>NC_135325.1:13007443-13317897 GCF_048772815.1 Callospermophilus lateralis
CATCAGCAGAGGAGGTAAACACATCAGGAGCTGTGTCCCCTCTCTTCCTCCCCTGCTCCTTATTACCGCAGCTCTTTAAATGTGCTCTCCCCAGTCATCAGATGCATTTGTGTCATTCACATGCACAGGGTTGCCAGCCTGCAGCTCTGGCCTGCCGGGAGGCAGCCTTGGGGCCTTTGTTGTGTATTCTCAGACTCTGATAATTAGAACTTTCAAATTGTCTTTCTATAGTCCCTTAATGATGCATCTCTCTCTCTCTCTCTCTCTCTCTCTCTCTCTCTCTCTCTCTCTCTCTCTCTCTCTCCCCCCCCCCCTCCCTCCCTCTCCCCTTCTCTCCTTCCTCTCTTTTTCCACCCCCTTTGGGCATTTAAATCCTCTACAAAACTTTTTGTTGTTATTTTTGGAAAGGCATTGATGTAATTTAGAAAAGGTTGTGGAGAACAAATGTGAATGTGTAACTAAGGAACAAAAATCTTGAGACCGAGTTTTCATTTTCCGGGGTTTTGTGGACTTCAGTGGGGTTTTGCTTCCTGTGATTGACATCCTGTCCCTTCTGTGTTTCCTTCCCAATCCTTTCCTATTCCAAGGTGCTGGGCCACTTCCCCCACCCCACTACCCCCACCCTCAGGCACTTTGGCACAGTGTCCAGGGCCCTCACTTCCAGAACAGCTGATTTCTGGGGCCTACCTTTCTCTATTCAGGAGCATTGGATTGGGGGCAAGTGGTCAGAAGTGAAACTCAACTCCAAGTATGGACTGGGGGTTCTGGCTAGCTGGGGTTATATATCTATATCCCTGATTGCATCTTGTGTGACCTTGGGCAAGTGACTTAACCTTCCAGATTCCTAGGCCATAAAATGGGGATTTAAAAAAAAAAAAAAAAGAGTCAACTTCTCAGAATGCCTCATGGGGTTCCTGAGCAGCTTTGAACAAAGACTGCATCATCTTAACCATTCTGGGCAGGGTTAGATTCCCCGAAAAGATCAGACCTGTGTATAGCAGCCCTACTGCTCTTTTCAAAGAATAAAATACAGAAGTAGCAGTCTCTGGAGAGGCAAAGGAAGGATCTTGTCTCTAGCTGTTTTTCTGTTTTCTCAGAACAGGAAAGCCAGGGATGAATGGGTGAAGTAACAGGATCCAGAGGCCAGGGCACTATACACAGTGAGTTCACACAGTATTGGCAAAAAGAGAAATCTTGGCAATAGACAAGTACTCTCCAGGCAGTCCCCCTTAACAGAGAGATGAAGACAGAAGGTACTAGGAGAAACTGACTAGGCCCAGTGATCTGGGGAGCATGGGTTGGGAGGCACAAGGAATCATAGCTTCTTTCCTTTGAGACCAGGTACTTCTAGCCACATGCAGACTTCACATGCAATTGCATGCCTGTGAAAGTGGAGCTTACCTTGTCTGCTGCACGTGGGTGTGCACCTGCGATTTGCGTCAGTAAAAGGTGGCCCCAGCCCAGGTACTGAGTCAGCTTTGTGTTGAGAAGTGATAGGCCAGCAGGCAAAAGGAAGTCAAGCTTTAACAGAGGAATCTTGGGCACCCCAACATTGGACTGGCTCCAGGAATACCCTGAAGATTATGAGAAACTCAGAAACATAGAGCAGACCCAATCTACACTCCCCTTTCTAGTGCCTGAGAACTATCAAATGGTCTGTAAAGAAGAAACTTAAATTTTTTTTATTTGTTCTTTTTAGTTATACATGACAGTAGAATGTATTTTGACTATTATACACATATAGAAGAAGAGACTTCTAATGCTTTTATTTTTATTTCACTTTAGAAAAATTGAAGAAGCAGTTTTTTACACCCAAAGTTCTTCAGGACTACAGAAAACTCAAGAACACAGCCGAGCAGTTCTTGTCCTGGAGTGGCTACTCTGAAGTGAACCTCAGCAAACTCTTCGCCGATTGTGCTGTGAAGTCCTAAGGGAATCCACAAGCGAATGAGGAGGGCTAGTTGCAAATCCTAGCTTCCTGAGCACCTCTACTCTGGCCCTAACTGCTTCTCCAATATCTTGCTTTTCCCTTAAGGACTGCATCTCATGTTCACATGGTATGTGAACTAGAAGGAGGGATTGCAAAAATATTTCATCTGTCATGCATCAAAGAAGATCCAGTCTTCATGTTATGATATACCACTGAGCTCTTCCCCATGTCCCTAAAGACCTAGCATATTGGGAACTGGGTTTCTAGGAGAGGGAAATTGCTATTTTAATTGAAAGTGGCTGAGATGTAAGTGACCCTGGACTTTGCCCCAGGGCTGTAGTAGAGGTGTTCCCCAAAGAGAGGATTCTGCAGCCCAGCAGGAGCAGTAGTAACATTTTGCCTTTTCACATGCCAATTAAACACAGTCTAAATCCAGATGATTCCTCAGCCACTTGCTATAGAAGTGGCTGTCTTTTTTAGTCTTATCTTTCAGATAGGTAGTGGATGGCAGGGGAGATATAGAATCCTTGCACTCAAAAATAAACAGAATGGACTCTATTGAATTGCTCCAAAATCCAACACACACACACACACACACACACACACACACTGAACAGGTGTTTTACATTTACACACACCACACTTAAATAGAAAGTTTAGGTAAAAGTTTATACAACAGGAAAGCACATTTAAAATAATATAGGACATCAAAGGGCTGGGGATGTAACCCAGTGGTAGAGTGCACTTGCCTAACATGCATGAGACCCTGAGTTCTGTCTTTAGCAGTGCAAAAAGAAAGTGTAGCATTTGGGATGAGGATCAATGTGTTGCATTTGGCAAAGTGGGAGAATGGTTAATTGGCCCTGGTGCTTGCTATTTTTTCTCATTTTCTTCAGAATGGTGCCTGCTTTGCTGCAGCAAAAGTATTTCAATATGTCAATCTTTCTTACATTATTGGTAAGATTGTACTAACAAAATATATTTCCCCTTGTATAACTATGCTGTGTTTTAAAAATGTTTACCTATGTGTTTTTATAAAGGAGAGTATGCTGTGCTTTATACTTAAGAATAAAGTTTTTCTAAAGGGAAAGCAGTTGCAATGAATTCTTATTGGGCACAAATAATTGACTACAGGGACAGCAAGGAATACTGTTTGACTGAAGGCCCCCCCCCTTCCCAAACCTCAACCCACTTTTTTTTTCATTGCAACTGAGATTAGAACCCAGCTCATAAATTATTGCAAATAGCAAGGCCTTTGAATGTTCTGAATTTTGGAATTCAGGAGAATTTCTGTGGACTTTGGATCCTTTAAGAGATAAGATGCAAGCTCTGGGAGTATAGCTCAGTAGTAGAGTGCTTACCTAGTATGTAGGTTCCATCCCCAGCACAAAAAAAAAGGTGAAGTATGGGGCCTGGTGTTATAATAGCTCAGGGTAGAGCAGTGCTTAGCTGCACAAGGCCCTGATTTGATCCCCAGCACCAAAGAGAGACAGACATAAGGTATGGTTTCTAATGTGACTTTGTGGACTTGTACAACCAAAGGGAGCTAAGCCAAGAGCTCCATGGTGTCTCTTGAAAAACAAAGCTCATTTGTTTTCTCCCTGGGAGAAAGGCACCAAACATAAAGGTCCCCTAGGGAAGGAATACTTGTTAAGTAGTGGAGATGAAGCCACCTTTCAATCTGGTTTTGCCTTCTCTTTTTGTTCCCTCCCTTCTCCCTTCAGTCTCTTAAGTATCTCCTGTCCTCTTGCTCTTACACTCAAGTTCAAAGTAGAAATACTTTGGGATTAGGTTCCTGTTGATTAATTAATTGGTACTAAAAGCTCTGCAGCCAGTTACAAGTTGGAGGAAACTAAGGGATTGATGTGATTTTATTGCTCCTTTGGTCAATTCTGATAATTGCTATTATATAAGTTTATAGAGATAGTTCTCCAGTGGGTGCTTCTAGAGCCACTCCCCCACTCGCTTTCTAAAGAGAAGGCATATTTTCCTTAATTTCTGGGTCCTGGGATTATATTGATTATAAGAATTATCCTGAACTTGGTCATCCAGAAACTCCAAAAGACTTAAATAATGCCTCACTAGTTTATTTCTTGTCAGTGCCTCTAGATTGTAATCACTATGAGGGCAGGGACCACTTATATAGAAGATCTATAGAAAATCAGACATTTCTAAGTACAGTCACCAAAAAGAGGTACCTCGGGATTCCAGAATTTTATGGAAACTGCAACTTGAAGAATTACAATGGATCTCTGTTGGAAGATTGGAATATCACCTACTCGCTTTTCTCTGAGAAAGGTCACTACTCCTTCCTTTGCCTTGATTGATAGCATACTGGGTAGAATTGGTGCAGATATGCTGCCCACTTCTTTTAAGGGGAGAAAGCTGCCTACCCATCTTTCTCCATGGGGCTCTCTGGCATAGGTCTTAAATGCTAAAAGAGAATGAATGGAATAAGCTAGATTCATGCTACCCAGGGGTCTGGACTGTCTAAAAGGGGCAGCAGTAATATGAAGAGGGACAGGACCCAGAGCAGCCACGTGGTACAGTTTTTAAGAGAAGCCAAGAACCTGAATATTCCATAAAGTTTCTTTATTCCTAAACCTTCGCAACTGATATTTTAGAACAAAATTTGAAACATTGTGTGGGCCAGACTGGACCTCTGGGTTAAAATCTATCTGAGCCAGTTGGGAAATGGTACTCTAAAAGGACCCTGCTGTGCTTAGAGCCCCATGCCCCTGAAAAGGACACCTGTTCTATTTAATTTAATTTAGGAACTAGGATCTAACCTACAACAGATCCTTGCAAAGATGTGCAATCAGCTTGTCTTGGGCACAGTTTACTAACCCTCAACTCTCCTTCATATGAAGGTAGATAGAAGAGGCCAGAAGTTGAAAATCCTGTAAAATTTTAATTTGCCTGAAAAATAGTTGGAGTTAATTTTATGGCTTGCACAGGATGTGGGGGCTAATCAAAGTTTGCAGATTGGAGTTCAGATGCTGAAAGGGAATGAATTCACTGTCCTTCACCACCACCACTTTCTCCAACCCTTGCCACCTCTTAAAGCCTACACACACACACACACACACACACCCCTTGAGACACACTTTTTCAAACATCATTGAAAGTGAGTTTGGCAGAAGATGCAAAAACAAGAAAACTCCAAAAACAGATTTCCCTATCTTTGTCAGGGTTTTATGAAAAACATTAAGCCTCAGAGCCTCTTGTCAGGATCCTCGGCCCTCAATTCCATGCTATTTGATGCTGCCATTCCAAATTTGAAGCTGCATTTTCCTCTCTTTTCTCTCTCCCTCTCCCTTTCCCTCATGTCTGTCTGTCTGTCTCTCTTTCTCTCTCTCCCCTCACCTAAATATTTCTTAATTGAACGGTTTGTGGTAGAGCTTCCTTATAGCAGTTTAATAGATTAACTCATCTGAGCCAGCCTCAAATTTCAGATTAAAATTCCTTCATCCCGAAGGCAGCATTATCAGGTTGTTGGAGGCTGTTTTCAAACCTTGGTTTTGAATAGCAGCGGCTCTGCATTAATTTAACCACTAAGCTAATAAGTAGGTTTCGTTTTGTTATGCTAAGCTTTATTGCTTTTCTTTTGATCAGAATGGTGTTGTTGAGCAAAGCAGCAGACAAGGCATTCTTTGATGAGGGAATTAGCGCTCCATTCTTCCTCTATTATTCATAGCGCAGTGGAATATGTAAGTACCTGAGGGTGTCAAAGGAGCGCAGGTTCTATTGCAAAGTGCTCGCCTTGTTTCTCTCAATAGCTGACTATGAGATGATAAACCGCTTAATACACTGTGCTAATTGGATGAGAGCAAAAAGAGATGGGAATTAAGGCGAGGCAAAAGGAGAAAGTGCAACCAGCCTTCAATTCACTCTTTCACCACTTTAACAGCACCAAAGGAGGCACAAGCTTTCTATAAGCAGACTAGAGGTTTTGTGCAGAGATAAAATGAACGTGTTAGTGGATTCAAGTAATACACTAATTATTGCACAGTATAAATACCACTACTGGTTTTATAACAGGGAGGTAAACTTCTTTTGAGAGGGTTATAGGATTGCTTGGCAGTGGTGTAGAACCTAATAAGGGCCCAGAGTAATAACCCCCTGGATTAACAAAATTGCTGCTTGTAGAAGTATGATTCAGGCTTTTACGAAGATTTCCGGAGAATGAATAAAAATGACTGAATGACATTTCTTAATGTATAACTGGTAATCGCTCCCTTTTCTTTAAAGGAAAAAAAATGTATACTTCAAACTGGACCGTTAATAACGTCCAGGGACAACACGACTTTTTCCTTTGAAAAATGCTTTTTCCCCCCTGTCAGGTATCGGGTTTTCTTTTCCCCGCCCCCCAGCCAGGCTGCCACTGTCAGTTAAATATGCAGTTGCTCTGGGGAACTCTGTGTTCCAAAATACCATTTTAGGCTCCATTTAAGACCCCCTTCATTCAGACACACTCACTTTTGTGTATACACATACACACATGCTCATGTACATTTTTTTTCCTCTAAAAGCAAGTTAGGCTAACCCATGTATAATTTCCTCTCCTCCAACATCAGCCCTTTTTTTCTATCCTAGAAAGATCTCCACACTCAAAACCATACTAAACAGAGAACTACAGGTGCTTTGACTCTTGGTATTATAAATCAAATGCAACAATAATGAATGTTTGCCCCAATCAGGAGGGGCAGTTGTTAGAAAGGGAAATTGATTAGGGCCCAATCCCAGTAACTTTAGGTTAAGACTAAGTTTCCCTTCAACAATCACTCATCCTAATTTATCCTCTTGCTAACTTCCTCACCACACACTTAAGATGTCTGCCCTCACCACTGCCCACAGCCCAGACCATGGGTGACTGAAGAACACTTTTGCTAATATGCCAAATGCCTCCTCCGGATCTGGTTAACCTGTGTGAAAATGTAGCAAATTAACTTACCCTTTTTCCTCAACCTTCCCACAGAGGCCCCAATAGGGCTTCCAATCATCCTTCCCCCCAAAATACTGTGGGGGTGGCAATGGGAAAGCAGGTGTTGGGCCATTCTGCCCTGGGCATGATAGGAGACAGTCATGCCATGAACTGGACTCTCCTGGACACCCCAGGGCGCCACATGTCCTCCTCCATGGTGGAAGAGGTTTGCTTAAGGTTGGGGGTGGGGTCAGCCGCTCCCAGCATTGTGATTGAGTTCCCAGATATTGGGGCCAAATTGGGTTGCCATTCATTAATAATGCTCACAATAAGATTAAATCATTCTGGAAAATCTCATAAAATCCCCCTAAGTACGCTCCAGTGGCTCTTTCCAATCCCCATCATTCAGCACTTGGGGAGGTTTGGAAGGAGAAGAAAATTGGTTTCTTTGCTTTTAATGCTGCTTTGAAAAGATACTCAGAGTTTGTCATGCGTGACATGTCACATGTTTAATGTGGACTTGCTGGAAGTCAGGGGGTCTTTAGCGTGTGATATTTATGGGGAATATTAAGTGCAGAATGAGGTCCCTCCAGCTGGGGAAAGTTGAAAGAATAGGAGGCCCAGGACCCAGCTTGTTTTCGGCATCAGAATGACATAGGATTAAGAGTTTGTAAAACAAGGCGAGGGGTTCTCATTGGCCAGTAATAAATGTAATCCTTGGAGGTAATTTCACGCAATTTGCTTCTGCTCCATGGAAGGGTCAAATGAGAAAAAATGACTTAAAAAAGGGTTCATTAACAGGAAGAATGGTACTGTTTCTCGTATACCATCCAACTGGCAGCCTGGAAGGGAAAAAAGAAGCCTTACTAAACAAAAAGCCGAAATCGACGGAAAATTGATATCGACCACCAATAAATAAATAAATAACTCTCTCCTTTCCTCTGGCGTCTCTGGCACTCGGCTATCTCCTCCTCAGCGGCCCTGTCCACCCTAAAGCAGCTTGCCCTAGGGCAGAGTCTGTGGAATCTGAGGGTCTGAGACTTTCAGGCCTGGAGGAATGCCCTAGAAAGTTTCCACCCAGCCTTACTAAACCTGGGAAAGGAATGTGAGGTGGAGTGTAGGTAGAGGCCCCTTCCCATGCCCCAGGCCGGCCACCTGCCTGTGAGTACCGCCCTGGCGAGTCCCCAGCTAGGCCATCATAGAGGGGACCCACCCGAAAGCCAAAGTCCCAGAAAGAGTTTCAGGCGGGCGAGCTGGGCCCACACACTCCCCAAGCAGAGCCTCCAGACGTCTGGACCAGTTGGCCTTACCGACTATGCGCGGGTCAGAGCACCACAGCTGCTGGGCTTGCTGGCCACCTCCCCAAAGGACCCGACCTGCACCTCTGCCCAACCCTGCACCTTCCCCTCGGCCTGTACACTCGCGCCCCAGGCCGCCACTGGACCCTGCCCGCCTCCTTCCAGGGCGCACGAGGAGTCCGACCGGCCCTGGCCACGAGACACGCCCGCGCCCCCCGACTGGCCCGCGGCGTGACGGGGCGGCTGGCCCCAGCTCCTCGGCGAACTGCGGTAGTCACGCCGCGGCAGCCCCCCCCCACCGCCTGCCCCTCTCCCCAAAGGTCCGGCGCGCTAATTACTGCAAATTGAAACTAATTAAGCTTCTCTTCCCTTTCCCATCACCCTGGGAGCATTGGCGAGACCCAGCCCCCGCGGGCGGGCTTCCACCGAGCGGTCACCCGAAGGGGCGCTGGCAGGGCCCGGGGGAGGGGGAAGCTATGGTTCCCGCCACAGGGAGGAGTGCGCCGAGCGGGTTAAGGATCGCAAATCTGTTTCGGTCTCCTCACGAAACCAGAGTTGTTTGGATTTTTAAAAATGTATACATTTCCCAATGCCTGGATAAGTGATGTAATGACATTTGTCGAGTTAAGATCTGCCACTTGGATACCCCTCGCTGCCTTTCCATCATCTTTCTTGCGTGAGCTCTCTCTCCTCTCTTCTTTCTCTCTCTCTCTCCCTCTCTCTCTCTCTCTCTCTCTCTCTCTCTCTCTCTCTCTCTCTCTCTCTCCCCCCCCCTCTCTCTCCCTCTCTCTCTCTCTCCCTCTCTCCTCACTCTCTTTCACTTACTCTCTTTTCTCCCTCCCCTCCCTCCCTCCCTCCTCCCAGTGAGTGTATCGTGGAGCCCGCCCCCTCGGAAGCCAGCGCCTTGGCTTCTAGCTCTCGCCATTACCTGTCATCTCTCTCGGACTCCGCACTTCTTTGCTACGTGGCACTTTTCACGAACAGCTTCCTTAGCCTTCCGATTTAAGACTCTCGTTCGCTTCAAATTTCTGACACCACCGACAACAACGCCTACATAACCCCCACCTACCATAGAACCCACCCTACCTCCATAGCCTAGGACCCCAAGTTCTAGCTGTGACAGGACCAGGGAAGTTGAGATGCGCGTGAAAGCACAGCGGCTCCGTCCTTAACCTTTGTAGGAAACCCGATCCCTTGGAGGACTGAATTCAAACCAGGGGCCTCTGCCAGGAAAATGCTTGTGCAGATAAATCCAGGAGGTGCCTGGGCGCCGAAGCCTACCCCTGGCCCCCATCAAGGGCCCTTCTACTGTCCCCTCATCGCCTACATAGAACATTCACAGTTCCTTTTGTTAAACATATATTTTTTTTTTTTATTTTGAGCGTGACACTTCTCCACTAGATAGCAAGGAAAAGTGGTAACAATTACACATTACACAAAAGTACTGTACCATTGTCTTTATCTTGAAGGTTTCGGAAGCCTCTACAGTTAATAAGTTAAATAAAGAGCTTGAGTACATAAATATTTGTCTAGGAACCCTACCGTATCTACAACACAGTAAGAATCTACAGGAGGACAAACTTTTACCATACCACGCTGAGTGCAATTGCGTTATAACATTTCAAATATACAAAGCTCTGTTCTTTTTTTTTTTTTAATAACAATGGTATGTACAGAATCAATAATCACAGTTTGGTGACTTCAACAGTCCATATTCTAGCAGAGTATTTCCCTTTGGTTTGATATAAAAACCTTGGTTGGTGTATGATAAAGAAGAGAACAAGAACAAGACGCCCCTTTCCTTTAAGTGCACTGTTAACTATCTTACAGACTCGCATTCGCTTCCCTGGCCCTGGCTTCACGCCGGGCCGCGCTGGGGAGATGAACTTAGAGCGCAAAAATGCTATTTAAAAAAAAAAAAAAAAAGCTAAGTGGGGTGTCAGGAGAAGAGATTGGGCTTTTTAACATTTTAACTTCAATACCAGGCGTCTTGGGGAGAAAACCTCCCCGATATTTTCAGTAAAGAATGGGAGAGAATGGACGTTTGAGTTGGAGCGAGGTTGGCAGTGGCAGGGGCAGGGGCAGGGGCAGGGGCGGGTGGAGAGCCAGCCGAGGAGGTGCCACGTCCGTAAGCGCCAAGGGCTGCCTTGCCCGCGTCCAGGCTGCTGCGAAGGCGGCTGCGCTCTCTCAGTGCCGTCTCGGGAGTGTGCTGGTCCTCTGTTTCCATTTGGTCTTGAGTGGTGCTGAGTGAGGTGACCTTTCGGGGCGCGCCTGGAGGCGCGAGGGTGGAAGGCAGCCTTTAGCACACCTCCTTGCCCGTGCTGGTGCCCGGCAGGATGTTGAGCTGCGTGAGCTGCGCCGCGTGCTCCTTGGCCTTGAGCCTCAGAGCCGCTATGCTAGAGGCGCGTCTGTCTGCGGCTGCAGTGGCCGGATCAGCCAGCGCACCCGACGCCACCGCGCCCTCCACGGCCGGTGTGGGCTGTCGCAGGAGCGCGGCCGCAGTCGACGCGCTGGTCAGGGGGGCCATGGTGGAAAAGAGCCTGCAGGGAGAGCAAACAGCGCGGTCATGGCCTCGGGAGCTGAGTGCAGTGCCTGGGAAGGCTTTTCCTGCAGCCTCTCACCAGCGGAGCAGAGGGGAGCTGAAGGCGCAGAGGGGCGCAGCCCCAGGGGTGCCGCAACTCAGGCCCCAGGTGGGCCGCGAGCTGAGGAGTAGCAGGTGGCACGGGTGGAAGTTGGAGCACACTGGGAGGCCTTTACCGGAGCAGAGACTCAACCGGGAAAGGAAAATAAATAAATAAATAAAGGACCAGATATTTCCGGAAGGGCCAGAACCCCGACCAGAGGCAGGCCCCGAGGCCAAAACCCCCAGGGTCCAACTGCACGGATTTTGCGCTTTCTCTTAAGAAAAGGGGTGCATTCCAAGGCCTGGTGTTCCAATTAAACTATTTGCCTGGAGATCACGTGGAGAGAAAAGAGGAGAAATAGAGATAGAGATAGAGATAGAGATAGGAAGGAAGGAAGGAAGGAAGGAAGGAAGGAAGGAAGGAAGGAAGGAAGGAAGGAAGCTAGCTAAGATCTATGCTGAAGACTTTGATATCTCTCCCCCACCCTGTCCCTTCTCAGCTCAAGATGTATACCCTGGAAAAGGTGGCCTTGCTTGCTGACCTTCCTGTGGACCAGTGCAGACCCAGCCGCCCTCCAGAGTGGGACTAAGAGGTGGGTGTTTGGCCAACACCGGCGGGGTGAGGATGAAGGGCGCCCGCCTGTTGATTTCCGCACGCGGCTGTGACCCACCCGCGGCCCCACGCCCTAGCGAGGCGACACTCTCCCGCCGCTTAGCCTGTGCTTTTTCGGCCTCTTGCTCCAGAGAGCCCCAGGCTCGAGACCCCAGGGCGTAGCGCAAGATGATGCCCAAGCCTGGGATGTATGCCAGCGCTAGCGCCACCGCCTCTGGGCGGCGCCGGGATTGCTCCGTGGTGCTTCCACCCTTTCCACACTTCACCGCCGACCTGCGCCCCAGGCCCCCACCCCCACCACCTCTCAGGGGCCTGCAGGCTTTCCCACTAGTCCCCAGAGCTCTGGCTCCAAGCCCCCGGCGGGGCCAATCCACGATTTCCACAATTAGAAATGAGCCCACCTGGGCTCACGGAGCGCCAGCTCCTCCTCCCAAGCCCACTCTTTGCATTTCCTGCCACCCCCATCACCACCCTCTTCCAGCCTCTCTGAACCCCGGTACTGCAGTCGTGGTTCCCTTGGTTTTAGAAGTCATTTCTTGTCAAAGGGGAAAAGTGGGAAGGAGACCCAAAACTTTAATTTTTCTTTCCAAAAAGAAATGATATTATGTGAGAGGAGGGGGGCGTACCATGTGCTGGTTCCACTAGGTAAACTGAGTCACTAACTTCACTTCAGTGCACTTGCTGTTTATTTTATCGGTTTGTTACCAGACACTAATTTTACTTAGTCTTTTTTTTTAATTTATCTAAGATGATTTTTGTTAAGTAGCTGCGCAGTTGGATGAATCTATTATGCCTTTGTTCTCCCTAAGAGAGATCATTGAAGCTGCATTCAGTTTTATTTTCACTGCACTTTCCAACTTAATACATCCCTCCTTTGTTTCTTTGTCTGTGTGATTATACAGATTTTTAAATTTCATCACTCGGTGTTCATTTAAAGAAAGGGAGTTATAATATACGGTGAACTGTTTCTTTTATTTCGTTGTCTTGTGCCGCTGTGGGGGTTGGAGGTTGCATATATGGGGGTATCATTGGCAGCAGGCCACTTGAGTGACAAGGAAGTTAGGGTCTGGGGAAGAAGAAATAATTCTTTGCACCCAGAGGGCCTCCTGGCTCCAGGGCTCTCGGCGGAGATCAGGAATATGTTCCTCAGGCTGCCAGGCTTTGGGCATGTGGAAAGACTTTTGCAAAACTTGAAAAGTCATCCCTGCTCTGCAGTCTACACTGGAGGGCACTCATACCATCAATGGCCAAGGCTGTTGGCTGCCTTGGAATGGTACCTTTACAGCTTTCATTGAACACTCCTGTTTGTCACCGTTGTTACTGCCAACTGTCTCCCCTTTCTTGCTCAGACCCAAGTCATTCCCTTAAGAACCCACATTTCCTTTTCCAAGTCAAAATTACAGAGTATTTTCTTTGGCTTAAGTCTTTGAGGCTGGGCCAAAGAAAGATGTGTGTAGCCCCTGTTAGTCTCCTGCCACCTCCCTGACCTCAGCCTCTGTGTGTTTGAGAGAGACTGAGGCCGTGCATTACCTGCCGAATGCTGGGCTGATGAATGCCGGGTGCCGGAACACGGCGGCTCCCAGGAAAGTGCTCAGGCCCAGCGGCGCCCCGCTGGGCGGCAGGCTGGCCGAGCCAGGAGGCGGAGGTAGGCTCGGGAAGGCGGCAGCGGCGGCAGCGGCAGCAGCCGTCCAAGCTGAGTCTAGCGCTGGGTGGTGCGGGGGAAAGGGGCTGGCATCCAGGTAGGGGCTGAGCGGGTGGGTGGCCGAGAGTGGCCCGGGGAAAGGCAACCCCGGGGGATGGGTCTGCGCACCAGCCTTCTCCCGCTTGCGCCACTTAGCGCGACGGTTTTGGAACCAGACCTGTGAGGTGCAGAAAGCCTGGGGTCAGCATGGCTCTGGGCACTTACTAGACCCTTCCCCGCGCCGCGGCCCCTCCCTCCCTTCTACAGTGCACAGGCCCATCTGGTCTCTCTTTGGCCTGGGGTTGTTCTCTGACACACCGAAGGCCAAACTAGATTGAAAAGGAACCCAGATTTAAAGAGAGCAGGAAACACAAGACTAGCAAATCATTTGTAGCAGGTATTCCAATTAGCCCATTAAGTGTAAGGAAAATGGGTTAGTGTATTTAGACATGGGAACACCAAAGTTTCAATGTCTGGGCTGCCTCTTCCTTGCTGCACGACTTCAGGTGGGCTAGATAAATATCTCTGAATCTCAGTTTTCTAATCTGTAAAATGGGGACAATAAAATGGGGAAAATAAAATTTTTTATAAGGTTGTTATGAGGAATGAGTAAGGCAAATGAAAGCACCTTCAGAGGTGACTCTCAAAAATAGGCAACCACCAAGTGATGAATGACAGGTCTGTTTTGCTGCATATCAGCTATTTTCACCTATCTCAGGTTTACCCAAGAGCTGGCAAAATCCCTGCTCTGTACTGAAATGGAAAGCAGGAAGGAGGCTCACTTATTCTTTGTAGAAATATTTATTGAATACCTAAGTGCACTGTGTTGAGTTCTAGGGTATGGGAAGTGATGGGAGAGAGGAAATAATTGTTCACAATAATTAGCAAACAGGTATATATTTTAGGGGCTAGTTCTCCTTAAAATGAAATGGGGGTTCACAGCCTGCTCTCTGTAGGGCCCAGCTTTGTGCAAGAAAGGATTGACTGACTGCATGGACAAATAATACCTGAGCACATAGAAATCAGAGGGCAAGTTACAAGCAGACTTTTCCCACCTTCAGAGCTAATAAGTCTTTTATTTCCCTTTGGGAATGTGGTTTAAATAGGTTATTTAAATAGATAGCTCTAGGCTTGGGGGAGGTTTTCAGCCAGGTATTTTCCTAATTGTTAATAAGAAACAGTTTTAATAGAGACCTTTACCTGAAACATGGCAGCTACCATCATCTAAAAATAACCCCCAAGAGCATGAGATTATTTTTATGTGACCTGCTTATCACACCCACAGCTGAGAAGATATGCTCCTTCTCCCCTGAAGGCATTAATATCTTTAGAACTCGGTTTATGACTGCACACAAGTCTAAAAATTAAGAATGAACTCCAGGGCTATACAGAGTTATATTAAAATATAATGTAAACTATACCAGATGAATATGTTTAACATTTTAAAAGACATTCACTTCCTTCAAATATCTGCCCTGGGGGTTGTCAAGCAACTAAGCTTGGTTTGACTTCTAGACAGGCACCCAGGGCAAGAAAAATCAAGAACTTAAATCGGTTGATTACTTAAATTTCTGCTGAAAAAGGGCCCATCCATTACGTTCCACAGCCTTCAAATAATCTATTTGTGAATTGCAGAAACACTCCAGTGTGGAGATTCAGAGGCTTGAAAATGTTAGACTGTAGATAGGACCAGGCTGGGTGGGCAGCTTTTGTGCATCCAAATCTGTCTAGACGAGAATATCCGCCCCACCATGATTGCAATGAGTAAAGGAGGGGAATGGGGCAGTGGAGGCAAAATGCCCTTAAAGAACATGAAAACCTTTACAGACAGATCGTCTCTCCCCGACTCAACTGCAATTATCAAGATGTCCCCCTGCAATTCCTCATTATTGAATTAATACCTCTGAGGCCCCCCAAAGGTAAACGAAAGGACTCTAATAATTCATATTCACTTAATTACATCTTCTCCAGTGAATAGGAGGAGAGCAGAAGGGGAGGGGGCGCTCTCTTTCTTTTTAAAAGTTATTTAACTTTCCCACGACTTGTTCCCCTGAGCTGAAAATGTGGAGTTGCTGTCACATCTCTGTTTGACAATGGAGAAATGTGTCAACAGAAAGGAGGGGACAGGCCTCATCATTAGCCCTCTAATGCAAGAAGCTGTTGTGTATTAAATGAGCCATATGGAATTTATTGTGCTTTATCAGCGCTTGATTTTGACTGTAAAGTGATTCACTCAGCTCCTAACCCAGGGACATCTGTTTTCTGTTGGCCATCGGGGCTGCCTGGTGTTGATCGTCTCTTTGGTTATGAGGCCTGGGTTCGGAAATGCACTCTGGTATGGAGCTGCAAACACCTTTAATAGCATTGCACTCACTCCCTATTAGATCAATGTGGGCTCATTGCTATAAAAAATGGGAAATCAAATAGCATTAGCCAGCTCCTTGTGTGGGGTGAAGGGGAAATCAAACAGCATTTTGCCTTCAAATGGCCCTGTTTGTTCTAGCACTAAGTGGGCTTTTATGAAGCCCGATTGGAGACTTAATCGCAGCCAAATACCTGCTTGGAGCTGAGCGGATTTGTCTAACAACCAAATCCATGCTCCATCCCATTATTTCAATCAGGAGAAGTCGGATCATGGATTGTTTTCTATAGGAGCCTTGGGACTGGGGACTCCTGAACTGTATAGTCTCAGAGACTCTAAAACCCCTGTTCTGAACTTGGACTCCTTTCTCAGGCTCCTAAACCCAGAAATATTCCCCTCCCACCTCCCAAGTCTTAATTTTTAAATATCTTTGTGTGTGTGTCAGATCTACGTTTCTGATTCTGCTTCTCTTCCTGTTATGAAGGGGCTCTCACAGCCCCCCAGTTCATTAACCCATATCTCTCTTCCATTTATCCCCTAGCCTTCTTCCCTCCCTTTCCCCCTGTTTATAGCTCACCTGGACTCGGGCCTCAGTCAAGTCCAGTCTCATGGCCAGTTCCTCCCTATAAGAAAGCAATGCACAGATAGGTCACTACAGGCTCCAGCAACTCCCTCTCAGCCACTTTCCCTCCTCCAGTCCCCTGCCTGCCTGCTCCCACCCCAAGTACATGAGCATGCCATCTCTTCACCACTGGGGTGCCTACTATTTGATTGAAGGCCTAAAACCACAACATATTGCTAGATATAGAATATTATATAACATACTCAAGTGTGACAGGGATGGCTTCTTGGTCTATAATTCTACAAACTTGGACACATGGATTCTCTCTCCCCCTTAGGCCAGAGTTAGACAGAAAATACTCTCATACACGTGCATGCACGTGTACACACACACACACACACACACACACAGAGTCATCACAGTTCTTGTATTGTTTTGTCCTAATACTAAACACAGGAAGAGCTCAACACTCACCTAAAGAAAGATTTTTCTGCCCCCTTGGTTTTATTCTGCCTTTTTCCTTTAAAAAATTTATCTCCTCCCCTTTCCTCTTTTTCTCTCTCCCCTCTTTTCAGTTCTCTGCCTTTCCCTCCATCTCTCTCTCTCCCCCGCCTTCCTCCCTCCCTTACCCCCTTAGGTCACAGTCCCTATTACCCTCTGGAGATATGTTAAGCTTGTTAAGAGTTCAGTGGGGTAATTTTTCGATTAAACAAAATTCTGCGTACCTCCTGACTCCAGTGCCCACTACAAACCCTGCCCATCTCAGGGGAAGTCAATTTAGCTGAAACCCTACCCCGTCATTGCAGTTATTACTGCGACAATTAAGGCAAATAGGAAACCATTAAGATGCTGTAAAATGGCTTACGACCTGTTTACCGAAAATATGAGCGCGCCGAGAATAATTGGCTCTCCGCTCGCTAATATGAAAGAGCGGGGGTTGCCCGAGCCTGGGACCCTGGCTCTGCGCTGCCAGTAGGCCTCCTGTCCACACCTGAAACTTCAGCACCTGGAGAAAATCGGTTCACTAAGTGCTTTGCTTTGCCGCCTGTTACAGTGAGCTCTAGCAAATCTAAATCTACACTTCTGACTAGCAAATCTAAATCTACACTTCTGACTAGCAAATCTAAATCTACACTTCTGGCTGGCGCCAAGGGGCTGACTCCTAGGCTGGTAAGAGGTGGGGGTGGGGTAGCAGAGAGGAGCGGCTCCTCCTCACGCACTTTGCCCCCCCTTCTAGCTAGAAAAGGGCGGACCTGGATACCAACTGACACCAGTTCATTTCTTCTTTTGAAATACTCGTTTGATAAATGCAAAAAGCCGGTGGTCCGGTGAGCTATTTGCTAGTACACACTGATTTTTAAATTTATTTCCTTTTTTAAAGATAAGGATGGGACTAGGTGACAACGGGGAAGACCAAGTTAAGCTCAAGGGACAATCAAATTTAAATGCCCACGTCCTCATTAAATCCTCTCTATTTTCTTGCTTCTGGTTAGGAGTTTGGCAATGGCCAGACCAACTATAATTTGGAGTTGATTCAGGCCTTCTGGTTCCTAAGCAGAAATGTATCCTCTAGTTCAAAGGGACAGGCAAGTTTCTCTAAAATGCAGGTTGAAAATCTGCACACGTTTCCTGCGAAGGAGCTGCTTGCTTGACAAGTCCTGCGCCAGGCAGACACGGTTCCCTTTCTCTTCATGGAGGAAGTTTGCCCTAACCCTGGCTCCTTTTCAGCTGAGCCGAAACATTGGCCTTGGGATGGGAGAGAAAGGCTCCCACCTGCGGGCACCCCCAGATCAGCTGAAGTCGGGGCCCAGATATCCCAAAGGCACATCTTCCCCCACCCCCAAAACTCAGAGCAAGTGGGAAATAGAGCAACAACCACCCGGCAAGCCGGCTTGGACACTTGTCCAAAGAAAAATTTCCCCAACTGCTTGCCTCTTTGCCGGGCTTCCATTAGTCATTGTCTATTCAGTAAACCCGTTTACAGTAAACACACACTGGGTTAATCTGGGGGAAGGACAGAGACCAGAGGGGAAGACTCTGGCTAATGCCACTCAGGTGTAGAGACACCAAACACTGTCCAATTCCGACTTCCTTAGGTTATTTCAGGAGTCCTCAAATGACAGTACTTGGATCTTTTTAAAGACCTTCTCCGCAGGCACTGGGCTCCAGACTCACTGCAAACAGTGTAACCGATACCCACCAGACTCCTGGGACACCAGGCAAGGGTGATGAGCGCACAGTACAGTGGCCAAAAATAGCCCGTTCTCTACTCTGCCGAGTGACCGCGGGTAGTACTCCCTGCCCTCTCCGGGGACCTGGCGAGGACTGAAAAGCCCTAAGCAATGGGCTTAGTCTGGTGCTCTAAGGAAAGGCTCTTTTCCTTGAACTGAAACTTTAATTGGGAAATGTTAAACTGGAACTACTTTAGGAAGAAGAGAAACTATCCCAGCTTAAACTTAAAGCCCAGAATGGGGATGAGGGAGTGGGTAGTTTTAGATGAGCAAAGGTAGGTGTTTGGAAAGGCACTCCTCGGCAAAGTCAAGAGCAAAGTGACTGCCTAGAGTCTGGGGCCCCTCCCTTCCTGTCAGCCCTCTCAGAGTCCCGCATGTGCCCTCCCGCCATTACCACCGTGACCATCCTGCGCTTATACCTGGTGAAGACGTCCGGATAGTGCGTCTTCTGGAAGGCTCGCTCCAGTTCCTCCAGCTGGTAGCTGGTGAACGTGGTGCGGTAGCGCCTCTGCTTGCGCTTCAGCAGCCCCTCCTCCGAGTCGCTGCCGGCGGACAGGCAAACGCTGTCCTCGCCGTCCTTGCCCTCAGCGTCCTCTGGATGCAGTAGCAGCTCTTCCTTGGGCGACAGCTCTCCACCCTCGGTGGCCACAGCGGCGGCAGCAGCTGTGGCCACCGCACCGGTAGCGGCCACTGCGCAGCGCCGGGGCTCCTTGAGCAGCGCGCGGGCATCGTCCTCCAGCAGCTCCTCCTCATCATCCTCCAGCAGCTCCTCTTCCTCCTCCTCATCCTCCTCATCCTCCAGCAGCTCCTCCTCATCGTCCTCAGCACCCGTGCCGCCACCCGCCGCTGGGGCATTGCCGGGTCCGCCGGCCGCGCCAAGGCGCTCGTCAGGGTGCGCAACACCCCCCGGGCCGCCCAGCTCGTCCAGCGCAGGCGGCGGCGGCACGAAGGGCGCCCCATTCTCGCGGTACGACTTGCTGCGGCTGATGCTCACCTGCGGCGCCTGGCTGATCTTGAGCGTGTCCCAGGCGGCGGCGGCCGCGGCGGCCGCGGCCACCGCGGCCCCAGCGCCGTCCGGCCGCTCCCCCGGCCGCGCGGTTGGCGGTGGCGGTGGAGGGGCCTCCCCCCGGGGACCCGCGGTGGCCGTGGCCGCCGCGGCTGCTGCCGCTGCCGCCGCTGCCGCCGCCGCCGCGGCGCCCTGGAGGAGGCGGCCCCCGCCAGGACCATAGAGGCGCCGCAGCTTGGGCGGCAGGTGCAGCTCTGCCTCGAACGGGGCACCGCTGCCCTTGGGGGAGCCTGCGGGCAAGGGAGAGCAGTCAGCGAGCCAGTGGGCCAGGGCGTCCCCGCCAGAACCACCGCATGGGGCCAACCCTCTGCAACTCCCTGCGTGCCTAGGCTTAGGCACACACAGCCCCAGGTCCACCAGGCTCCGACTGGCCCGTTTCCCCGCTTTCCTTGCCCTTTCTTCTTTCTCTGCCCCTCTTTCTCTTGTTTCCTTATTTTTTCCCATTCTTCCTCTTTCCCTTCCCTCGTTCACTCTGCCATTTATTTCCCCTTTCCTTCTCTTATCTATTCCTCTCGCTCCCTCCCTCCCTTTTTTCTTTCCTTGCCTTCCTTCTTTCTTTCTCCCCTCTTCCTTTCCTTATCTCTTTCCGCTTTCTCTCCCCTTTCCTTCCTTTATCTTTTTGGGTGCTTTCCCTTCTTCTCCTCCCCTTCTTCTTTCATTCCTTTCTCTTTCCCCTTGCCCACTCTCCCACTTCTTTTTTTCTTCACATTTGGGCCAGGGGACCATCCGAAACATCCAATAACTTTTTTAAAAATTGCCAGTACTCTGAAAACTTTGCGCACGACCTCTGCCAGCTGCTCCGCCACAGGGGCGCGGGCTGATAAGAGGGGCGCTGCTCCGCGGGCGACCCCTGCGGGGCGAAGAAGCCCTGTGGCCCAGAGCTAAGGCCGCGCCCCAACAGTTCACAGCGGGAGGGGCCGGGGTCCTTACACAAAATGGCAAAGAAAAATAATCCTGGCAAAAATGTGCTGGGAAAGGCCTGGAGTCGGGACTGAGAGGGGGGTGCAACAGGCACAGGCCGCTCCTTCCCTTCGAGGAAGTGGCTGGCACAGGTGCCACTTCAGGCTAAAAAAAGAAAAGGAAAAAGTCAGTTTTATTTTAATCGGCCCCTTCTCCACCATCAGCTCCTGTTTTCCAAGCAGCATTGTGGCTGGACCGCTGGTTTTCAAATTTTAAAAGAAACGAACAGTTCTTTCCTAGCTATACCTCTGCATTCCAGCTTAAGGCGAAACTTGAGAGTAACAGGTTCGGGGCAAAACGACAGTTGTTCTGCAATTTTTAATTTTAGAAAATAAAACCTTTTAAACATCTCAACAGCTCAATTCTTTAAAAAATAACATAGCAGAGAAAAAATAGCACCCAGAAGCCACACATTTCATAAATTTTAAATACAATAAAGAGCATTGGGGAAATCCCAGGGAAATGTTTTTTTTTTTTTTTAAAGCTTGGTTAAGAGGTCACAAGTAATGTACAATTAAAAAAAAATAAAAAGGAAAACACCGTGTGAAAAGAAATTTTCTAAAGAGAAAAGGCCAAGGGCTCACCCTGCCTGGAGACCCCCATTCACCAGCGTTTGGGGTTCTTCATCAAGTTGTTTCCATGAGGGTCTAAGAGAGCATCTGCTATTTCTGCGACATCAGCTCTCTTCAGAGTATACCCAAGGCCAACAAAAGGGGTATTTAAACTATCTAAAGACTAACGCCGCCGATAATCTACAAAGTCCCAAAGCGAAGCTGGGTTTCTGCTTTCTCTGGAAGCATAGGGAGGGAAAGACAGCCCCCAGTGAGATGTTCATGCTCTTTGAGGCACCAGGCCTCAGAGTTGTCCCCTCTCCTTTCTTCCTCTCCAACTTCACAACCCCCCAGGCCCCTGGCTCCCGAACATCAAACATCCAGTGCCCAGTGCCCCTTGCAGGTGCCTGATGGGTGCAGCCTTACCTTGCACGGCCTTTTCCTGGTCAGCGCGGCTGGCCAGCGGGGCAGGCAAGCTCTGCGCGGCTCCCAGCAGCCGCATTTTGCACGGGCTTCTCCGGCCCAGGATGCTGTCGATGCAGTAGGAGGATAGTAAAGTTGGAGATTTACTTTTGCACTCGGGCCTCTCGGAGCAGCCCTCCTCCTGGTACTGATTGCTCATGGTTGGGGCTTTTTCCCTGGGCGCAGAGAGCGGACTGTTGGCTGTCTCTCCCGGCGGGTGGGATGGATGGGTGTGTGTTGTGGGTGGGGTTAGATGGCTGGTTTTAACGGATATTATTGCGATCTTTGTGCCTCTCTGTCTCTCTCGGTTGCCGGCTGCCGGCTCCCGCCCCTGCTCGCAGCCTGAGCTCGCCCTCTCCGCGCTCAGGACAAGCGGTAACAAGTGTAGTGAGCAGCGGGCGCGGAGCTCTGGAGTCTCTCTCCTCCACGTGCTGAGAGGCGCTTTCTGATTGGCTCTCGCTAGAGGCCGGGCTGCGTCGGGCTGCGGGCGCAATACAAAGCCGGGACTGGATTTCATAGGGGCCAGCGGGTTTTTTTGGGGGGGGGAGGTGTAGCAGCGGGCACCACCAGAGTCAATTTTCTTTTCTTTCTCTCACTCTTTTTTTAGATTAACAACTTTCTATGTTTGCTATCCTTTTCCTTCATTTCCTTCTTTAAACCTTTAGGGTTGGCCCAAAGCTCTTGCTCTTTCGGATGCCTGGTCTTTGAGTGCCACTTGGGCGTCACGCGCCCATCCCACCAGCCCAAGGACCTTGCTGGTTCATATTCAGACAGACCTGACAGTTTTCAAAGCCGATATTGCAGCCTGGACAGCGCTTTGACCTCATCGGTGCTCAGTCATCATCCTCTCTAGGCTGGCGGACCTCCGAGGTGTCAGGGTGAGGGCCGTGAGCAGACATCTGCCTTCGGGGCTTTTGGTTTTGTCTTGTGGCCCTACGCCTTGCGCTGTTTGTCTTCACCCAGAGCCTCGCTGTTGTTCTCTTATTAATAGCGTCTCCCACTGCTCTCCTCTCAGATTTTTAACTCTAGAACGAGAAGAAGCCCCGTTAAAGATAAAGCTGTGCCAACGACACTCGGCCTTCTCTAGAGCACTTTCAGGGTGGAAAGGGACCAGCGGCTGTAGCCGCAAGGAGGAGGCGACTAGGGACGGGTCTGGGAGTCACCCCCTTCTTCCTTGATTCTCCTTCCTCTTTTCCCAAACTCATCTCAGCTGGTCACCACTAGGTTGTTCACCCTCGAATATCACCCGGGTAGTGGAACCTGCGGAGGTCTCTGAACTCCCTAGTGTGGAAGATAACCCAGATTAGACTTCAACCAAATCTAAGCACCTAAAATTCTGAATTCTCATGACCTGGCTCGCATTAGCAAAGGTGGGAGAGGTTAGCTATAGGGAGAGCACATTTCTTCTCAAACAGCCTCTTTCGCATCTAACCCTGAGAACCAAGACCCAATTCTTACCAAAGTTGGATAAACCCCAGGCAAGGGGCAGGCAAGGACACCTTCACTGCCTGGGTGCAGGGCCCAAGGGATAGTGAGGGGCCCTGACGCTGGCATGGTGGGGGCGAAGATGGTGGGTGGGAGAGGGGTCGGGGAAGGGGAATCCATGCCAGGTTTTCCTCTCTCAACCCTTTCAATGTGTCAAAGAGAAAAGCGTTTTACAAAGGATTATACTTGAATCACTTACAGTCAGTATTTAAAAATACAAGGATGCATAACTGAGATTTTTTTCCTAGCCATAAACATCTGCATAACTCTTGGATGCTAGTGGGTGGGTGGCAGACAGATCGGGCTGGTTTGGCAGGAGCACTGAAGACACAACTTGAGGGGGATGAGAAGGCTTGAGAACAGGCACATTAATAACACTAATACAAATGCTATACTACTACTACTACTACTATTAGGGGAAGGACAAAAGGGATTTCTCTCTGTCCCTCTCCGTTTCTGATTCTCTGATTTTTAGTTGGAGTCACACCGTTTTTCCTACACTGGAATGATGGGGGCAGAGTGGGGGATGAGCAAAATAGAACTCGAGCTATTATGATATTTGATTTTCTTTTAAGCTTTCTCCCCAGTTCCAAGGCACCTGGGATCATCTCTTCCTTTCCCGGCATTTTTCTTTTTTCGTCCTCACGAACAGTTTGATGTTTTAATACTGTCCTGTTCAGCTTTAAACTAACGTTATGTGCACCGATTCCCTCCCTCTCCCCTCCCTGGTCCGGAAAGCCCATTCTGGACGTGTGACTCTCATAACAGCTGAGAGGTGTATAGACTCATAGGTTTCCACAGAGCCTCCAGCCGTGGACCCTTGTCCGTGTCCCTGCAGCTGGTAGTTTGGAGAGGCACTTTTCCCTCCCTGGCGGGTCCCGCGCCGGAAATCCATAAGACCCGGCTGCCGGGTGGCTCCGTGACGACTTTAGACTCGGCTCCGCACATGCAGAGAGTGGGTTGAAAATGAGTCCAAGAGAGATTGTGTTAAAAACAAAAAGAGAAACAAATGCACAAATCATTTCTGAGAGCCCAACGGGGTTTCAACTCCCTTAGTGGAAGACTTCTTCGCCTACATACCCCTCCTCCCCCTTCTGCAGCTGTTCTTCTTTTAAAAGAAGTCGGACTTTCTGCTGGGGTGTATTCTAATTTTAATCATCCACTGTAAAGGGGGAGGTTAACATAGAATTTCTGATTCTGACTTAATGATCCCTGGAATTAAATCTAATTCTATTAATGGAATATAGAGTGTTTCTTTCAGAAACCTTGTAAAAACACCAGCATTATTTGTTCTATTATTTTATTTGTTATATTTTCTAATCAATCCTCCCAAGTGAAGATGCTTTGGGGAAGAAAGGATATCCATTCAACTCGGGGTGGGATGGGGGCTGACTTAGCTTACTCTACACACCCAGCATCCCTAAGATTTGTCACAATCCAACAGCCAATTTCAAAATTAACAACTGACTCTTGCTATTCCCCAGAGATCAAATTTTTAAAAAATTCCAGAAAACTTTTCTGAGGTACTGGATGGGAGACAGAGTTTCCTGGCATCTTCATAGTGTCTAGTCAGAATATGGGCATATGATGTATGTGTTATACTATATGTCATTTTGGAAAATAAAATGATGCCTCTGATATCTAGGAAGAGTTTAACTGGCAAATTGAATATGTGGACTTTTAAGAATTGAGTTATAAAAGCCTGTATAAAAGTATTTATAGTTTAAGCCCATTTTAATATTTACTCTCCCAGCAAAATGACACCTCAATTTCTTTTCACCTCAATTTTTTCACTTATTTTTTTATGCACTAATCAAAAGTAATTTCATCTTAGTGATAATATTCATGTTTGTACTTTGTTATTCATAACTTCTGGTTCCCCTAAGCCTTGAGGTCTGTAAGTGTTGGTTTGCTTTTTCTGAACTGCTTGGAAAACAATAGATTTTGGTCTATCTGCTTTAAAAACCAATCACAAAGAGAAAAATGACAATAATGGCTGGAAATGAGGGTGAGAAGTGCTTAAGTTATTTTTTATACTGAAAATTGGGACTTGTCCCCAGAACTGGAAATAATAATTACCTAGAGGAGGTGAATGGAAGAAACCCCCTTTCTATTCTGTGGTGAGAGAGCTAATGCTACATTGTAGTTTCAAAATTATATTTGCAAGAAATATGGGATAAAGGGGTGGCAGTTAGATGTCATTATCCAAGGGGGAAAATGTTTGGAGGAGAGTTAACCTCATACACTTTTCATTTGAGATGTTTTAATTTATTGTGCAGTATACACATAGATAAATAAAGCTGTAATGGGCTTCCAGTCGCACCGGATGGCTCAGGTCCCCTTAAATTATGCTCAACCTCTTCAAAACATATATTTAAACAATAGAAATAAACTTCATTGGAGTCTGGCGACCAATTTGGAAGCCATTGGAAGAGAAGACAATAAGTCCTGATTACATGCAAGGATTCTCTGTGATGTGATATACCCTTTGCCAAGTCATTTTGCTGTTTTATTTATTTAATTTCTTTTTCTTTTTTTTTTTTTTTTAACAAACTTTCATTCATTTATGGTCTTCCGCAACCTGCTAATTTAACACTGGAGCGCGTTATTGCAGTGTTAGGAGGAGAGAAAGAGGGAGAGAAAACAACAATACTGCAATGATCCAAATGATACAGTAGAATTATAGCAATTATAGTTCTACTTGTGGAAGAAAACCTTGCTGAGATCAGGCAAACAAACTGAAGCCTTGTGAGGATAACAAGCGTCGGGATTGACAGCCGGTGCTGGGAAGAGCCGGAGGGCACAAACAGAAATATTTGCCTCCCCCCAACCCCCCTTAACTCTAACCAGTCAAGGTTAACCTCCTCAAATGCTGCTTTCAGAGTCTTATCCACTTCAGGGTATGCATTTTATGCACAAATCGAGGTCTCTCCTCCTGGAACTCTGATAATAAGAGGAAATGTAACATAATCCGCTTGCCTAGAACTTGTCCCTTGCCTTCTCTGCCCCCTGCTTGCCTTCCACTTCCAACCCCTTCCTCAGTTCTCCCCAGGCTGCTGGGATCTGTCTGTGGACCGGGTTTGTTTGTTGATGTATTTTCAAAGGAGCAGCCTGAGGAAAGGTCCAAAAGGAACTGATAACTTGATTTCCTCGCAAGACTCCCTCGCGTTTGCTCATGCTTCCCTCCTTTCGCTCTTCGCTGTGTCCTCCGCCAGAGCCGAGAGTTCCACCATTAGGGCTCGGCTAGGAGAGGTTTGTTGGGAAGCAGCTTTTTTGGAAGCCTCCCGAGGATCACGGCTGAGCCCTCAAGGTATGGACGTGTGGGTGTGATTACTGTGTCAGGACAACTTCCCTTATTTGCAAACTTCGTCACTTTCTGTTACCCTTCAGCATCAGAAGGAGGGGGTGGGGGAGTGAGAACTGGAGAGAAAACGGACACCCCCTCCTCCAACATCCATCCAGGAGACAACTGAGCTTTTTTTCAGCTTTGCTTCAAGCACAAAGCTGGGCGAGTTGGTCGCAGCCTCTTGTGCGCCCTCAGAATGCGTGGTGTGCGTTTCCTTCCACAGGCGAGAAGCATTTGGTTGGGTTCTGGGCTCTCACCCCGAGTCCCTTGTCGAGAGACCCCCACTTCTGGTACCCATCCCCCAGATTTCAAACCCCAGAAGGAAACTCCTCGGAGCCCTGTAATCGCCGCCATCTGCTTTCTCCTCTCCAACACCGGATGGCAGGACCCCGAGTGCATCCAGGTTCGAGCCGTCCCGGGTGCAGCCTTTACTCTGTAGTTGCCCTAGGAGACCCCGGACGGGTTAGGGGAAGACGGGCACGGGTTGGAACTCCGGTGAGGAGCAGCAAAGGGCCCAACGCGAGCGACAGTCCAGAGGCCTCTTGAGGACCCTGGCTGTCCGAGTCCTACCCAACCCTAGCAGCACCCCTGTCGGGCTCGGCTACGCGCCATGGCCAGAGTGCGCCCCCTAGCGGGGGCTCTGGATGGACCAAGCCCTCCCGCCGCAGCCTCTGGGGACTGAAGTTGGCAGATCCAAGTGATCCGCAGGAATGAATGGGGGAAGGAAACAAAAGCCTTGGAAACATTTCCAAGTGTTCAATAAAAGACCCATCTGTACCTTTCTTCTCCAGCGCGTTCGTGGTTAATGTCCCCCCATGAGTGCGAGAGGGGAGATAATTGCTGGGTGGATTCTTGCTGGCTAACCTCAGGAAACACTGGACCTAGAAGTGAAATAATTGGGGGTGGCACCAAGGCAAGCGTGCAGAGGATGTAACATCAGGCGGAAATCTGAATCTGTAGTCTCTAGGATGTTCATGGAGGCCTGGAGGCCTTCACTCTCAGATTCCTCAGTCCCTGGAGAAGGATTGTCTGAAGGCAGCTTCTCTGAGATTTCTGTACCTTGAAATCTATATTTGTGATATCTCATACCATGGCCCTAAGATTGCTTCCTACTTTCTGACTTTTAAATACTTGACCCTCTGATTCTAAGTTTCCCTCGTTCATATTTTAAGATTTCCCCACCTTCTGATTCTAGGATTCTCTGCTTTTTGACTCAATGACCTGTCTTTGATTCCTCCACCTTTTGACTCGGGTTCCCCACTTCTGACTTAATGGCCCTTTGCCTTCCAGAGGGACTGTAGCCACCACTGTGCTCCATTTCCCCCCAGGAACCCCACACTCCTGCATTTGCATCAGGAAATCCTCAAATCCCAGCTTCCACTACTGTGAGCTAGTCTTAAATCACTCCCCTTGGTCTAGCTAGAAGTCCAGAAAAGAGAAATATAAGGTTGTTGTCCAACTCCTTTGATTTGTTCAACCTGGAAATGACTGAGTTTTCTTGAACCTGTGGGAAAAAGTTACCAATGAAGGTTTTACAAAGACAAAAGAGAAAAAAATCTCTGTTCAAATCGATCTTGTTATTTCCTTTGCATTGAATGTGTTAATCCTAACTCATCAAACAGAAACAAATTGTGTTTCTAAAGACCTGTAGTGTCTGTAATCTCATATCCTCAGACGTGCAGGATTTTAAAGTCATGCTAAGGTCAACAAAACATTTAGTAGATAAGGCCTCAAAGGAAGAATCCAAAAATAGGAGTGATAACAGTTCTTTAGAATCCCTTATTTTGCACTGTCTTGCTAATTGGGAAGTTCAGCACCAGGCTTTCCCAGCCCAAAGAAGGCTGGTATTTGGGGGTTGGTGAAGCAGATGGAAGGGGTCCTGTGGGAAGAGAGGCGTGGGTGTCCCCGTGTTTAATTAAGAGTTGCATTGTATGGAAGGGAGGAGGTAAGATGCTGGGGTTGTTCAATACTTTGTTCCTTTCATCACAAAATAACCTGCAAGTAAAAAAAAAAAAAAAGAAAAAAGAAAAAAGAAAAAAAAATTTCGGCGACTAAGAGGGAGCTGGCTCTGGAATAGATACCATTAGTACCACAGTGCTTCTGGAATAAAGATATCTAATTTCCTGTCGCAAATCACTTACCCGATCAGAAAACACAAATAGCTGAACAGAAGGCAAAAATATAGAGGAGAAGGAAGAGGACGAGGATGAGGACATGAGGAAGAAAGGCCCGGGAATAAAAATAACCGCGCAAAAGGACTTACATTCAACGTTCTGACAGGCGTCTCCTCCAAACCTGGGGCAGTTCCAACCTCCCCCCAATGGCTCCCATTCTGCCCCCGACTTTGCAGTCTACCGTGCATCCTTTTGGGGGTCACCAGCATCTTTGAGGGAAAGGGATGGATCCCAAGCCCAGGTTATGAGAACAACAGTGGCAGAAAACTGGAACACTCATGGCCTAGTGGCCTCATGGGTCCGCCCAGGCAAAACCCACCAGGCACCGACGGCATCGCCCCCTGGTCCAACACCAGGCGGCTGGCAGGGCCCTCCAAGGGTCATTGCTTGCCTAAGGCGGCCTCAGTTTCCCGTCGGGAAGGAGACGCCAGCACCTGGGGACCGTGTGCTGGCGGGGGGGAGGGGACAGGGTTGCCAGTGTAGCGCTGCTGGGGGCGCTGCTACGACGACTTAGTGACCTCTCTTGTCGCATGCTGGGTCTCAAGGACCAGGAGAGCAGAGAAAAGACCCGGCTCGGGTGACCTTGATGGCATAGATAAATGGGGAAGTTGGAGTAAGTCGCCCACGAGAGGGCGCGGATGGTGAGCGGCCATGGGTAGAGGCGACCGGCCCCGCGCGGAGTCAGAATCGAGGGGTCCCCTGGTACACTGACTCTAGTGGTGCAGGCACCGACTGCCCATTGAAAATGATAGAGGTAGCAGGTGCATGCGGCGGGTCTAAGCAGAAAAAGTGGGAGGAGGAGAGCAAATAATCTACTAAGATGCAAATGCACAGAAAGTGAGTCTTAGCACTTTTTCTTTGGAGATTAAATGAGAAAATCTCAGATTTTTTTTTTTATTGGATACTCATAGATTTCTCACAATCGCCTGAAATTTGGTGTTGCATGCCTCAAATCAACATCACGTTCTTCCCATTCACTTCAGCCTTTTCAGGTCAGGTCTTAGCACAGTTCCTGGCACCCATGAACAGTTTGGTAAATCTTGACTGAACCTGAGAATTGCACTGTGGCTGTGTGAGTGTAGGAGGGAGGCACTTTGATTTGAGCAAATGACATTTTGTTTTCATTCTCATAAGGTGGGCTCAGATTGATCTTTTGCCTCCCTGAAGCCCCTACTTCATTCTCTTTCCTCAATTCCCCCATTAGTGCTGTTGGGGCTATTTCATTGTTCATTACTCTCCCGATTTAAGGCTAGCAAGGGACTAAAAAGAAATTAAAACCAATGTGTTTTGCTAAGAGAATCCCAGAAGGGCTGGAAAGAAAGGAGATTGAAACCCACAGTTCAAGTGATATTTAGACCGAGGAGTGATTTTTACTTATTTCTTTTCATGGATAATAGAGAGTTGGCATTATCTGTCACTGTACGTTCTCTCTAATAAATAGCTCCAAGACTATAATCTAACAGGTATAAAATTTCCCTTTTCTGAGAAATGAGGAGACCACCAACACTATCTTTTAAATAGCACAAATAGAAAATGCTGTTGTTGACAATCTTCCACACTGGAGAATCAATTCCAAGCTCTCTTTCTTTCTTTTCTTCTTTCTCTCTTTCTTTCTTCCCAATGCAGGTCTGGCTTTTAGGGCAGGATGGTGTATGTCCCCTACACAGAGAGTTGTGAACAAAGATCATTTGATTTCAATTCAGCAACTATGCCCCCCACCCCCGACTCCTGAAAAAAAAAAAAAACCCAGAAAGGTCTTTTTTACTCTCTGCCAACTGGAAGAGTAAAAAATGTCTGTCCTTCCTTTCACAAATTTCCTTTATCTCCTCCAAAACTATGGCCTACTTAGATAATAGGCATTATGGGGAGGGAAAGAAGAGAGGACTGTTGGAAAACTCATTTGCCTGGGAGGTCCCACTTCCATCTGGTATAGGTTGAGTCCAAATTTTCCTCTCAGGGCCTTGTTTATGGTTTCATCTTCATTCATTCATTTTCAGTCACCTTTACAACAATACCTTCCAAGCATCTATTGGTCAGGATTCACTCCCAACAGCATAGAACACACAAATTATTTCACCTGGAAATTTTTTATCAAAGACAGGAAGGGCCACTGGCCCGGAAATGCTGCCCTTCCATGTCTTCATGAACCCATTTCTCCTCACCCTCCTCCTTTCTTATTTAGCTTTGGGGTTTGAAGCATTTTGATGTTATTCATATAAAGCAAACGACATTAGAGTAACCTTTTTATTGCATTACACCGAGGGGAGATTGAACTATAACTTTGAAAATTGTGACATTCCAATGAGAGCTATATTAAATTGCTTAAAAACATTCTGAAGGCATCATCAGTATTGTCTGGAGTGGTAAGTGAAACAAAGGATTTCACAGCATGTCGAATTTAAAACCAAATATGCTCATATTTAAGTCTTTATGCTATTAAATAGGAGAGAGGCGAAAGGGAGATGGAAGAAATACTAACAGAGGGGGATGGAATCAAGAAGATACATCCAAAAAGATAATCCTGATTATAACAGCTGCCACCTATGGAAGTCACTCTGGGCCAGAGGTTGTGTTAAGTGCTTTTTCGTATTGAAAAAAATCAATCCTCCCAGCAGTCCTATGGGGATGGTTTTGTTATAATCCTCTTTTACTGATAAGGAAACTGAGGCATGGAAAAGGTGATCAGCTTTTCCTGGTTTTCCCCGGATTTGCCCAATTTTAAAACTGAAAGACATGTGTCTCAGGAGATTCCTCAATCCTGGGTAAAGCAAGCCAGTTAGTCCCCTTAGTATAGGGAGAAGTAGTTTGTCCAAGATCACAGAGCTGGAGCCAGGATATGAGTAAACCCAGGCAGTCTGCTGCCTTTAACCTCTGTAAATCTCACCCATTTTACACATGAGTAACATCAGAGAGAGAGGAGCTGACTTGTGCCCAGTTACACAGCTTGATATTAGCAGGCAGAAGACTATAGTTTGCCACTTGTGAATCACATCCCTTTCTACTCTTGGCTACCTTCTAAAAGAGTTTTTGTAAAGAAGTGGCTTTTTTTTTTCTCCGAATTTGTGATTGAACTCATGAGCACTCTGTCACTGAACTACAACCCCAGCCCTTATTTATTTATTTATTTCAAGACAGGGTCTTGTTAAGTTGCACAGGTTGGCCTCGAACACATGATTCTTCCATCTCAGCCTCCTGAATAGCTGGGATTACAGACCTGTGGCACCAAACTCAGCCTATCTGGCTCTTTAAAATCCTAGAAGTAAAAAGCCACACACACACACACACACACACAGACACACACACACACACACATACACTATAACATCTAAGAAAAGACAGTCATATTGAGCATGTGTATCACTACCTGTCAGAATTAGAATATATAGGAAAAGGAGGGCACCTATATTTTAAATGCAATTTATAATGAAAGGCAATTTAAAAATTGTAAAAACACACAGAGAAAATAATTATACAAAACATGTGGACATTAGGCAGGAAACATTTTAATTCTCTAAAGCATTTGTTGTATTGTTCCAATACCATTATTGTCCAATAATGATGATCATTGTTCTACCTCACATCATCCTCAAAACTGGCAGCACCCCCACAGCCTACAGTATTTCTAAACAGTGTCTTGGGGACCCTTCAGACAAAATCATGAGAACGGATTACATTCTGTGCATCTAGTTTGCAAGCAGGTTGTGGAGCTGGGCATTGGCCAGGAGAGAACACATTCTCTCTTGTAACATAGCTCATTGTAAAAATACAGCTTGACATCAATAAAAATAATCACTATTTGATGTATTTCTTATAATTATAGGTCATCTCTCAGTGAGGCTTTGCAGTTAGCAAAGTTGTGACTTGGCCTCTGTCACACTGATGCAGAAGGCAGCCAGGCCCCAGTGCTTCTAAGTGTCCTGGCGGGCATCCTGAATGGCATAAGCTTATGCACAACTTCAGGGAAGAAAACATTTTGGAAATGATGAGAAAACTGTGAGGGAGTTGCAACTGTAAACAGCAAATGTGCTAAAGAGCGGAGACTTATGCAGAGCTAAAGGAGGGCAGGTGGAGCGTGTTCTCAGTTTTTTAAATGTGAAGAAAACATTGGGCTGACTCCATTCTGGTGCTGCAGAGCTAAAATGTGCCTTAGTGATTGTTGTTGTTTTATTGAACACAAGCACCCGGGGCTGTGTGAGGATCAGGGCTTGACAAGCCAAAAGATTCTGAGAAAAAAAGGTGAACAGCTGTAGTTCTTGCCAAATACAATCCCTTAATCATTATCCCATATTGAACATTTATATTTCAATTGTTTTGCTATTAACAATTGCATTCTAATGAAAACTTTTGTCCACCTAACTTATTCTTTTGCGTTAATTCCTTTAAATATTTTCCTGAAAGATTGCTGATTAAAAGAGTGTGAACATTCTAGTGTCTGTTGAAATACTGCCAAAAAACTCTCCAACTGGTTGAACCAATTTGCACCACCACTAGCAATCTATGAATGTACCAATTTTGCTACAACCTGGCCAGCAATATGTATTATAGCTCCCCCCTTAATTTTTTAAAATAGCTATATGTTGGAATCTAGTTCTATTAATTCCACACTGGGTATTTCTCCCCTTGTCTCCATCATTCCTCTTCCTTGCTCTCCTCAATGAGTTGAACTACCAGTAAGATGGTAAGGAGACATGAAAAGAAATGTAATCCTGAGTCAGTGGATATCTGTCATGCTTGGCAAGTTTATTGAAAACATCTATGGCAGAATTTACAGTGTAATGCCTTAGGCTGTGGAATCCATGAGACCTGGCCTGGAGTCCATCCTTTCTACTGTTTGGCTCTGTGGCCTTGGCTAATTTAATTAACCTCACATGACTCAGTTTTCTCCCTTGAAAGTCAGGGATGATTAAAAGAGTGTGAACATTCTAGTGTCTGTTGAAATAGTGATACATCATAGATTCTAAATAAAAGCTAACTTATGGACTGGGGGTGTAGTTCAGTGGTAGAATACTTCCTAATATTCACCAGGCCCTGGGTTTGAGCCCTAGCACCAAAAAGAAAAAGAGTTAGCTTACATTGGGTGATACATTAATACTGAAATGCACATTATTTTACATACATTTTTGAATAATCATGCAATTATTAATATCATTTTGCAGTACTGGGATTGAACCCAGAGCTTGCACATGCTAGGCAATCACTCTACCATTGAGTTATTCCCCACCCCTTTTCATTTTTTTTTTTTTTGAAACAGGATCTAAGTTGCCCAGACTAACCTTGAACTTGCTATCCTCTTCCTTCAGCCTCCTGAGTAGCTGGGATTACAGGAGTGCACCACTGTGCCTGTCTTGTGCAAATTATTTTTATGGAATACTGACTCAGGACTGGAATTGTCTCATTAAAAGGTATGTACAGTTTAAACATTATAGATCTTAACAAAATGTACTTTAAACAGACCATTCATCCTTATACCTCTACAAACAACATGGATAACACTGGGTATTTTCAATAGTATAAAATATTATTAGATCAATGAAGATAACTTAATAGCTTATACCATTTTTATGTGCATTTCTTTCATTAGTAGTGAGGTCAAGCTTTTTTCCCCCATGGGATACTTGGCCAATTGTATTTCCTCTTCTAGGAATGTTCTCTATTGCTTGTTAATGTGCAGATTATTTCACCCATGATTAGTATGTTTTAAAAGTTTGCTAGGACTTTATGAAGAGCTGGCATGAGAATTACTATGAGATTATCATTAGTTTTACTCTGATTTCTTTTAGTGTCTAAGCATAATGGCCAGTGTTTCTTTTCATGAGTTTTATATGGCAATGACCCTCTCTTAGCATTTTAAATGGTTTGTCTTGAAGGGATGTGGGGCAAAAGTTGCTAATTACCTCCAAATGTCCATTCTCTTGGTGGTAGATTAAAGAGGGCTGCAACATCAGTGACACTTCCTTCATAGAGAAGTAAAGCATGTTTCTCCTTTGCTTGAATTATGCCTAGCCCTGTAAAAGTTTTGACCAGTAGAAGATGGTAACGTGACACTAGTCCTAAGCTTTAAGAAGGCCTGGAAGATTCTTCTTTGGGTTTTTGGACATTCCATTGGAAAGAAATTGAGTGGAGAGATCACACAGAGAAGAGAGACCATGAGGATCATGAGACAAGCCCAAGTTTCTTAGTTGATTGCAACTGCATGAGCCCTTAAATGAGACTTGCAGAACTGCCTAGTTAAAAACACACCAGAGCTGTAGGTGTAGCTCAGTGGTAGAGTACTTAGCCTGATCAAGGCCCTGGGTTCAATCCTCAGCTCTTCAAAAATAAATAATAAATTAAATAAATAAAAGAACACATCACCCGTAGATTTGTGAGAGGTAATAGTTATTGTTATTTATTTATTTAATTATTTTTTATTGCCATTATTTTAGGGTTGCTTATAAGTATGCAGTAAATAACCAGAATATTTTCCCTTTCCTTTTGGGGCATGATTTAGGAGTTTCACACATATGCTCATTGCCAGAACTTGGATATCTAGCTAGAAAGGAGGCTTGAAACTGTGGTGTTTATTCCATATAGCCATGTACCTGGTCCAAATTCCAGAGTTCTAGTACTCTGGAGTTTCACTTCATTGGATGGATGGAAATCTATATCTGTGAGCCAAATTCAGCCATGCCCACCCATTTACATGGTCTATGGCCACTTTTGCTCTACAAAGACCCTTCTCCAGCATGTGGACAGTGGGGAGGCAGCAAAAGGACTTCTGATACCCTAATGTGTGTGCTGGATTATGGCTGGAAGATTTCCATAGGTCATCAACAAAAAAGACTGATTTTGAGACTGATGATGGCCAAAAAGACATAAGAAAAACAACATGAAGTAGGATGGGGTTGTAGATTCCACAGCCAATGGACAGGTTAATGCCATGAGAACCCTTAACCCATGACCCCAGTGTGTTTTCAGGTTGGTGGCTAGAAGGGACCCCTGAGCACAACTTGCTGGCAGGTTGGAGACTTGTAGGGCCACTGGAATCCTGGATTAAAGTGGCTGCTGTTGGAAAGGTTTCCCCAGGGTATCAGCACAAGGGGCTAAAAGGGATCTCTATTCCACAGTGTACAGGCAGGTTGATGGCAAGAATGTCTTTCAGTTCTCCAGCATATATGTAGGTAGGAGTCTGAAGGACAGAAGAATCATGGGCAGGTTGGTGACTGAAAGGACACGATGGCACAATGGCCCAAAAGAGCCAGTCAGTGGCCTGAATTGCCATCTGGGCACCAGTACATGGGAGGGCTGGTAGATGAAAGGTTCTCATTTCTAGAGCTTCTGGGCAGGTTGATGACTGGATAGCCCTCTGTTCCCTGAATTTTGGGCAAGCTGGGAGATAAAATAACTTCTAGAACACTAGCAAGAAGGCAGATTGGTGATCAGAGGGCCAATGGGACACCATCCCATGAAAAGGGTGAAGAAGAGCCCAAAGTGCCTCTTGATTCCACAATACTCAGGCCACCTAAGGTCAGAATGGTCTTCAGTTCCACAGTTAGTTGTAGGTTAAAGTCTAGAAGGACTGGCTAATGTGTAACATCTGGGATGGTGTCCAAAAGGGCTCTGGGGACACTAGTACATTGGGCAAAGATTGTAAGGATCTCCAGTCCTGTTCACAAGCAGGTGGGTAATCTGGTACCTTCTCATCATTAGCACACTTTCAGGATACCAGCTGAATGAACTTTGGCTTAATACAGGATGAGGACATGCTGAAAAATTTAAGGATTGGCATAACCCTGTTGTGGAGGTAGGCAGATGGCTGGAAGAACCATGAGCATACCAGTGTACAGGAAAGATGCGGGGGGGTGGGGGCAAGGATTTGTTCTCACCTTCTAGAAGGTGAGAAGCCTGTGACAAGATGAAAACTTTGTTTTCCAATGTAAAAAGGGCTATAAGAGGACAAAAGTTCTCTCCTTGATATGATACTTATGCAGGAGAATTCCTGGAGGGCTCTTGGTTTTATAGTATGTAGGAAGACTGGGGACTGAAATGACCTGTGGCACCCTCATGGGGAATCATGTTGGAGACCAGAAGTTCCTCCAGTATACCAGTATGTAGAAAAGACAGTTGCCAAAAAACATCTGTCTTACACAGTTCTCTGGAGACCTGAAGGTGGGATCTTTTGGTTCCTTCCTCTGACACAGGCTGAGTCCCTGAAGGATCCACTGATACATGAATTTCTTCATTGTTGGTGCTGAGAAGAACCTCCAATCTCATCTATCTGGTGAGCAGTGGGTGGCCAAAAGGGACCTCAATACACCAGCATGGAGGTGGTTGAGAGAGCTTGCATTTCCGTGGTGTACCTGTAGCCTGGGACCAGAAGGGCCCTCAGCTCTGCAGTAAGGGAAGTCCATACAGTGCTCCAAAGAACTATCATTTCCACAGCCTGCAGCTCACTGATGGCTGGTTGTTCTTTGTTTCCCAGAACAAAGGCAAGTGGGGTAGTATTGAAATGATCCACAGAACCCTATCTAGCCAGATTTCTGACAGAAAGACTTGCAGGATTCTGGCATGCAATTAGGATGGTAACTGAAAGGATTCCTGGTTCCTCAAAAGGCAGTTTGTGTAAAGCACAAAGAGCACTTGACCATCCTTACAGCATTTAGGACAGTATGGTAGCCATAATGGTTCTTAGCTGCACAGCTATACACAGTCGAATTGCCAGAATGGTCCTTGTTCCCCACCACTGAGGGAGGTACTGTGCAAGATGATCTGTGGAATCCTAGCAAAGAACCAAATTGATGACTGGAATGGCCTCTAGGACACCAGCATGGGAAAGATAGTGGTAAAGAGGGCTCTTACATCCATAGTACTTGGGAGGCCAGAGGCCACAGGAACTTTTAGTTCTCCTGTCCACCTTAACCTGGGGATTTTTTAATTTTTAAAATTGTTCTAATTAGTTATACATGACAATAGAATGCATTTTGACACACTGTACACAAATGGAGCACAACTTCTCCTTCCTCTGGTTGGACATGATGCAGCGTCACATTGGTAGTATAAAATATATATATATATATATATATATATATATATATATATATATATATATATATATATATACATATATATGATAATAATGTCTGTCTCATTCCATTTTCCTTTCCCTTCCACATCCCCTCCCCTCCCCTCATTCCTCTCTGCACAATCTAAACTCCCTTCATTCTCCCCTCCCCATTATGGATCAACATCCACTTATGAGAGAAAACACTCAGCCTTTGGTTTTTTGGGATTTGCTTATTTCACTTAGCATGATATTCTATAGCTCCATCCATTTATCTGTAAATGCTGTATTTTCATTCTTCTTTAAGGTGGAGCAATATTCCATTCTTTATCCATTCATCTGTTGAAGAGCATCTAAATCTGGGGATCTTAAGAACTCACAAATATGTAAATTTGGGACTAACTGGTGACTGGAATTGCTTCCAATTCAGTTCTTTGATTGAAAAAAAGTGAGCAGTCAGAAGGACCCTTGGTGTACAAGCATGGAAAGAAGGATGGTGGCTGAAGATGCTATTTCTTCTGCAGAATGTGATATGTTGTTAGCAGGAAGGGCCATTGGCTTCCCACCATGGAAAGTATGTGTGTTGGCCAGAAAGGTCTCTCATTTCCAAAGTACATCAGAAGGCTGATGGCCATTTGGCTCTCAGTTCCTCAGTCCCAAGCAGGCTGGAGGCCCAAATGACCTCTAGAACCCTAGTGAGTGGCCATGTTTGTGACTGGAGAGGCCACTTCAGCCCCCTCTCCTTGTTAACTAGTGAGGTAGAAGGGTGGTGGTCCGAAGGGGTCTTATGCCCTTTGTATACCTGTAGTTTGAGGTCAGAAGAGTCCTCAGTTCCCCAGAAGACAAGACTCATGTGGTAGTCAAAAGGGTTCTCATTTCCAGAGCATTTGCCCCACCAATGGCCAGTTTTCTCAAGTTTACAGGCAGGTTGGGGGTTGTGATAATCAGAAGAACACTAGATGCAGCCATGTTCCCTTGGGACACTAGCATGCAGGTAGGATGGTAACAAAAATGAGTTGTGTTTCCTCAAAATGTATTTGATATAAAATCACAGAGTCCTCAGCTCTATAGCACAGAAGAAAGATATGGTGTCCATAATGGCTGGCAGTTGAACAGACATGGGCAGGGCAATTTCAAGAATTCCCCCACTGTTTCCTAGCATGCAGGGAGACTGAGAGCCCAAATGACTTGTGAAACCCTGTGAGGGAGTGAGACTGGTGAGTGGAAGGCCCTCTGGGATACCAGTGTACTGGGAAAATGTTTACCAAAAGGATCTGTCTCCCACTTCAATCTGGAGGCTTAAGGGTAAAAAGGTTTTTAGATCCCATTTCTCCTCCCCACCCCTCTCTGGTACTGGGGATTGAATCCAGGGGTGCTTTACCACTGAACTTCATCACCAGCCCTTTTTATTTTATTTTGACACGAGGTTTCACTAAGTTGCTGAGGCTGGCCTCAAGTTTGTAAGCTTGTGATTCTCTTGCCTTAGTCTCCTGAGTCACAGGGATTATAGGCATGTGCCACCATGCCTGGATTACTTCTCATTTCTATATTAGGTTGAGGCCTAATATATATATTTGAGGATCCTCAAATAGGTGGATTTCTGGAAGGGCCTGGGAATGGGTTCTCCAGATGACAAGCAGTGGATAGCCAGAGAGTAATTGGTACACTAGCATACTAGAAGACAGTGGCCAAGAGGACTTTCATTTCCATAGCATGTGGGCGGGCTGTAGGCTTCCCACTGTGCAAAGCCTGTAAGTCAGCCAAAAAGGCTCTCATTTCCACAGCAAGTTGAACACTAAAGGCTGGTTGGCCCTTGGTTTCCCAGAACTGATGCAAGTTGGGGCCAAAATGACCCAGAGAACCCTAGTGGTTGGATGTGTTTGTAACTTCTCTCATCACCCAGTGAAAGAGAAGAATGGCAGCCCAAAGGATTTTCATGTCCATAGTATATCTGTGGCCTGGGTCTAGAAGAACTTTTTACTCCCTACTGCATAAGGCTGATGGCTGCTTGGTCTTCTATTCCCCCACATGCAGCAGTCTGGGGGCCAAAATGACATGAAGACCTTGAGTGGGCAAGTAGGCTAGTTGACCTCATGGGATTGGGGGTGCTGGCAATTTTTCTTATTAATTCATAGATCTTCAGACCAAAAAAAAATCAAATCTGAATCTAATGGGGAGGACAGAACATCCCCTGATATCATGATCTTTTATCTGGATACATTGATTTGATGATAATTCATTTTTTTTTCTCTTTAGGGAGAGGGTGAGCATGGTGTAACTGTCTAAGATAAAGAATGAAATGGATATTTGGCTAGAGGGGAGGAATATAGCAGGACTACTAACTTCTCTTTACTTTTCTTATTTCCTTCTTCCTTGGAACTTCCCTGGCAGTCAAGTGTGGTGATATAACTAAATTCTGGCCAACCAAATTTGAGTGGATGTGATGTAAACCACACCCAGGAATCTCTCATGTGCCATCTTCTCTCTTTTTCCATCCATAGTTAAGTGGAGAGGACTTCATAGACATAAAGAAGGGCAGATCCATAAGATGCAAGAAACCTGACCCTTTGAATGACTGTGTAGAATAGGACCACATCCCTCTCCTGGCCGAAACACACTTTCTTTATTGCACAAACTACTTAAGCAAGAGATGAACTTGTATTTATTTAAGCTACTGAAATTTCAGAAGTAATCTCCTATTACAGTGTTATGGTTTAGATATGAGGTATTCCCCAAAAGCTCATGTGTGAGATAATGCAAGAAAGCTTAGAAGTAAAATGATTGGGTTATGAGAGCCTTAACATGATCAGTGCATTTATCCTCTGATAGGAATTAACTGGGTGGTAACTGTAGGTGGGTAGGGTGTGGATGGAGGAGATGGGTCATTGGGGTTGTGCCTTTGGAGTATATATTTTGTAGTGAGGGGAGTCTCTTTCTTTCTCTCTCTTTGCTTCCTGGTGCCATGTTCCAGGCTGCTTTCCTCCATTACACACTTCTGCCATGATGTTGTGCCTCACCTTGGTAGTAATGAAACTGGCTTCTGGGACTAAGACCTCTGAAATTGTGAGCCCCCAAATAAACTTTTCCTCCTCTAATTGTTCTTGCCAGGTCTTTTGGTCACAGCTGAAAAAGCTGACTAAAATAAACATCTAGTATTCTTAACTAAACGACTTGGCATTTAGGACCAGCTGAATTCTCTGAACCCATTTTAAGTCCAAGGGTCCTAGTTGTTGGATGTGAAGTTCGGATGATCAGTATCACACTGCTTAACTTCAGCCTTAGCCTTTATTGTTGATTTCAGCTTTGTGAGTCTTTTCCTGGAGCAATACCTTCTGTGCATCTAACTTAAAATAAGATCTTGGACCTACGCTGCTAACTGTCAGGTAGAGAGCATGTTCAGCTAGATATTTTAAAAAACCTCAGGGCTTGTCAAAAGGAAAGACTGTTTTCTTATTCTTGTTAAAGTATGTCCCCCAACCCTTCATTTCTTCATGCACTGTGAATCAAAGTAAATAAGACAAAATTGATCTTTGGCATCATAGAAATTACAGTATGCTGTGGAGACATGAAACAGATGACTTCACAAATATTTATTGGTAGTACTTGGGATGTTTTATAAAGGAGATGTACTTTGTGCTATGAAAATAAACAGCAGCAGGAGATGACATATTGTGGGGGTTAGGGAAGACTTCTTTAAGGAAGTGAGATCTGAGGGATGAACAAGAATTATCTACAATGTTTTCTCAGACCAGAAATTCTAACATTTGTCTGTGCATCAGAATCACCTGGAGTGCTTGTAAAAATGCCAGATGGTGGGCCGAACCCCAGAGTTTCTAATTTGGTAGGCTGGTGGAGCTGATGATTTATATTTCTAATCTTTTCCAGGTGATACTGACCCTCTGTTCAGGGACCATACTTTGAGAACCACTATTTTGGGCCTTATCTTCCAATAGCACAGTGCTGAAAGTTGGAGCACAGTGTTGAAAACAAGTTGTAGATCAGCTGAGAAATTGCTCTCCTTAGCTGTCAGGGGAAACCAGGCTTAGGGACTGGAGCAGAATTAAAAAAAATTCTAGCTATGTGTGATCTCATGAATTCCTCCAGAATGTGCTACAAGCACATACTTTTTACTTATCTACTGTGATTGTGAAACTACTAGTTTGGGAAGGACTAACTTGGTTACATGGGTAGAGGTAGGTAAATATTAGGTAGAGAAAGTTGTTTGAAGGCTTTGCATCAGAAAAGAGTGCTGTATCTTCACAGAACTGAGAGAGAGCCAGTGAGGCTGTAAAGGAGAAGGTCTAGGGAAGATGGTAGAGGACTACAGGGTCTGATCATAAAGGCCTTAGAGAACTTCCTTAAGTATGGCTATTGAAGAATTTTAAGCCAGGGAATGTATTAGAAGAGTGCAAGTGTGCAGGTGGGAATAACAATTGTGAAACTACTGTATAATCTAGGATAGAAATGTTATGGTCCAACATGGGTAAGTGGAGATGAAGGCATTGAAAGGATGTCTTGGAGGTTAATCAACAGAACTTGGTGATGGTAAGATGTAGAGGGTGAAGGATGTCAGAGGTTTTGATGTTATTTGCAACTGTCTAGCTTAAAATGGTTGTTTTTTGAGGTGAACCACACTGATGGTCAAATTTGGGAAAAAGAGCATATTTTCCTGAAAGCCAAGCAAGAGGACATTCCCTCTTCCATGCTCTGTGGTATCCCACATTCCAGTGCCTCTAGGTTGATGTAAATCAGATCCTGGTATGTATTATTTTAGGAAATGTCCATGGTAAAAAAATGTTCATGCTATGATCTATTTCTCTTTAATTTAGAGGACAGAGCTTCAAGACTTTGAAAGCTTGCCTATATTTGTATGTAAAGTCCTATAAGCATTGTCATGAGCTCCTTTCTTCCATTGTCCAAGCTCCACTAAATTTATTTTTGTTTTGAGACAGGATTTCATTGTGTTACCTAGACTGGTCTTGAACTCTTGGGCTGAAGGGATCCCTCTGCCTCAGCCTCCCCAGTAGTTGGGATTATAAGGCATGAGCCATCATGCCTGGATAACATTAACTTTATAATTTAAAAAGTCTTGTTTTAGTCTTGGGTTTAATTTGGTTTGACCTAGAGAGATAGGAAATTCAACTCTCATAAAAGGGTTATTGTCCCACAAACAACTGCAGGATTCGTTTCAAAGACTTCTTTCAGCTAGGGAAATTGGCTTGAGTTAAAACTGAAGTAATAAGGTGAATGGTATATCAAAAAGAGTCTGGAATTTCTCAGGTCTATTGTATAGGATTCTGTTATGTTTTAGTAAAAAGTACATTTTTTAAGTATACTTTTAGAGCAAGGAATGAGGAAACTTGAGTGTCTGGTCTTAGGTAAATCAATAATCTTTATTTTTGTTTATTTTTTTGCTATCAGGGATTGAACCCAGGGGCATTTAATTACTGACCTACATCCTTAGCCCTTTTTATTTTTTTATTTTGAGACAGAATCTCACTAAGTTGCTTAGTGCCTCATCTAATTGCTGAGGCTAGCCTTGATTCTGAAATCCTCCTGCCTTAGCTTCTTGAGTCACTAGGATTACAGGTGGGCACCACCACATCTGGCTGAAATCAATGATCATTGTTTTAGCTGTCACTAGGGATGGCAATATCTTTACTCACACTGAATGGATAAAAAAATGTAAGTACATGAAAGTAATTTAAAATATTAAAATATCAGTTGGGCATGGTGGTATACACCCATAGTCCCAGCTGTTTGGGAGGTAGGAGTATGGCTTGAGCCCAGGAATTTAAGGCCAAACTGGGAGATCTTATCTCAAACAAACAAAAATGGGTGAGGGGTATAACTCAGTGGTAGAGTGCTTGTCTAGTATGTCGTTAATTTCCCAGTACCATAGAAAGTTAAAATAGCAATATGAAATATCAACATAAAGTATCAATATAAAGAGTTGATATGAAGTGTCAATATAGTATAGCAATATGAGGTTTAATTAATGTTCTAGAACTTGAGAACCCTCAACACAGAAATTCATAAATGATGTTACTCAATACTTGCTCATATGTTAATGATGTGAAAGCATTTTAATAAACTATATAATTTATTGTTCAAGCCAGAACACTTTCCAGTGAAAAGTAGTGCTTTTAATAGTTATTCCAGGACAACAGGCAAAACTCAGGACTCTTCTGGGTAAACTGGGACACATGATCACCCCAGGCAGAGGTAAAATGTCACTGGATATATAATCACATTATCATATGGTGTGGTAACATAAGATCTGCATATACAAAATGATATTTTTCCCTAAAACTCTTTCTTTTGGATATGGTATAATGACATCTTAGATCTGCAAATAGAAATCCCCGGCTGAGAGAAAGAAAAGAAAATAGTAAGTATAAAACTTACCATCTCCAGTTCCCTTCCTTGCTTTTAAAGTGCATTTAGAAATTCATCAGAAGGAATTGCTTTGGTCTAGCCTTCTTAACCTTAACCAGGTAATTTGGGTTTAAACTCTTAGAGAAGAAGACTATGATAGGTGAAAAGAACACTGGACAAGTCTTCCCTGAAAAAAAAAAGAAAATATTAACTAATGGAATTAGTACACAAAAGATGGTAGGTTTAGTAGCATCATATCTCAGGCAAACTAATGTACAATGCATTTATATTCTCATGAAAGTAGATGAGATTCAATGGTATGCACAGAATTTGAATGTTTAAAATGACTCATTTGGAGCATGGCTACAAGCTCTATCTAGCCCCTTTAGGCCAGAATGATTTGGGGAATGACAGGTAAGATTAACAGGACAATAATTTACATATGTTTTTGTTTTGTGTTTTTTATCTTCTCAAGTTTGAGGTGGGTTTCGTACGTTTGCTAGAAGTCTTGCTGGAATGTGAATCATGGTGGCAGCTGATGTACTATTAGAAGACACTGCTACAGATGGACAGTTCTCAGTAATCAGGTAAGTAGGCAAGCTGGCCTTTGTTCTCTGCATAATCTGAAGTGCTCTCTGATCTGCAGCACAGCATATGAAAAGCAGCACATCTGAATTGACAAAGAGATCTTTATTTCTCTTCCATAATGTGCAGAGAAAAGAGAGAAAGAGAATCGGAGTGTAAATTTATTTCTTTGGGAGTGTGCACTATCAGTTTGAGTGAAGGAAATGCTAATGGAAGTTATGTTCCTGCTTCGAGGCTGCATTTCCTGTCTCACATTGTATTATGTTTTATGCTGGGTCCAGAAGTACAGCCTCCCACTCAGTGGGCTGGGGTGGAGCAGCAAAAAGAACAGCTGCTTGGGAGAGAAGATGAATTGTCTTCACTCTAGTTCTGCCCTTGACTAAAAGGAATATTGTTCCTAGCTGGGTACGGTTATAGTTTTAGTATTCTGAAAATCTGCATAGAAAGAGATCACTGAAGACATGATAAAATGATTAACATGCTAACCTTTTGAGTTTTGTGAAAGAAATTTGCTGTCTAAATACTGTCTTTGGATAAATTGTATTAGTGTAGCATTTATTTATTTCCTGTACCAAAATTCTGTGCTCTTCTATATATAGGTGCCTCTGCTGAAATCAATGGAAAAACATCTTGGGCACATTCAGATACTGACTTTGGGGCTGGCAAAATAGTAGAGTCACTATCACCATTTAATGTCAGTTTAGTAATGGAATAGCAGAAAAACAATCCTTGCTTCGTTGTGGTACTTTGGAATTTATTGTAACTACCCTAATTTGTGGTCATGATAATTGCTCTATTCAGGATGGTAGCATTTTATTATTTATATGTCCTGTGTCGTGATTCTTACACCAAATGATGGAGGCCTACTTACTACTACTGGTACATTTTTTTTCCTATGGTGCTAGGGATTGAACTGCTGAGCTGCATTCCCAGCTATTACTTGTTTAAGTTGAAGTTGATTTTAAGGCTCTAGGGTTCATACTGTGCAAAACAAAAATTTTTGAAACTCCTTTGTTCAAACTTCCAAGTCTCTTCAATTAGTTGAATGAGAAATAAGTACATAAAGTTATGAAAGCATTACTTCCTTCCCTTTCCTCTCTTTTCCTTTCATAGCATTGGAGATTGAACCCAGAGCCTCACACATGCTAGGCAAACACTCAACCACTGATCTACTTTTCCCAGCCTCTGTTTTATTTTCTTTGCTGACATAGGGTCTCACTATGTTGCTCAGGACAGTCTTGAATTCCTTGTCTCAAGTGATCCTCCAGCCTCAGATTCCCAAGAAGCTGGGACTATAGTCATATACCAGTATGTCCAGGGAGCATAACTTTTCATTTAGCCTTCCAGTCTTATGTTGGTTTATTCATTTATTTTTTAATATTTATTCTTTAGTTATCAGCGGACACAACATTTTTGTTTGTATGTGGTGCTGAGGATTGAACCCGGGCCGCACGCATGCCAGGCGAGCGCGCTACCGTTTGAGCCACATCCCCAGCCCTCTTATGTTGGTTTAAAGATGTTTCACATCAGATACCTGCAGCAGTTTAGGGCAACTCCAGATGTGGTATTTATAGTGGAGAAACCACATCTGGGAGTATGGAGTGTGGAAGAACATCTCTGAGCCACAGTATATTATATAGTGTCTAGGTATTTGACAAGTAAGCATTGCATTTATCATTTGCTCTGAAAATGCAAGAGAGGAAGTTGGATCATCCTGTTCAATACAGGATTGTCAGTTAAAGTGCATCTCTTTCCTAATCCAGCCTTTGGTGGTGCTTTGGAGGTCTGAGCAGTGAGCAGCAATTCATGGGAAACATAGGAAGGTTTAAAGCTATTTGTCCTTCAGCAAAGACATATTTTTTTTTGTTTTTATTTTCTGTATAGAACATTCAGCACAATATTTATGAGAATCTTATTCGATATTCAGACACACAAATTTCTAGCAGATGACTCTTATGTCTGATATTAGATGTGGAGGGGTCAAAGTGAACCATGAAGGACTTTAGTTCAGTTCTTGGGGCTTCCATTTCCTCCTGCCTTCTTTGGAAATTATTTCCTGGTGTTCTATTTTTGTATCTTGACAAATAGCAAAAACATGGAGGAAAACCCCGGAAGTAGCTTGTGGTTAAGTTTCAAGTTTTTTGGCTCTTCTCCAAATGCTGGAGAGCTTCATTTGTGTTCACATATAAGAAAAGCCAAGCCAGATCTCCTAATAATGCTTTATTTAGTGCTTAAACTTTAATTGCTGGGTATAAATGATAGCATTAGGAACCGATATCAATACTAATGCCACCTATATTATTATTTACTTGGCTGAAAACTAAGCTTGTTGAAATATATCTATTAACACTGCATCCCAGAACCACACATTTAAAGCTTAATTCTGTCGCTGTTCATGAATTCTCAATATACTATGGTGTCAGGGCTTCCTAGCTTGAGATAAGTTCATTCTGAAATTGAAATGATGGAGTAAGTGTGTCAGGGCATTTTTTTTCAGGTCACAAAAACAAGCTGGTTTATTCAAAGGATGAAGCACTCTTTGTGGAATTCTAGCCCCTTTAGCTAACAAACAGTTAAATTCGGCATTTATGATGTATAAACTTTGCTCCTTAGCATTAAAATGTACCTTATTCATTCCGTAGATTTCTCTTTCAACCATGGCTATTGTTTGTCACTAACAGCTAGCTTTTGTGAAGTTAATAAATGTGCATAATAAGGACATAAAGGTATGGAGAAGTAATACTGTAATCCTTTTGTTTGGATAATCAGTCTAATGTATGCAAATTAAACCTTATTAGTACTAGGGTTTTGTGTCTGCTTATCAAAATGTGCCATTTTCATGAAAATTGGAAGTCCATTATATAAAGTTATTATTAACAATCATTTAGGAATTATATACGGTATGCAAATTAAAGTTGATTACAACTAATTAAGGGCTTTCTTTGTTATTTGACCTTGTCTGCTTTTTATGTAAATATGTTTCTTTTGGTCTGGCATATTTTTAGACTCAGAAAAGTATATTAAGACAAGTTACATTATGTATTTTTTAATATATCTTTGTGTTGCCATTGTCTGTGCCCCTCATTTTACAGAGGCACATATGATATGCTAGAGCCATGCATCTCGCTGTTTGGAGATGGTTCTCTAGGTGAGTAGAATTTCAGAAACAGACAACAATCCAATTTCCAGGTCCCTTAAAAAGTTTAATGGAAAATGATCACAAATCCAGTATAACATATAAACAAGCTTCATGCCAGAATACCCTTTTTTCCACTATTTATTGACTTCATGAGTCTTGAATTACAGATTTCTAAATGGAGCTAAGTAATAAATGATCATTACTCACTTACAAGGTGCCTTGCAAAACCTAATTGTTTGTTATCTATGAAGACATTCAGCTAAAGATAAGTGACTTCAACACAGAAAATATACCAGGTCCAGTACCAGTGGCCTTTAGGAAGACCTATGTGTTCCATATGAAAATGGGAAGTTTCTCAGTAGGTAAAGAGGAAACACTTGGAGTGAGACTTTTTAACATTTAGCATTTTAACATTTTAGCATTCCTCAGTCCAATTGTTCTAGTTGTTTTCTCTGAACAAAGAAGCTTGATGCAGTAGCTAGAGCAAAGGACCCTGGGGTACTAGGTTTAATTGCAGGATGTAGAGGACCTATTAATCAATAGCTTTTCGAGTGCCTTAAAGTGATGGGTAGGAAAAAGAATGAGAAGATAAACCCTCAGAAGCCAGAGTGGAGGAAATATGACAATATTGAGATATTTCAAAGGGGTAATTGAGAAGCTAAGAACTAAGCCATTGTTAAATTCATTCAAATTTTGAGCATTTTCTTTTATTTTTCTACTTTGAACAATAACAGCTTAATCTTTGAAAAATGTCATTTCAAACTCTTATAAAGGGATTGAAAACAAAATTTTAATTAATTATAATATGCAAACATATAATGCACATATCATAAATGTACAGTTGGTTGAATTTACCCAAACCTGACACTGATGTAACTAGGACTGAGATCAAGGATGTAGTATGTTAACAGGACTCTAATAGCCCCCTGATTTCTTCTAAATCAGGTGACAGTATATGTGCAGATCTGTTTCTGGACTCTGGGGGAGAATTGGCATCTCCACAATATTGAGTGTGCCAATCTATGAATATGGTATATTTTCTACAAAGGTATGCTTCAGGATTCAATAACTTCCTTGGAAAGTGCAGGAAAATCAAGAATAGAAAGGCTTAATTCATAATTTCTCTGGGAATTTGAGGGTCCCTATATGGAGTATATGTTTCATTTTCCATACCCTCTAGAAGGGATGCAGATGTGTTCCTGGGCTTCATGGCTTGGTTAAAGCTTCCACATGGGTTCTCCAATTTTCTAGCTACCTATCACACTTTTATCATCTTTCCCACTGCAGGTGTTCAGAGTCATTCTCCCTCTACAGGGCATCTTCCACCATTTCCTGCCAGTTTTGTTCCAGTTTTTCAACTGAAAGTTTTCAGTAGAATGCATGTTTAGTAGACTCCACTTTAGGTGCAGAGCTTTTAGTGAACATTTCCTTCTCTCTTCCAAAATGAAGTAAAATTCGTCATTCTCAAGGTCAAAATATGTCTAGCTAAAATACATAGACCATTACTCAGTTTTCATATTTTTTCAAGTCCAAGGCTTTCTCATAGTTCCAGTCATTTTCTTTCCCTTCTGCAAGGTGTAGGACCTTGGAATTCCTAGCCCCATGGATATTTTTTAAAAAATCTTCATTTGCACCATAGCCCAATAGGTAGAAATGGCAAAAGGATCTCATGGTATTGGCCTTACAGATAATACAGGCTGTGCTCTATTGTACCACAATAAAGGTGCTGCTATGGGTGCAGTTTTTCCGCCTTCTAAGAAGATCCTTTGCTCTTGTAGGAGTTGCTGGGTGTGCCTGGAGAATCTCCAAAAAGGTTAATAAGTGCCTGTGTAAGCAAGAGAGGAAAGATTGAAAGAGAACCCAGGAAATTTTTACAATGGTGCATGGAAAAGGAAGCAAATGCCAAGTCTCTAGTCAGCCTTTAGAACAATGTAGAGAAACATAAACACCAGGAGAGGTATAGGTGACACCCTCTTCTGTCAGGTGACTGGGTATGTAATCAGCACTTCCTTCTCCACCTGCTGACTGCCTCTGACTCTGGAAATGGGAGATAGGAACATAAAATACTCTCACCTGCGCCTCAGCAAATGGTGAAAATGGACAGAGCTGACCACAGTTGAGCTGCAAGAGCCCCTAAGAATAGGGTCCCTAAAGTCACCATTTTGCTTTGGAACACTTTTTTTTTTTTTTTTTTTTTTTTACATTTCTCAAAATAACACGGTAAAATTATAGGCAACAGAAAACTCAAGCTATGTGAGTCTTTTAATTCAGGCAGAATTTAAAGTGTAATTAAGATTAATTATACCATAATGGAATTGTAGACACATGATTATTGCACCATATTCCTTGCAGACGTTCATCTTGCTTTCACATCACTTTGGTTTCTCCAGTCGAGAAGCATGCTGAGAAGCAGAGCCAATGGAATCCAGCTGCATTTTGCAGGATGTGTTTGTCACAAGGTTATTCTGGAAGTTAACATTCACTAGTGGTTGTTTCAGGACCATCTGAAAGGTAGAACTGGGGATGTAGCTTAGTGGTAGGGCACTTAACTAGCAGGTGTGAGGCCCTGAGTTCAATCCCCAGCACTGGAAGAAACAAACATTCAGTTAATATGAGAGGTATTAGATGCCTGAATGTGATAGCCTTCAGAATATCCTGCCTTGCTTGTTTGTTTTGAGGGGGGGAAAAAAACAAATTTAAAATATCTCCATCAGAAACTGAAAGTATTTGGGTCTGTGTTATCAAGTTTAATAAACCACCTGAGCATTTGGATTGTGCGTAAGGGTAAAAAATTAATTTGTCAGTCATAATTCAAAATATGGGTGGGAGTTCAGAAATGTTTTAGAATAGGTCAGTTCCTGAATCAGGGGAGAAGATGAGATAAAACTGTCTACAGGTTTTGACTCTCCTATTAGAGAAAAAGAAATCCAAAGAAGGAATAGACTATAGCGTATTATTTAAATATGTAACAAATATGGCAACTTTGAGTCAAAACGTAAGTCTGTGTAATTAGACCTAGAATATTTTTAACTTCAGTTTTCTTAGTTATTATTTCAACATTAAAAAGGGAATGTTTCTCAAAATTGAATAAATTACAGATCCTTTGATTAATTAATACACACTTTTTATTATTATGGAAGTTTTTGAAATACATATTCAGATTCCTTAAAAAACATTTTCTTGGACTCTAATGTTGTCTTATGTTAGCATATAATAAAAATATCAGTTATAACTCCTTCTGCTTATGGCTCTTATATAAGTATACAGCCAAATTAAACAACATATAGGAAACACTAGCAAGTGTATAACCCATAACATTTGAATTAAAAATATTTATAAAGTAAAGGATGCCATTTTTCTGGAATGACTTTTTAAGCCTTTCTACATTCTTTTTTCCACTAGGTCACCACAGTTCCAGCCATCTTACTGTAGCCAAAGTGATTATAAATCCATCTGAAAACTAGAATGCTAATACAGGATAACAGCTTTCAATTATGAGGCATACTGTTTAGGTGATGCATAATATCCATTAAGATGACCATCAGTGGGGTTGTACCTCAGTAACAGAGCACTTGCCTGGCATGTGTGAGGCACTAGGTTCAATCCTTAGCACCACATAAAAATAAATAAATAAAATAAAGGGTTTGTGTCCATTTATAACCAAAAACTTAAAAAAATCAAAAGATGACCATCAGGGCTGGGTTTGTGGCTCAGTGGTAGAGCAATTACCTAGCATGTGTGAGGGACTGGGTTCGATCCTTAGTACCACGTGTAAGTAATGAGGAAGAGAGGTAACCAATAACAAATCAAACAGAAACTAAGTAATGCTCAGGACTCCTGTAAGTCTGGGAACCTTGAATTTGTAATTGCTCCAGTTTCACAGTTAGGCATTTTCCTTAGTTGTATTGATCTACATCATTAGCATAGGAGTGATGAAAGCTGACAGAAGGAAAAGGTGGGTGAATTCACTGAGAGATCGATGAGAAATAATATCCTGGTTAGACAGAACAGTAAATAAGTCCAGCAAGGACTGACAGGATGAGACAAAAAGAAAGTGCTGTGGGGACTAGAGGCCTGAGTAAAGTTAAAGAGCAAACCCCCAATTTAAAGATTACTCTGTGTTCCTTGTTCCTAGGAGCAAATTGTAACTGTGTATCAGTTAGTATGTATCTGGTTGCAAGTAAAAGAAAAAATTGGTCTACCCAAGTAAAGTCACTTAACTCCCCCCCCCCCACACACACACACAATGACCATCAAACGTAGGGATCAGAAAACTTTTTCTGTAAAGACAGGACCTTGTAGTAAATAAGCTTTGAGGGCCATTTTCTCAAAGATACTCACCTCTGCCATTGTATTATGAAATTGGCTATTGATAATTAATGAATGTGTTCTAGTAAAACTTTATTTACAAGAACAGGTGGAGGATAAGATTTAGCCATAGGATGGAGTTTGTTGACCTTTGATCTAAATGAAGATATAGGGATATAATGTATTGGGGAAATCTATGTAGACTCCTATTTGAAAAGCAATCTATACTGCAAATTTCTGGAAGATTATATATAAGTGGTATGTGTGTATGTGTTTTAAGTTGGCTTTTCAAAAATTATACAAAGAAAACATTCTTTTTTTGACAAGTGAAACAATTTAGAAATATATAAAGAAATGTTATTAACCATTCCCCTGCTCCTGCTGTTCTTACCATATTAGAAATAAACAATATTCATAGCTTAATTCATAATTAACATTTGTCATGGTTGGACATATCTATAAAAATACATAGGTCATTCCTCTACTCCATCTCTTTGATGGGTCTCTTCTATACATGTTCCTCAACAGTTTCAAAAAATGAGACTATATCATCTATCCAGGCTGATAGACATAGATCTATTTTATTTTCCTTCAATTTTTTATTGTGAAAAGTTAAAATAATAATAAAAAGAATTCCTATAAACTTTTGTCTAGATTTAGTCATTATTAACATTTTACTGTATTTGTGCTCATGTTCCTCTCCTCATTTGTCAGGTGAAGCCAGGTAAATTGCCAATACTCAACTATTTTTGATATATAAAGTGGCAATTTGATTCGATGTAATCTAATATTCATGTTTTCCTGAATTAATTTGAAACAGTAAATTGGACATTATAATGCTTCACCCATAAGTACTAGGGCAAGCATTTCCTTAAAAAAATAAGGACCTCTTCATTTGTAGCCACAAGTTATTATCATACCTTAGAAAATCAATAATTTCCTTATAACTTTAAAGAAGTATTTTAAAATTTTTATTTATTTATTATTATTTTTGCAGTGTTGGGGATCAAACCCAGGGCGTTGCTTATGTTAGGCAAGTTCTCTACCACTGAGTTATGTCCCCTACCTTTTAAATTTTATTTTAACTGATACATTAAAATATAAAAATGGTACATATTAATGGAGTGAGTACCATATAATGTCTCAATACATGTATACATTATAAAATGTTTAAATCAGGTTGAACATGTTTATCTCCTCAAACATTTATTATTTCTTTATGGTGAAAACTTTCAAAATCCTTTATTTTAGCCTTTTGAAATGTATAGTACATTATTGTTCTCTGTGATCACTCTACTATGTTAATAGCATACCAAAACTAATTTCCTTATATATTTTATCAGTTTATATTCAATTTTTTCCCAATTGTCCATAAAAAATCTCATTACAGCTACTTTATTTTATTTTTTTGGTGCTGTGCCGCAGTCTCTGGCTGGGCACAAATCACGAGTCTCCACACAGCTTGTAGATTCAAACAGCAATTCTTTATTCCCGAACTTACACCGGCCATCTACAAACACGTTCTGGGGAAATCCACGTTCTCTGCCCTAATCCACACTCTGCCCAAGTCCACTCCTCATGGGCTTCTGTCTCCCAAAATATACTGTCTGACCCTAAGAACTCAAGAGGAACTCAGCAGCAGGATACGCCCTATTCTAAAGGGGGAACACCCTAATCTCCTATTATGCTAAACTGCCCTATTCTAAAGGGGGAACACCCTAATCTCCTATTATGCTAAACTGCCCTGGTCCTTGAGCAAGGTCACCTTTCAGAAGTCCTTCCACTAGACAGCATGGGAGTAAGCTGGCAAGGAGATTGTCATACCTACTTGGCTGATGGCTCCCAGCAGTGCTGGGAATTGAACCAGGGGCACTTGAGTGTGTGTGTGTGTGTGTGTGTGTGTGTGTGTGTGTGTGTGTGTGCATATAGTTTTAAAAATTTCTTTTGTTGCCAGGCATGGTGGCTCATGCATGTACTCGCTGTAATCCCAGCTGTTTAGAAGGCTAAGGCAGGAGAATTGCAAGTTCAAGGCCAGTGTCAGCAACTTAGTGAGGTCCTAAGTAAATTAGTGAGACCCTGTCATAAAATTAAAAATAAAAAGGACTGGGGATGTGGCTCAGTGGTTAAGTACCCTTGGGTTCAATCCCCAGTAGCCCCCCAAAATTGTTTTATTGGTACATTATAATATAATTACATAATAGTAGCATTCCTTATTATATGCACATGGGATAACAATATAATTTGGTCAATATCATTCCCCACAGTATCTTTACAATATTTAGATGTCAGTATTCAAATGTTAAGATAATTAGTTTCTGAATCTCATGAACAGATCATATTACACATCATCTTCCCCATAACTTCCTCTTCAGTTTTCCAGGACAGCCAGACCCAAGGGTTCAAAATAGTGATGTGGAAGAATTAGAAGCAGTTACTAAAGATTTAGAGCACTTCTGTAAAAATAAAATACTTTTCTGTTGCTCACATGAGAAAAAAATTAGGTATATTAAATTGATGTTTTCTCTTTAGCTTTTTTTTTTTCTTTTTGCAGTACTGGGGATTGAATCTAAGGGTGATTTGTACTGAGCTTTTTATTTTTTTAAAAATCTGAAACAGGGCCTCACTAAATTACTGAGTCTGGCATTGAATTTGTGATCTTCCTGCTTCAGTTTCCCGAGTCACTGGGATTACAGGAGTATGTCACTTTGCCAGGCTTATAGTTACCTTTTTTAAAAAATGTTTTTTCAGATGTTGATGAACCTTTATTTCATTCACTTATTTATATGTGGTGCTGAGAATCGAACCCAGCACCTCACACATGCTAGGCAAGTGCTCTACCACTGAGCCACAACCCTAGCCCCTTATAGCTACTTTTTTAAAAATACAAATTCAATGAAAGTTTACACATTACAAGTTGTTTTAATGGCTCCATTTTTTTTTTTTTTTTTTTTAGACCAGGGATTGAACGCAGGGGTGCTTAACTGCTGAGCTACATCCCTAGTCCTTTTTTTATATTTTATTTAGAGACAGGGTCTCACTGAGTTGTTCAGGGTCTTGCTAAATTGCTGAGACTGGCTTTGAACTTGGGATCCTCCTGCCTCAGCCTCCCAAACCACTGGGATTACAGGTGTGTGTCACCACGCCCAGCTTCCATAGTCTTTTTTTTTTTTTTTAAAGAGAGAGAGAGAGAGAGAGAGAGAGAGAGAGAGAGAGAGAGAGAATTTTTAAAATTTATTTTTTAGTTTTTGGTGGACACAACATCTTTATTTTATTTGTATGTGGTGCTGAGGATCGAACCCAGCGCCCCGTGCATGCCAGGCGAGCACGTTACCACTTGAGCCACATCCCCAGCCCTCCATAGTCTTTTAATTTAGAATAGTTCCCCACCTTTTCTTTCTTTCTCTTTCATGATGCTTGGCATGGAATCCAGGGTCTCTCATGAGCTAGGCAAGTACTCTACAACCAAGCTACATCTCCATTCCCTCCCAGTTTCCCCTTAAATCTAGACCTTTGGAAGAGACCAGGTTAGTTATCTTCCAGAATATCCCACATCCTGTATTTGTCTGATTGTTTCCTCCAGGTATTGGGTATTGTTTAACTCCTTCCTCTCTTTCTCGTGTTTCTTGGAAAATAGAAATTTAGTCTAAAGGTTTGGTTAGATTTAGTCTGGTTAGATTTGACAAAATCTATTTGTCAAGTATTCTTCATAGATGATACTGTATATTTCTGTGTATAACATCAAGAGACATACAATACCAATCTGTTTCATTGTAAGCAGTTTGATAACTTGGTTAAAGTGGTAACTACCAATCTTTTCCATTATAAGAATATGCTTTTTTCTTCACATTTTTAAAAAAGAAGTGTAATATTTTATTGTATCACCTGCCTATGTGAATAAATATGAAGAAAAAGATTACAGTTCAAAAATTCATTTTGTTCCTTTTTGTGCCATCAAAATGTCTCACTAAGCAATCTTGTATTTTTCTTAAATATCAATGCTTTTATTTCTGTGAAATAGATTTCTCTTCGTGGGTCACGAAGCATGCATATTTTAAATTTTGACATTTTATTTATTTGACATTTAAAATTTTTCCTTGACATTATAAAATTTCCAAAAAATTGTAACTCACTTTTACCAACGGTATGTGAGAGTAATTGCTTCCTCAAGATTTCAATTTTATTTGTTATAATTACCTTTTACTCCCCACCCCTCAGGTCTTATGGGTATAAACCTACATTTTATTTTGCATTTCTGTGACTATTAGTGAGGCTGTGCAACCTATTATACAATTTTTGCCTATTTAGATTTCCTATTCTTCTCCTACACTTGGCCAATATCCCAAAACTTGTTTATGAGTTTTTGTTATATGAAAATTAAGATTTAAAAAAATGCAGTTATATATGTCTATATTTGCCTTTATTGTTCTTGGGTTACCTTTCTTGTTTCAATAGGTCTCCCCAAACTAAGATAATATGAAATTATCCTTAAGTTTCTTTTATTATTCTATTTTCTATTTATTACTTGATATGAAGTAAAGGTCTAGTTTTGCTTCCTTTTGAATAACTAGCATTTATGTCAGTGTCACACATATTTAAAAATTGGAGAGAAATTAACACTTGAATGATGACATAAATGCATATATGTTTATGTATGTGCATAAATGCATATTGTATTATAGATAATGAATTTAGGAAGGAATGACATTTTAAGGATGAGCTAAATGACATTGAAATGATGGTAAAAGAGAAACTTGATCATGGTGAATTTCTTGCCCAAAATTTAGAGTTTTAGCTCAAAAGACAAAATTAAAAGATTTGGGTGTCATTGCTGTGCAGTTTTCTTTTGAATTGTAAAAGGTAAAGTGTTTTTCTGCCTGCTATGGGAATAAAAGTGTATTGGTGTATTCCTGTAATGTGTCAGTAATGTATTCCCAGGTGTGCTTGAAAACCTGTCTAGATACTATTAATGTCTTAGTAAATCCATTTCCATCTGTCACACTATAATGTATCCTCTCTGTGTCGCCCTCAACATACAAATATTCATTTTCTCACTTCAAATTGGGGACTTTTAGCACAGGTCAAATACCATTACAGTGTACTCTGCAGGTGTGTCAGATACTTCTGTATGATTTGGTGCGGTAAGGATATTGCCTTCCCCATGCATACTCCTGTTGCTAACCGCTCAGGGACTGGGTATGGCACAGTGTGGATGCAGGACCTTGTCAGGGAGCCAGCATTTCTGTCATTGGCAGCAGGGCTTCTCTGGCTGTAGCTTTTCCAATTCTAGCTGTTTGCCAATCAAATCTTCCGATTTTGAGTTGAACAATCAGGAGACTTAGGCAGAAATTTAGCAATGGCAGGATAAGCTGGATTTGATAGGAAGTGATATAAATGTTCTCCTTTAAGAGATACAGATAGCCAATCAGGGGTGAGGGAAACCAAGGACTCTGGGATCACTGTGCCTGGGTCTGAATCACATTTCCACCATTGCCTTGGCAGTACCAGCTTGGGTATGTGGCTTTAACCACCCAGTGCCTGAGTTTTATCATCTGCAAGATAAAGGGTAAAATGGTACTTAAGTCATGAGGATATTGTGAGGACTGAATGATGTGATACATGTAATTTATTTGAAATCCTGCTTGACACATAATAAATACTGTATATGTGTATATTGTATTATTACTTGTTCCTTGAGAGAGAAATTAGGCATGAAGACTGGGATCTTAGGGAAAAAGTAGTTAGGAGATGGGGTGTAAAGGTCTAAGATAGGTGGCCAGAGCTTTAGAATAATAGGTTTCTAATCCAGGAGAGAGCTAGGGTACAAAGCAAGAAACTGAAGACGAAGGAGACGTTATATTCCATTTATGTATGATATGTAAAAAATGCATTCTACTCTTATGTATAACTAATTAGAATAAATTTTAAAAAAACCAAACAGAAAAAGAAATTGAGTTAGAAGTACTGTTGTATGGTTGACTGTTCTAGGGCTTAGGGAAAAACGGAAATGTTCAGAGCTATGCATACCTAGTTATTGCCATAGTCACTCTGAATGCTGGGTTCAGCCAGAAATAGCTGAATTACTGGTGAGATACTTCCAAGTAAAGGACATCACTGTGATAACCTGGACAATGTAAGACAAAATATAGATCAATCTTCTCTTTGTCCTCTTCCTCTTTTTAATGGAAAACATCAAGCACATTTAAAAGTGGAAAAACTAGCCTAATAAATATTTGACCAAATTATATTGTTATATCATATACATGTTTAAATATGTAACACTAGCACTTATAATTATAATGCATCAACAAGAAATTTAAAAATACACAAAATACATTTTCATGAACCTATCACTAATCTTCAATAGTTATCAATTCTTGTTTCATCCTCACCCTCATTCACTTTCCCATCCTGAATATTTTGAACCAAATCTCAAACTGTACTATATCTACATCTCTAAAAGTTAAGAACTCCTTTTTATTGTGATAAAATGCATATAACATAAAATTTATTATTTTAACCATTTTTTGGTGTCCAGTTCAGTGGCATTAAATACACTTACATTGTTCTGTGACCATCAACATCATTTATCTCCAGCTCTTGTTCATAATCCCAAACTGAAACTCTGTACCTGTTAAGCAATGACTCCTTCCTTGTTCGCTCTCCCTCTGTCACCCACTTCTACTTTCTGTCTCTGTCAATTGGATTTTTCTAGGTACCTCATATATATGAAATTATACAATATTTGTCCTTTAGCATATTGTTTTTGAGATTCATCTATGTTGTACAATGTGTCAGAATTGTATTCCTTTTTAAGGCTGCACAATTTTCCATTATATGCCTGTCCACAAGGATTCTTTCTGAAGCACAACCTCAATACCACAGTCTTACCTACAAAATAGTAATTTCTTAAAATTATCAAAAAGTCAATGTTTAAATCTCCCTGATTTTGTCATAAACATTGTTTGAACATTCTGATTATTTGAAACAGGATTCAGGTAAGATTTATGTATTGCAATTTGTTGACATAGCTTTTATTTTTCAAAATTTCCAATTTATTTGTTGAAGAATCTGGTTTGTTTGACCTATGGAATTTTCCAGAGTCTAGATTTTGCCAGTTCTATGTCCAGTGTCATTTAACATTTTCTTTTGTCCCCTGTATTTCTTATAAATTGGCAAATTACTAGTTAGATATAGAGGCTTGCTCAGATTCAGATTTGATTTTTTGGCAAGAATTTTTTGTAATAGTATACACACATAGCATCTGATGGTTTATCTTTCTATGATGTTAGTAGCAATGATCATCATTATTTAAATCCACTAATCCATTAAGGAATATTCCAAGTCTGCCATTCCTTCTTTGTTTATTAGCTGGAATACTTCTATGAGAAGAAATTTTCCCTCATTCGCTATTTGGCTACTCTGAGTAGACTTTGTAAAAAGATAAGCAAGATAAATGCTTGTTTCTTTTCCTTCATTTGCTAGTTTTCTTGCTTTCTTTTTTTAACCATATAAGTATTTTAATGTGATTCATGAATTATGAATTTATTTGCAGCAAATAATAAATTATAAAATACCAAATCTTGATAAACATAGTAAAAAATTTAACAAAACAATCATGTCTTCAAGAAAATGAAATGCATAGCTTAAAAATTGTCATAAAAATTGAACATGGAAGAGTTATATAACAAGTTTATCTAAAGTAATCAAGTTGGATTTAGTATTATTATATGTACTTCAAATATTTCTTTTTTAAAATTTATTTTTATTTTTTTATTTTTAGGTGGACACAATATCTTTATTTTTTATTTTTATGTGGTGCTGAGGATCAAACCCAGTGCCTTATGCATGCTAGGCAAGCACTCTACTATTGAGCCCCAGCCCCAGCCCTGTACTTCAAATATTTCTATGGAATATAAATATTCAGATAAAATGATGGATGTTAGATTGATAAGATGTCCACATTGTTTAGCATTTCCCAGAGTCATCCTTTTTTTCTGTTTAAAAATATTGTTCTTTTTAGGTACGTATGACAGTAGGGTGCCAGTTTTCTTATAGATGAATTATTCTCTCACATTCTACAAAGGTGATCAATGGGAGTATATTTAATTTTTTTGTCTTTTATTTGAGCAATTTAACTCAGATTTTTCAAGATATATATATATATATATATATATATATATATATATATATATATATATAAATTTCCTTTGTATTCTCTCTCTCTCTCTCTCTCTCTCTCTCTCTCTCTCTCTCTCTCTCTCTCTTTTGGTGGGGGTACTAGGGATTGAACCCAGTGGTGCTTAAACATTGAGCCACATCCTAGTCCATTTTGTTTTTAATTTTGAGACAGGTTCTCCCATTATTACTCTTATTGATATTCAAATGACCCCCTTTTTGGTCAACAAGTTATTCTCCAAGTTGTCTCCCTAATTCTTTTGACACAATACCAGAATTATCATTTGCTTTGCTTCCTGGTTTTACAAAATGATCCAGGTTCATTTTATTTTTGGTACCGGGGATAGAACCCAAGGGCACTCAACCACTGAGCCACATTTCCAGCCTTTTAAAAAATTTTTGTTTAGAGACAGGGTCTCACTGAGTTGCTTAGGCCCTTACTATGTTGCTGAGCTATGTCCCCAGCCTAATCTTTCTACTATTTACTTAATTTTTGACTCTTAAAAATTTTAAGTACAGGTTTAAGTGGTTACAAAGGATGCAATTCTAGCATATTGTAAATATCAGCATTTCAGAACAAGACTGTTATATCATTCTTTAAATCTATTTAATGAAATCTAAATTCCATACTTATTTGATAATCTCATTGTCTATTAAGAAAACTGCCACATTATTTAAAAAATTTTCATTGTCACACATTCCCTACAAAGTAATAATTACATTCCATTTTCCCCACAGAATATTATCCTAATGCATAAAACTATTATATTGATCTCTTTATTATTTTTCTTGGCCACAAACTGTGTGTGTGTGTGTGTGTGTGTGTGTGTGTGTGTGTGTTTGAAATGTTAAAAAGAATTCCTGCAACCATGAGGCACATTAGTAAATTGATTCCAGCTAGAGTTGTATAGTTAATCAAATTACACAATGATTCAAATCACAAATATTTGAAAATTTTTGGTAAAAATTTGATAAAAATGTTAGGTAACAATCTCTCACTGAGATACGTGAGACTTTTAAATTTATGTATTAAAAACAAATACTATTCATTGCAAGAATGAGACAGAATTTGGCATCAGTTGTTACCAGTTTTCATTTTCTTATAGATGTAAGTTCTGATAAAACTTTTTCATTTTTATTTGGAAACATTGGAGTTGGAAAGAATTTTTGTTTACATCATGTCACCTAATTCTCTGGATTCTCTCCTAGTTTGAGGCCAAAAATCACATGGTAATCTATCATCAAAAATTATTTTAATCATCTGTTAGTTGACAACTCAATTTGGTTCTCTTTCAATTTTGTTGAAAGCAAAGACTTGAAATAACTTTACTTTGAAACAGAATGTGTTACTGTGCCATCAACATCTTTCATATTCTCAACACCAAAGTCAATATGTATTATATTTGGTGTTATTCCTTTTGTAAATTTTGAAAGGGGAGATTATAAATAGGAGGTAGACATAAGGACCTGCTTTTCTATCCTGGATGTACTTTGGGGCAGTTAGTTTTAGGAAAGAGTGTATGTCTAAGGATCTGGAAACCAATTCTTTTAAAACTGTTGCCTGTCCCACTTGGAAAGCTTTTTTAAAAATATATTTAGTTGTTGATGAACCTTTATTTAATTAATTTATTTATATGTGGTGCTGAGAATCAAACCCAGTACTTCACACATACCAGGCAAGCACTCCACCATTGAGCCACAACCCCAGCCTGGAAAGCTTTTTGTATATTCCTGAGTATATGCATAACCCAGCTTGATATTTTATGCTCTAAAATATAGATTGTAGAATTTCACAGCCCCTGGCAAACACCTTTCTACTTACTGTGTCTATGAATTTACTAATTCACATAGCTTATATAAGTGGAATCATGCAGTATTTGTCCTTTTGTGACTAGCTTATTTCACTTAGCATAATGTCCTCAAGGTTTATCAGTATTGTAGCAGGTGTCAGAATTTCCTTCCTTTTAAAGACTGAATTGCATATATAGACTATATTTTGCTTTTCCAGTCATAAATTGATGGATACTTGGGTTGCTTTCCCCTTCTGGTTATTGTGAATACTGATGCTGTGAGCATGAGTGTGCAAATATGCCTTTGAGACACTGCTTTCAGTAACCAATTTATTTTCATTTTTTGCTTTGGCCGTTTGGTATAAAAAAGCTTAACTCATATAGATAAATAGTTGCCAATGGTAACAATTCATAGTAGCTTGCCACGAAGTCTTATGACTCATCTGAATATAAATTCATCTAGAATCATGAAAGAGGAATTATGAGACATTTTAGTTCCAAAGTTAATCATTACCAATACCTAAAAGCTTCTTTTCTTTTTTCCAAAGAAGTGTACAATCAGTGAAAGGGTTTCTAGCCAATTAAAATGTGAACCTTATATTGTGACACAATTTGTGACATCACTTAAAAGAATCTTTAACCTTTCACTGTCCCTTTTATGGTAAGATATTCTCTTAAACTTTCAGAACCACCAAGTATATTTTGTTCCCATTTTTTGCTGTAATGGGGATTGAATCCAGGAGTACTCTACCACAGAATTGCACCCCCAGCCCTTTTTAGTTTTTATTTTGAGAGGGTATCACTAAGTTGCCAAGGCTGGCCTTCAACTTGCGATCCCCTTGCCTCAGCCTCCTGAGAAGTGGGGATTACAGGTATAAACCATGGGACCCAACTCTACGTTTTGTTCTATTTTAGAATTCTGTAATTTGTTTCAGTTTCATTTTTTACATTTATCTGCAATTTTTGGAGTTGGTAACAGTGTAACCCACTATTGCTAAACTAGTTTCTCAGAATATTAAACATCTTTTTAGAAAATATTTCTGGGCTATCTCATAATGAAGAAAACAGACATGATGAACTCACAGTTTGCAGAGTTGAGGGATAACAAATAAGTAAACAACCCATAAAACTATGTTTTTATGAGATAAAAAATAGGATACTATGAGAAAGAATAAAATGGGTGACTGCTTTAGATTAGATGGACAGGGGAGGCCTGTCTGAAGAGGTCACATTTAAGGTGATTCCTGATGGCAAGAAGGAAACTGCCATAAATTGAGAGAAGAACATTTCAGATTGTAGAAGCAGATGAATGGGGGTTCTATGGCATGAAATTGCTTGACATATTTGAAAAACTGAAGCAAGATTCATGTAACTGAAAGGTATTCAGTGTACAGTAGCCTCCTTTATCCATGGTTTCACTTTCTGTGATTTCAAATACCAGGATCAACTCTGTTCCAAAAATATGAAATGGAAAATTCCAGAAATAAACAACCCCATACATTTAAAATTGTGCACCATTTGTAGTAGCATTATAAAAATATCAATTCAGTCACTCAGTAGCTGGTTTGGTTACCAGATCAGCTGTTGCACTATCACAGTGTTTGTGTTTAAGTAACCCTATTTTACCTAATCAGGGTGCAGTGGCACATGCCTATAATCGCAGCTACTCTGGAGGTTGAGGCACAAAGATCACAAATTTAAGGCCAGCCTCAGGCACTTAGTGTCTTAAAATAAGAAGGGCTGGGGAAATAACTTAGTGGTAGAGCATCCCTGGGTTCAATCCTCAGTACTGCATAAAAAAGTAATTCTTATTGTACCTAACAGTGGTCCCAGAGTTGAAGAGCACTGAGGCTGGCAGTTTTATTACAGTGCATTGTTATAATTGTTCTATTTTATTATTCTTTTTAATCTCTTACTGTGCCTTAATTACAAATGAAACCTTATTTTAAGTGTGTATGTATAAGAAAAAAACAGTATATATAGGGTTTGGTATATCAGGTAGCCATTGGAGGATCTTGGAATGTATCCCCACCCATGGATAAGTGGGAATTACTATGTTAGTTTGTTAATGCTGTTGTACCAAATTATCACATTAGAGGCTAAAAAGAAATATAAATTTGCCGCAGTCTCTGGCTGGGCACAAATCACGAGTCTCCACACAGCTTGTAGATTCAAACAGCAATTCTTTATTCCCGAACTCACACCGGCCGTCTACAAACACGCTCTGGGGGAATCCACGTTCTCTGCCCAAATCCACTCCGCATGGGCTTCTGTCTCCCAAAATATACTGTCTGACCCTAAGCACTCAAGAGGAACTCAGCAGCAGGATACGCCCTATTCTAAAGGGGGAACACCCTAATCTCCTATTATGCTAAACTGCCCTATTCTAAAGGGGGAACACCCTAATCTCCTATTATGCTAAACCGCCCTATTCCTTGAGCAAGGTCACCTTTCAGAAGTCCTTCCACTAGACAGCATGGAAGTAAGCTGGCAAGGAGATTGTCATACCTACTTGGCTGATGGCTCCCAGCATAAATTTATAGTTCTAAAGGCCAGAAGTCTGACCTGAATTTTGTGGGGCTAAAATCAAGCTGTCATCAGTGCTGTGTTAATTTTGCTAGCCCTAAGACAGAATAGGTGTCCTGGGGATGGGAATAGGAAAGACAGTAGAATGAACCAGACATAACTTTCTTATGCTCATATATGAATACATGACCAGTGAAACTCCACATCATGTATAACCACAAGAATGGGATCAAAATTAGAACAAGTTATACCCATGTATGTATAATATGTCAAAATACACCCTAATGTCATGGATGTTAGAAAAAACAACAACAACAACAACAACAGAGAAGTCATTTTACTATCTTTCCTATTCCCATTCCCTTCATTTCCCTTAGTCTAATCCAAGGGACTTCTATTCTTCCCTCCCTCCCTTATTGTGTGTTAGCATCTGCATACCAGAGAGAACATTCAGCCTTTATTTTTGGGGGATGGGCTTATTTCACTTAACATGATAGTCTCCAGATTCATCCATTTACTTGCAAATGCCATAATTTCATTCTTCTTTATGGCTGAGTAGTATTACATTGTGCATATATACCACATTTTCTTTATTCATTCATCTGTTGAAGGGCACCTAGGTTGGTTCCATAGCTTTGCTATTGTGAATTGAACTGCCATAAACATTGATGCAGCTGCATCACTATAGTATGCTGATTTTAAGTCTTTGGGGTATAGACTGAGGAGTGGGATAACTGGGTCAAATGGTGGTTCCATTCCAAGTTTTCTAAGGAATCTCCATACTGCTTTCCAGAGAGTGATTGCACGAATTTGCAGTCCCACCAGCAACGTATGAGTGTGCCTTTTCCCCCACATCCTTGCCAACATTTATTGTTACTTATATTTTTGATGATTGGCATTCTGACTGGAGTGAGATGGAATCTCAGTGTAGTTTTTTTTTATTATTTATTTATTCTTTTATGGTACTAAGGATCAAACCCAGAGCCTTGCACGTGCTAGCTGAGAGTGCTCTACTGCTGAGCTACAACCCCAGCCCCTCAGTGTAGTTTTAATTTGCATTTCTGTAGAGGACATTTGTATTCTTTGGCTCATGGTCCCTTATTCTATCTTTAAAGTCCACCACTGTCTCATCTTCTGTTCTCACATCTCCTTCTCTGACTTTTCTGCTTCCTTCTTATAAGGACCCCTTATTGGGCATTGAACCAATTTGGATAATCCAGGATAATTTTCCCATCTCAAGATCCTTAATTACATCCTTAAAAGACTCTTTTGACATGCAATATAACATACATAAATTCCAGAGATTAGCATGTAGAAATCTGGGGGGCAGTTTTTTTTTTTTTTTGCCTATCACATTCAGGGTTTGGAGAAGTGAGAAACAAAGCTATATAAGTTTGTGTAGTATGATCAATTTCAAAGGTATTTTAGTTAGGGAAACTTATATTCATTAGGGTTTAATTTAAACTTCCATAACAAAAAGACCTTATAATATTTTGGCTTAAACAAGATAGAAGCTTATTTCTCTTTCATGTAATGATTCTGAGGAAGACAGTACAGGATTGCAATGGTGTGATGGTTCTGTTCCATCAGGTCATTCTGAGGTTCAACTGAAAATTTCAAAATGACTAGGTCAGCATCTAGGATGATTATGAGTCCACATTCTAGCCAGTCAGAAGATGGAAAGGGCCAACAGGATAACACACCTATTCCCTTTACAGGCATAACACAAAAGAGGTACATAATATTTCCATTCACATCCCAGAGTGGAAATGAATCACATGGTCATATTTGGCTGAAAACGAGGCTAGGGAGCGTAGTCTTTGGCTACATGGTCATGAGTCCAGCTCAAACTCTGATGTACCATTATTCAAGGAAGAAGAAACTAGAAATCTGCCTCTGCAATGAGTTCATTTATAAAAAAAAAATTAGTGGCTTCTTGTTTTAAGAATTGGTGCTAGCAGTTGGGCATAGTGGCACACACCTGTAATCCCAGTGATTCTGGAAGTTGAGGAAGGAGGATTGCAAATACATGGTCAACCTTAGAAACTAAGGAGAGGGGAAGAAAAGGGAAGGTACTGGGGAAGATGATTGATCAAATTATGTTATGTACATGTACAAATATGGCATAATGAATCCCACTATTATGTATGATGATAATATACCAATAAAAATAAAATTAAAGAATAATAGAAAGCACAAAGGCTTTCTGTTGTATCTCAGTGGTTTCTTTCTCTCTTTTTTTTATGGTGCTAGGGAATGAACCCAGGGCTTTGTGCATGCAAGGCAAGAACTCTACCAACTGAGCTATATTCCCAGCCCTAGCTTAGTGGTTTCTGATGTAGTTCAGTGGTTGAGTGCACTGGATTTAATTCCCAGTACCTTAAAAAAAAGAATTGGTAGTAGCACCTTGTCTTGAGACAGCCATTGGCCTTCAATAGAAAAAAAAAAAAGAAATTATGATACTTGCTGCCCATATAATTATAAGAAGCTCTGAAATATATGTAATTTAAGGAATGCTCCTTAATAAAACTGACAGTTTGCATGGCATTATTCAACCCTATTTTGAAAGATGCTGACATGTTAAGAATGCTTAAAGCTTGTCTAAATAGAATAAGAGCTACTATAGTTGGAAGCATTATGGGATCAGCATTGATAGATAGAAGGTGCTACTCTTCCAGTTTACTCAGTAAAGTGCCTGTTACTTTTGTTATTATTAGTGGTACTGGGGATTGAAACCAGGGGTGCTTTATCATTGAGCCACATCTCTAGCCCTTTTTATTTTTTATTTTGAGACAGAGTCTCATCAAGTTGCTTAGGGCCTGACTAAGTTGCTGAGAGTCTTGCTAAGTTGCTGAGGCTGGTTTTCAATTTGCAACTCTCCTGCCTCAGCCTCCCAAGTTGCTGGGATTACAGGCACAAACTAACATGCCTGGCTATCACAGCTTTTTTGTTAATTTTTTGATAATAATCAAAACTTATTAACATATTTAAAGGCCATGCTTATTAATAAGTGATAATTGGTTTATATACTACAAGTCTTCTTCATGGTCGTCTGGCAGAACATATAAAAAAGAGCAAACAGGTCGGGCATGGTGGTGCACGGCTGTAATTCCAGTGGCTCCCTACCCAGAGGCTGAGGTAGGAGGATGGCAAGTTCAAAGCCAGCCTTAGCAATTTAGTGGAGTGCTAAACAAGTCAGTGAGACCTCATCTCTAAATAAAATACAAAAAAGGGCGGGGGATGTTGCTCAGTGGTTAAGTGCCCCTGGGTTCAATCCCCAGTATCAAGGGGAAAAAAAGGCAACCTGGAGAAATACAAATATCTATACCCTTATGTTGGTGAATTGAAGGCCTCACCTAATATAAACCTTTGAACAAATAATCAATATACATGCTCTTGAATTCTATTCCAGTTGTTTCAGATAAAGGTATTAATGATATGTTTGGTGCAATTTGTTTATCTTCCATTCATTCAATAAATATCAATTGAGTGCCTACTATGTATCAGAAATTATTCTAGGTGACTGGGGCACATCAGTGAATAAAAGAGACAAATATCTCCTCATGGAACTTTAATCTGTGTTGCAATATCAGTAGATCAGAATTTATTAAGCATTTAAATTTTTTCTTTTTATTAAAGATTATTTTTTCTTTTTATTATTTTTAAATACATATTTATTTTAATTTATACATAGTAATTATACATATTTCTGGGGTTTGCTGTCATATTTCAATACATGTATACAATGTTTAATGATCAGATTGGGACAACTGGCATATTTATCACCTTAGACTTATATCCTTTCTTTGGGGTGAGAACATTCAAATGGAACATCAGAGTTTTAGCTGGACTCATGATCATGTAGCCAAAGACCACATTCCCCAGACTCCTTTTCAGCTGAATATGACCATGTGATTCATTTCCACTCTGGGATGTGAATGGAAATGTTATGTACCTCTTTTGGGTTATGTCTGTAAAGGGAATAGGTATGTATTGTCCTGTTGGCCCTTTCCATCTTCCCACTGGCTAGAGTGTAGACTCATAATCATCCTAGACACTGACCTAGTTATTTTGAAATATTCAGTTATTGTCAACCATAGTTATCCTACTGTATTATAGAACATTCGATGTTATTCCTTCTATACAACTGTATCCCTATGCCTATTAACCATCCTTTCTCCATTCCTCTCTCCCCAACACTATTAAAATTGTGAACTTTTAAATTGAAATATGCCATATATACAGAAAACTGTACAAGGCAGAAGTGAAAATCTTGATGAATTTTCCTAATGCAAACAAGCCAATGTACCCAGAATCCAAGATGCCCTTTGTGCTGCTCAGTATCTATCCCCTCTATCCTTACCTCTAACATCATAAATTAGCTTTGCCTGCTTTTGAACTTCATATAAATGGAATCATACAGTTCATGCTCTTCTGTGGCTGAGTTCTTTCTCTCAATATTTTATCCATGAGATTTATCAGGATGCTTTAAATACTCATAGTTCATTCCTTCTCCTTACTGGATAGTATTCCATTGTGTGAGTATACCACAATGTTCTTATCCATTCTTCTGTTGATGGGCATTTGGCCATGTATGGCTTTGGAGTATTATGAATAGTGCTGCTGTAAACATTCTTCAGTATGTCTTTCAGCAGATGTTTGTATGAGTTTAAGTTGTGTTTGATACAAAGCATGTAATTATGACCTCAGGGAATGCTTATGTTCAACTTCAGTAGATACTGACAATTTTCAAAAGTGTCTGAACCAATTTACTCTCCCCCAACAATGTGGCAGAATAGTTGTTCCATATGCTTGTCAACACTTGGTATTGTCCATCTTTTTTTTAAAATTTTAGATCTTTGGTTGATGTATAGTGAAATGGTATCGTACTTTTATGTTGTATTTTCTTGATAGCTAAGTGGGGCCCTATCTCTATTTTAATACACTCATTTGGATGTTCTTTTTTGTGGAGTGTCTGAGCAAGTCTTTTGAACATTTTTCTATTGAATTGTCTACTTCTTTCTAATAAGCTTTTCTTTATATGCATAGTGGCATCTAGCTTTTGAAAGATCCTATGTATACTTATATAATCAGATTTAAATTTTGTTTGCATAATTTTTCCAATAACATTAAGCTGTTTAATTTATGCTGAAAGAACTGAGAGCCTTATTTTTATGCTTACTGTGTGTTGTTTCAAAATGATGTTGCAAGTTGGCAAGGACTGCAGAACTATTTTGAAAAATTTCACTGCTTCAACTATGCTTATGACTCGTGTTCTGTTTTAACATGATAAAAGCTTAGTGCCTATAACAAATTCAGCCACCATTTTATTCTGCCTTTAAATGGCATTGTGAGAGCATTTTAGGTACATTATTTTCATTTTATGTACTGCCAATTGCTGGAGAAAGATTCATTTGATTCCAATATGCTATTTCATTTCTAGCCCAATCAATCTCATCACCCCCATCACCGAGTTTTGTTTGAAATGTTCTGTTTTTAATCTGTAATACATTTTCAGTTTTACAGGTGATAATTTCAAACCATCTGAAAAAAATTGTAAATAATAATAGCCCACAGAGACTGCTGCATACCTGGCACAGTTCTGTGTTTCATGTTTTACCTCTAACCCATATGAGGTAGGTGCTGTTATCAGCTTCATTTTACAGATGAGGAAATAGAGGTTCAGGAGAACTAACTTGCCAAGGTCACAGCTGGTAAGTGGGGAACACTAAATTTTTTTATATTTATTTCTTAGCTGGACACAATTATTTTATTTTATTTATTTATTTTTATGTGGTGCTGAGGATCAAACCCAGGGCCTTGCACATGCTAAGTGAGCACTCTGCTGCTGAGCCACATCCTCAGCCCTGGAACACTGAATTTGAACCCCAATGCTTCAGTACTCCTGGCCCCTTTAGCTAGCTCTGTCAGCTTGATATGGTGATTTCCTACTACCAGCATGCTCATTGACATATTTCTCATTTCCCCCTTTATTGATAGCATTTTGGGGTGAATAGAACCTCTTCTCTAGATAAATCTTTGACTTGCCTAGATCTTCAAGGTTGGTCAGGATGTTTCATGCATCCCAACAGCTGGGGTCCTTGAATTCAGAGGTCAGATGCAGGTATGTGACTCTCCTTACTCTTCCCTGACAAAGCTCAGGTAGCATATTTGCACTCTTCTTCCTCTTCCTTACATACATCAGAGCCTAGTCTTCTTGCAAATAGCATTGGAAGCCCAGCCATCTTTTTGTCTCTTGTGTCATGTTTTGATTTGGGGGCAGAGAGAGACCCTTTTTAGACCTTGAGCCTCAGCAATGCTCTCCACCCTAGGAAAAAGAGCTCTGTACTAGTATTTTGAGCATAAACCCACTTAATGACAAAGCTGTACTGTGAGTTCCCATTTGCTGCTATTCCTAATGTAAATCTCAATGGGATAGCAGCAATATTTTGGTCCATACAAATGATGCTGGGGGTTATTAAATATGATTTTCATTTAGAAAGTAGAGCCCCTGGGTGGCTCTTATCTTTGTTTTGGGAAACAAATTGGCCCTTCTCTAGTGTTCTGAATATTAAAATAGAATTGGGTATGGAATTCTGTCTTGGACCTCATCCAAAGGATTCTAATTATCAAGGCATGCTAACAACCAGGTATAAAGCAATTTAGCCTACAAGGTGGTCCTATGGCCTAGACCCCAAGCATAATGTTAGAGTAAAGCTTTCTTTGTTTATTTGTATTTTCTCATAACTGTGATTTATTTTTTTAAATGGATATTTCTTTCTTTTGCTATGATAAAGTGCCAAATATTTGAAAATATCTGTGTCTTTGAGGAGGAGAGAAAAAGGGAAACTCAGTAGAAAAAAAAAAGAGTTTTTCCCTTTTTAACTTTAACTTCAATATGTTAGGGAAATTTTTTTCTTTTTCAATGTGGCACTGATAGTTCTGTTCTGCACACCACAAGTATTTGTCTAAATTGTATTTAGTGGAAATTATTAAGTGGAGACCTTGAAAGTTAGATTCAGTGTCTGGAATTTGCTCTCTAACCTGTAGTGGTTTACTAGCATTTTTATGAGCTGATTAGCCCCTCAGGATTCACTCTGTGAGGCCAGATTTTAAAATGTGTGTCCGGCAGAGGCCACTGTATTTGGGGAACAAACAGAGCCCAATGTGGGTGGCTTATTTTATGAGAACTGAAAGTCTAACAATGAGAAACAAGGAGTTTATCATGTTGTCTCTGGATCTTGGATCTTTTTCACTTTTAATTTTCTGAGTTGTTCCAGTTCTAGCAAGAATTTGTTTTTTTGAAAGATAGGCATGAGCTCAAGAATGTGACTACAGAATAGCCATATCTTACACCCCACCCCTCAAGGTAGCTTTTCCCCCTTCATATGTTCTGTTCTGATTCTATATCCATCTATACTAATGGACTTTGTGTAGGGAAAACTTTGATTCATTTGGCAATTGATCCAGAAGTTTCTACTAGGTATTATATTGAAAGAGAAAAATCCATTTCCTTAGGATACATGGTACAAATTATTTGATTCTAGCCTGAGGAATTTTACTATAGTTGACCTCCCTTGCTATATAGCCTTCTGTTATTCACAAGTCTTTATTAATTTATCATAAATGGGAAAATTTAAGAGAATATTTATATGTTTGGCAGGTCCATTTTCTTTTCATCATCATGTAATAATTTGCTGTGATGTGAACATCCCTCGGTTCCACTTGCTATTATATGCAGATGGAATTGTAGAAACAATCCAGATTCCTATTCACAGAGGACTTCCAGCTTTCATAAAACTCCTTCATCCCTAAAATAATTTTTATTAGTAGGAGGAGGCTTGCATGTGTTCAGAAAACATCATACAGCAGCAGCCATGTTGTTTCTTTTGTGTTCCATGGCTTAGTTTATAATGACTTTTCTTCGTGATGTTGCTTCATGTTGCCTCCGATTGCCACCATGTTGCTTCTTGTGCCTTTTGTGAGAATGTCAAAGGGCTGTCCTGAAGCTTGCCAAAGCAGTCATCCTCAGGAGCCATGGTAGGGCCTTATAGAGTATAAACATTACTCTTTTCTCCAGTGCTTCATTGTGTTTTGTCACTAGAGAGACCAAAGAACTGCTTTTGTTCTTCCCCAGTTAGGCCTCATAGAATGTTTAATGAAAAATGGTTCTTTTCAGTTTTTCCCTGTATTTCTTTATTATTCTCTCTTTCTCCCTCCCTCCCTCCCCTGCCCCCATCTCTCTCTTCTTTCTTTTTATTTATTTATTTATTTTTTGAGATTGGGTCTTTCTGTATTTCCCAGGCTGCCCTCAAACTCCTGGATTCAAGCAGTTCTTCTGTATCAGCCTTATGAGTACTTGGGACTATAGGCACATGACACTATGTGTGTCTCTGTCTCTGTGCCTGCCCCCGCCTCTTTTGGTGCTGGGGATAGAACTCAGGTCCTTGTGAATGCTAGGCAAGTGCTCTCCCACTTAGTTGCACCCCAATACCCTATACTCCTTTTCTTGATTGGAGTTTAGACTGCCTATTGGAACCTGCTGCAGAATGAGTACTAGGACATTCTCCATTTTCCCTCCCACCTCTCATGTCTCTGGTGCCAGGGCTTAAGAACCTTCACTACTTTATTGAGAAAGTTTGTTGGGCTGGGGGTGTAAATCATTGGTAGAACACTTGCCTAGCATGTGTGAAGCCCTGGGTCAATCCCCAATACTTGAAAGGAAAAGAAAAGAAAATTTTTGTGTGAACACATACAAATAGACTCCTGTTTAAGAGGTTGTGCTGGTCTCTGAAGACGCATGGCCTTAGATTGATTGGGCCTTAGGCTCTTGCCAGCCTAGATTAGAGCTCTTTCAGGTCCCTACATCAAACCTTTAAACCTTGAGAAGATGGCAAACATTGGAATGAGCCTTGAGAATTTCTATTATACCCTCTTTGAGAAGCCTGGTTGGCTCTGCCTGCTGCTGTCATTCTCTTTCCAATTTTCCCCCTTTTGTTCCCTTTCTCTTTCTCTCTTTGAATGAAACACAACTTTAGTGAAATGTGGTAGTGTTCAACCTGTTTTATGTTTTGCTTCAGTGAAAGCTAGTATTTCCCTCCATCCTATCCTTTGATCAGTGCATTTAAGCATCAAGCTAATCACATTGTAAATATCTTGAATGTGATTAACACAATTTAAGTGATGCTGCCTTCCTCTTAATGCCCATGGTACAAGGCAGGCTGGACTGCAGTAGTTTTCTTATCTGGTTGTATGTTAGAATCTCCTGGAGAGCTTGAATAAACTGCCAATGCCTGAACCCCACCTCCCCCAGAGGTTCTCATTTAATTGGTATAGGGCCCAATAAGGACTGTGTGTCAGACCAAGTCTTGATGCTAAGAGACAGAGCATCTGAGAGAACCCTGACCCTTGATCCCAGGGACCACTTAATCTGTCAGAAATCACTACATACATCCTTGGTTTAGCATTGCCTCCTGGTGTGTTTTATTAAAAAATATCTGGGAACAAGAAAATAGCTGGTCTAGACTGAAACTGCTGGTATCCATTTAGCATACTTAAAACCATTTTGTGAACACACGAGTTTTCCAAATTTCATTCTCATTATCTCTCCAGTTTTCTTTTCTTCTCGATGGAGGAGAATATTCTCTCACAACTCACAAGAATGGAATGAAGATGAGGTTAGGAATATCCATATATGCAAAAATGTGACTTTTTCTGAGATTTGTCTAGGTTTAAATTAAGAACACACCTGCATAAATGTCAGAAATAGCCCCCACTAACTTCAATATAAATAGGTCATTGTTCCAATTGAATGTGATGGTTCTCATACTAGAAAGCATCAGGGATTTGAATAGGGAAAAGTAAGGCCAGTGTGGGTAAACTGCTCCCCCTCCCCACACCTGAGGGTTTTGAATGTTTTCCTGGAGCGTGAGGTCAACACACAAGTTCATCACGAGCTTGAGGTGTTCAGCCTTGCAGCAGCTCTGCGGGTCTTCTTGATATGTACATGCACATGTTGACACGGCAAGAGAAAGCATCACAGCATTAACTCAGATTGTGAGATAATTATGACTTATTCATAGCACTGTGGGCCGATTACAATAATGATTACATTTCTGTAACAGTTTCCTCCCATCCTCCTTCCTGTCCCCAGGAAGCCTAAAGAACTTTACTCATTTATTTTCACCAGGCTCCCATCGTTTAGTTGCATTCGTTTCTTTAAACTGCAAAGGCAGGAAGTGAAGGAAAAAATAAAGAAGTTACCTAAATTTATGAAATAAGAATTAAAATGAGCCTAAAAATCATTTTACTTTACTTGCTTAGATTTTATTAGGTCATGAGAGCCATACTAAGTCTAAATTCTTTTAAGCTGGCCTTAGTAGTTAAAGCAACAGAGAAAGGCTGATAGAAATAAAAATCTGGGAGGCCAGTCAGAGAGGAAATATCATGTTGTTAGACTTCTCTTTAGAAGCACTGGATTGGTGAGAAGAGGTAGTAGCATCAGGGAGCATATTAATGCCTTCTCTTGGAAACTGCCAATAGGGGAATATAACCACTTTGAAAAATAGTTTAGCAGTATTTACTGAATATATATATATATACCCTATGATCCAGAAATTCCACTTCTAATTATATATCCAAGAGAAATGAGTGTCCACATCTGTCAAAAGACAAACATTCCAAGAATGTTTATAGAGGCCTTATTCGTAGTAGTCCCAATTGGGAGGGGACCCTAAATGGCCATTAATAGGAGAACAGATAAATAATTATAACATATACATACAATGAAATATGACTCAGGGGCTGGGGTTGTGGCTCAGTGGTAGAGTGCTTGCCTAGCATGTGTGAGACACTGGGTTAGAGTCTCAGCATAAAAATAAATAAAAACTACATAAAAATAAAGTTATATAAAAAAAAGACATATTACTCAGCCACAAACAAACTAGTGATTCTCATGGACATTATGGAAGAAGTCAGTTATAAAATGTACTGATTGTATGGTTCATTACTAAGTTTAAGAACAGACCAAACTATTAAATGGCAGTAGAATTCAGAACAGTGGTTATCTCTGAGGGTGAGTATTCACTGAGAGGGCATGAAAGAGCTTTCTGGGTAGTAGAAATATTCAAGATTTGGCTTGGTGGTGGTGACCCAGGTGCATACATGTCACAATGTATTGAGCTACACACTTGAAATCAGAGCACATTCTATACTGTATGTATGCAGTACCTCAGTTAAAAGAAACAAAGACAAAAATGTAAAAAAAGAATAACAGGAGAGGCACTGTGAGAACCAACAAAAATCTGTACCAAAATAATTTTGTTTCAATTACTGAAAAATTGTTTTCATGTGTTGGTAAATTACTAGTCCTCAAAATGACCATCTGGTAGGCAATCAGCAAAATAAATCTGTTTTTCTTTATCCCTCTACCAATAAGATAGTTATTTAATTTTGTATTTATTATGAGGATATTTGTGGCAAACTGTTCAGGTTGACTACCTAGCAGCCATTTCCAAACTTTTATCCATTGTATATTTCTTATTAAAGATGTTGGAAAAATCAGAGACTCACTTTCTTAGCTCTTCTTTTTTTCTAGCACCTCAATTCTATTTCTTAATGGGAGGATGGCGAAGAATTTGCATACATGTTTAGAACTACTGCAGCATCTATAAATTATTGTGTGTTCAGCTTTCAATGACTTTATTTTAACTAGGAGAAATGGGGAATCAAGGACACCCCCCCTTAGGTTCCACTATGCCTCCATTTAAATTTTTGGCCTGTATATAATTTTATGAGCCCATAAACAAAAAGGTGGGGGAGGTCTGTGGGGCAGGCAAGCCAACTGTGTTTGCCAGAGGTTTTTCCCCCCTCTTTTCTTGGTGTAGGCACTAATGGGCCAAACAAGAAGCTCTTGATAAAAAGGCATAATAGACAATGAGTAGAATTTTGAACAAAGAAATCCTCATTTCTCTATGGAGAATTAATGCACTCTTGCAATTAAATAGCCTTAGAATTTGCCTAATTTAAGGGATGGATAAAATATAAATAACTTAGATCTCTGGGATAATTGGATCATAACCATTGGACTATTAAAAGATAAGGGTCCCTACATTCCTTCTCTTATTTTCTTTGGGGAAAAACAAGCCAGGGTGGGCCTCATGCCTCTTATAACTTTGTGGAAGAAGGCTTTGAACACAAAATCTGCTTAAAAACAGAATAAGAAGAAGCATTCAATGGAACATCTAACAAGATAGGAGAATATAGTGTGAAAGTAAAGGTTTTCCTGAAATTACAAAGAAAAACTGAAAAGTCTAGAAAGACAAAAACAAATCCATAATTAGGTGTTTATAATTAACTTGAAGTTGTATAGTACAGGGTCTCTCCTTAAACTTACTAATTATACAGAATTTAAATATTTATGCCATTACTTTTTTTTTCAGATTGTTTTGTTCTTCCAACATTTATATACATAAATTGAAAAATTGTTCTATGAATACCCCATACTTGTCACTGAGATTATACAATGAACATTTTAATAAATTTATTCTATCACATACCTATCTATGTATTGGTGCTGCTATCCATCCACAAGTTCAGCTAATTTTGAGAGGTGTATTTTAAAGTGAGTTGCAAACATCAGTATACTTCTATGAACACGTTGGCAATTAAGTCTTTTTATTTTTATAGAAAAGGCAATTGGGCATGAAGAGATGTTTTTTTCTTTTCTCAGTTATTCATATCATATACTGAGTCATTATCAGAATTTATGATAATAATTAGCATGTATTGAGCACATTCTAGCTGCTAGGCACACAATTCTTTGCAATAATTCCCTGAGCTATAGATACTATTAGTATTCTCATTTTATAAATGATGAAGCTGAGATATGATGAGTTAAATACCTGTCCAAAGTTTCATAACTATGTAGCAGTGGAGCTATGGTGTGAACCCTTACAATTGCGACCCTGATCCCTAAACCACAAAGACTAACCAAGATTGCAGATATCCTGCCCAGGAGGAAAGGGCCATTTTAAGGTTTTTCAAACCTTTTAGTACTTGGCAAATACCACAGTGCCTTGGATAATACACACCAGTGTGTCCATCCTTTGTACTCAAGAGGGAACTATATGGCACAGGAAGGATTTTTCTAGATAGTGGATTATTAAACTTTCTAGTTTTTTTTTCCTGGGGGAAGGGGTAATTCTTTCCTTGTTTTTGACCACTGTATAGCTGGTTTATAGATACATTTATTACAAACCCTGGCTTTCTAGTTTTATTTAGAAAAGCACTTTTTATTGAAGTATGATATGCATGCAGAAAAGTGTTCTCATGAAAAGCTCAACATACCCATGTGTGATAGGAACAGAGAAAATGTGAGCTCTCTATATATGCTGATATCCAACCATTTATGTATGGTACTTCTGCAAGTAATAATATCTACTCCTTTGTTGTCTTTACTCTTTTTTTGGTACTAGAAATTCAACTAAACCACATCCCTAGCCTGTTACATTTTTTATTTTTGAGACAGGGTTTTGTTAAGTTGTGGGCTGGCCTTGGTCTTTAAATCCTCCTGTCACAGCCTCCTGAGTTGCTGGGATTACAGGTATGTGCCATCATGCCAGGCGTAGTACTTATATTTTAAGTAGATACCAGAGCAAACATTGTGCATCTTTCTGAACATTGGTTACATAATTACTAGGCATATTTTTTAAATGCATAAACCCTATACAAATAATGTTCATGGATTAGTATTACTTCATATGAGACATATACATCAGTCACAAACAGATGTAAAAACCGAAACTCTCTAGATAGAACTAAACCCATATTTTCATTACATTTCTATTTTTCCTTTGTCCTCATTTTTTCTGTTCTTGACATTCTCTATATTATGTAAAACTGTTTTTACCCTTTTACTTTCTATATTTTGAAGAACATTAATAAATAAAAGATGTGAAAACCAAATTGCTATTCAAATTCAATTGTTTCCAATTATACCAGGAACTAAACAGAACCCAGCAATTCACAGCTTCTTAGGGTGAAAGCAGCTCAACATTATTCAATCTTGTATAAAAGAAATAGAGAAACAAAATAGGGAAAAAAGGGGGGAAATACAGATTGAGAAACATGATGACAGCTTAATATTATGAAGAACAGCTGGATTAAGAAGGCTCTGAAAACTCATTGTCAAGACGGGGCATTCCCTGCCCCATTCTTAGTGTCATCCAATCAACTGTTTTATAGGGGCTTCAGTCATTTCTTGCTTTTTATTCATTTCTTTGTCTCATTTTGATCAATGGGTAACATAGTATCCTTACACTGTACTTATTTCAAGACTGACTATAACAGCTACAAATATTTCTCATGTATGGTGGGAAGCAAATAAAAGACTGATAGCCTCAGTGTTGGGGATTGTGAACCATCCCAAATAATAGAGTGTGTCAAAAGCTTTCACAAAGTAAAACTGTTGTCAGTTTTTTTTTTCTATAGAGGTTTAGAGGAGAAAAACTTAAACTGAGAATTCTGAAATAATTGCCAGATTTACATATCCTGTAGTTATGCAGCAGGATGAAATAGAATGCTATTTTCAAATGAACTGATGTGGTATTGCATAGTTTGATGAGGGTACCTCTTTTTGGTTGTATGTTAGGAGCAGAGATGGACAACTGTTCTGTACCTTTATGAAGTCTTGTGGTTTGTAAAGTACAGAATAACTTGTCGCTTTTGGAGGATGTATTAGTCAACTTTACCTGAGATAACAAATAATCCTAATATTTTAGTAGCTAACAAAATTGCTCCTTCATCTATTACGTATGGATCTTCTGGTTGGCTTTGCTTTGCTAGGTCCAGTTAGGCCTGGGATTCTGGCTTTGGGCCTTTTTCATGTCTGCATCTTATCCATGGGCCTTAGGCTAAATAATAGCAGTTACCTGAGACTTACTTTTTGCATGGTGAATAATAGAAGCACAGTAGTTGCTGGTAGAAGCTTTCTATGCCTCTTAAAACCTCTGTTCCTAACCGATAAACTGTCACTTCTATCCATCTTCTATTGGTTAAAACAAGTTACAAGGCTAGGTCTAAAGTCATTTGGATGGAGATGTTTACTTTAATACTCTATTGTCAAATAAAATGGCAAAGCCTTTGTATTTATAATCCTCTTACAGGGAGTGAATAGAGAGTTGAGAATAATAATCTAAACTACTATAGAAGGTTTCTACTAGAAAAGGGTTGTGGTGTTAGTGCAGTGTGATTTTTACCTTTTCTTAACAGCTTATATGATCTGAAGTGCGGTGGAGGACTTTTATAAGCATTTTAATTTTTAAAACATATTTAGGAGCACTAAAATTAGCATAGCTTGAGCATAAGATTAATAGCTTGAAATAATTAATATAGTGGACTATCTTAGCTAATCAGCATGGACTTAGTAATTCCTTATACTTCTCACTGCCATGCTAGATCTGTGAGAAGAGGTTAAACATTCAGACAAGTGGAAAAATCTAGAAGAAGAGGGCATAGCAGTTTTCTATGTGTCATCTTAGAAAAGATTTGAGATTTCAGACCTGGGAAGGGATGTGTTCCCGTCCACCCACACTGTGAATGCACTGGATTACAGGCAATACATTGGAAGGAACATGTCTACCATGTAAGAAGATGACATAATGATGAGTAGAGAGCAGTACTTGCTGAATCATCCTGTGAATAATACCTGTATCTCAAACTCTCAGGAGCTTTTCACCAGACAGGAGACAGAGAAGAGCTCAGCTGGTGTTTGGTGAGGAGATTTGGCTCTCTTGTCTGTGCCAAAATAAAGACCTGAGCCTTTCCACCAACCTTTTATTTTTCCCCAGAGAAAGGACTAGATTTTCTCTTTATTACTTAGATGAGTTTTCCAGTCAAAAATTGAGATCTTCCCACAATGTGAGCAGTTACTGTGGGCACGAGAGAGCAGTGACAGCAAGTGACCGACGGATCATTCTACTATGAGATTGAAAAGCAAGATCAAGCCGTGGGCTTGCATGAGACTTGGAAATCTCCCTTGAATTTCTATTTGGAAAATATTCAGTTTGCTTAATGAATGTGTTTAAAGAAAGATATTCCTGCCAGGTTTTCAGAAATGGAATAAGTGACCTAATTTCTATTTGGACCAGAATCAGAATTCAATCCCTGTTGGTAGAAAAATGAGACTAAAAGAGACCTACAGAAGTCATTGATTTGCACTTCTGTTTTTAAACAGCTTCCACACTACTGTGCACCAAGTCTGTGGGTTCGTCCTGGATTTTCTGCTGGGCAAGGCACTGCACAGCTTGCCCGGTAACTGCTGCAAAACAAGTTTTACTCCTCTCTCAGAAAACTCAGCTGTGCTTTGTATGAGGCCATTATGTAGATAAAGAAATGGGCTCTTTTTGGATGCAGTGAGGCAGGTGCAGATGAACAGCCAACATTATATGTATGGGGACATTTCCTGCCTTGATCTGTTAACACTCTGTTTAAACTGGGGTTTTATATTTTCTAGTGTAGCTTTCCTTTTAATTAGGGCTTTAGCCTTACGTGGAATCAAGGACTCCTTTAAGACTAATAAAAGAGACACATACCCCTCCTCAAATGCCTATATATACATGCTTCACACATATAATTTCAGGGGTTCTGTGAATCCCTGAAGTTATGGCCCCAAATTAAGAGTCCCTTCTTTAGATTTTTCTATTAAATAGCACTCATTTTAAGCTATTTGATGGATAGAAAGGCTTAGTTTAATGAAGGGACAAGGTGTAAGCCAGTTGGGCCCTAATACCGATGCCTTTATTTACTAGCGCCAGGACCTCATTGAGCCTGAGTTTCTTCATTTGTAAAATGGGGAGCATTGTAGCACCTTTTCAGGATTGTTGTTAGAATCAAATGAGGCCATTTTCCTGGCTTTTGAGTAAGTGGGTGTTCAAGAAATGGCAGCAATTATTGTTGTTATTGATATATTGACATTGTCATTATGTTAGGGAGCTAACAAATGCAAAGCACATCTGACCATCTCACAGGCAAAAGTGTGAATCAAATGATGCTCTTAAGGTTGCTGCCTTTTCTTTGAGTATCCCAATGCACTTAAATTTTTTTTTAATAACCGTTAGTGTTCTCCTCATGAAACCTTGCCAGACCCCTACCATCTCTAAACACTTCTAGTTAAACATTGACAACAAAGTGCATGGCATATAGTAGACACTCAATGAAAATTAATCATTGTGATTATTAGTATCATCACTGTTGTTATTATTACTGCTGTAGCTTCATACGATATTCTCCAGTGAAACCTTGGTTTCAGGGGAAAGAAGATCTTGAGATGATATTCTCAAGAAGAGACCATTGCAAAGTCATTGAGAAAAGAGGATCAAAAAAGCAGCTCCCCCAACTTTTTTCAGTATTATATGCAAATTTATTTGCTTTTCTTTATTTTGCCCAAGATAATCTGAAATGCAAGGACTTATCCAATTAGGGACTATTTTTTTTAATAATGATTGTTGGAACAGCCCTTAGCAAAACAAGGAAATGTGTCAGTCACGTGCCCTCCATTGCTTGGTGGGGATACCTCTAGGTTCTGGCCAAGAATCCTGAGTATTCAAGGTCTCTCTCCCCTTCTCTCTGACTATGCTTGTCCAAGGGTCCTCATTTCTCTTGTAAAAATGATAAAACACAGTGTAAGGAGTCATAATGCTTGTATTTCAATCAGAATACAATTCCAGGATTGTGTCTTTGTGCACCTAGAACCTGGCAAAACCCAATAAGTATCAAATGAACAAGGCAAAGGAACTCAGATGGGTGAAATACTAGTTGTTAGTCCATGGGAAAATTTATTTTGGAAGATTGGAGAGGCTTTCTTGTCCCTTTGACTTTTCCCTGTTTTCTCTTGTTCTGAATCTTCTGGTTGTGGAGTTTGGATGCCACTTTCTTATCACTGTATTTGTTGAACTTGAAGCTCTGTTTTTCTTTCCTGTTCCAGGGTAGCTCAGCTTCCCTAAGGTATAAGCATTTTTTCCAAGGTTTTAGTGCATGACAGGGACTGATTTAAAACACTGTCTTGGTTAGTTATTGCTATATAATAACTATTCTCAAACATAATGCCTTTACACAACAGTCATTTTTGTTGTTATTATTGTTGATGTTGTTCAAGATTTTGCAATCGAGGCTGGGCTCAGTTAGGTAGTTCTTCTGTTGGCTTTTCAGTGTTTACTCATTCAGCTGCATTTAGCTTGTGAGTTGGCTGGGACTCGGGTTATTGGGAATATGGGATGACTAGGCTTCTCTCTTTCTCTTGCTCCATGTAACCTCAGGTTCTCTCCTTCCTGTGTAGCCTCTCCAAATGTTTTTCCAGCAGGGATACTGGATTTTCACATGATGGCTCAGGGTCACAAGCATATGCAAATGGGAGCTGTCAGGCCTTCTTAAGGCTTAGACCTGGAACTGGCATGGCATCATTTCTATTGCATCCCATTAGTTGAAAGAAGTTATCAGACCAACTGAGTTCTTTTTTTTGTTTGTTTGTTTGTTTTTAGATAAGGGGACTACACAAGGGTGTAGTGAATACAACAAAGAGTGACTCACTGGGGCCTACCTATGCCTCAAACTACTGTGAACAACTTAAACTATGCTGCTTGGGACATAAATATAAGAAATGCAGGAAACAGTTCTCCAAACGTATAGACTAGGAGCCAGGATACATGTTATGGTTTGGATGTGCAATATCTCTCAAAAGCTCATGTGTGAGACAATGCAAGAAGGTTCAGAGGTGAAATGATTGGGTTATGAGAGTCTTAACCCAATCAGTGAATTAATCCCTGATGGGATTGAGTGGTAAATGAAGGCAGGTGGGGTGTGGATGGAGGAGGTGGGCACTGGGGGTGTGGCGTGACTTTGGAGTATATATTTGTATCTGGTGAGTGGAGTCACTCTCTCTGCTTTCTGATCATCATGTGAGCTGCTTCTCTTTGCCACACTCTTCTGCCATGATGTTCTGCCTCCTGGAGCCTTGAGGAATGGGGCCTGCTGTCTATGGACTGAGACCTCTGAAACTGTGAGCCCCCAAATAAAATTTTCCTCCCCTAAAATTGTTCTGGTCAGATCTTTTAGTCACAGTAGCAAAAAAGCTGGCTAAAACAATGCATTTCTTTTATTGCCTTGATTGTAACCGGAAAACCTGTGAAAACCTTCAAATGGAGGAGCATTAGAAACAAAATACCTAGCACACGGTTTTCCAACTTTGATATGTCAAAGTCCAATGTTAAATAGTATGAAACAGGTCTATGTCCCATCCTTGTACAACTTAATTTTTGGTTAAACCCTAGTTGATGTGGCTTTAGGATGAACTGGGTTGAGACTTTTCTGCTTTAACAAATATGTCACACTGTACCTTTACTTATGAGAATTTTGTAAGACTTATTTTGATTATATTTAAGCTATACAAAACATAGAAATGATCACTACAGGTCAGCAAATTAATATATCCATTACTTTCCATAATTAACTCTTTTTTAATAGAGTTAACACCTAAAATCTGTCTTAGCAAATCTTCAACATACACCATCACAGTGTACCTCCTGCTGTACATTACAGACTTATTCATCCTACAGAACTACAAATTTGTACCTTTTAACTTGTATCTCCCCATTTACTCATTTTGCCCATACTGCTAACCATTATATTTTTGTTTCTATTTATTTGACTTATTTTTAAGATTCCACATATCAGCTAAGTCATGCAGTATTTTTCTTTTCACATTTGACTTACTTCACTTACCATAATATCTTCCAGGTTCATTCATGTTGTTACAAATGACAATATTTCCTTTTTTAAGGCTGAAAAATATTCTGATATGTGTAGGAAATGGGGCATGGTAATTCAATACATGAATACAATGTTTGATGATCAAATTAGGGTAATTGTCATTTCCATCTCCTCAAACATTTATCATTTCTATGTGCTGGGAAACTCAGACTTCTACCTGTGTATTTGCCCCATCAGACCCTAGATGTATGCTACCCAGAAGCCTGACCCTCAGAAAGCATCTGGGAAAGTGCAGATGAACCCCTTTCTGGGAGAAAATAGGAACTGGGTGTTTTAGCCCTTTCTCCTGGACTGATCCTGCAGGCTACAGCTGGTGTGAGTGCTTGTGCACACATTCAAAACCACCTCTTTGTTCTCTGTGGTCCAGGGAAGCTTGTGAATGCCACATCCCTTCTATTCCCAGGGTTTGATTTCAAATCCAAATACTACAGGAGGAATTATAAAAATTGGGGTACTGTATGTGGTCCAAACCATTTATTCCTCAGGGAGAAGCTGGGAGTTGCATATTCCTTCCCAATTTTAAGGTGTCATGTCTGGGGTGGCATTTGTGCATGAGTGTGTCTTAGCCTTTCCTACCTGTTTTGATGTGAATATTTCCTCAGTTGTCCAGTGTGTAGAAGTTAACTAGTTTGACTTTCTCTCAGAGGGAACTGATCCACATGCATTGGGTTTGTCCATAGTACCAGGGAAAGTTATGGACTTCTTATTTCACCATCTTGCTGATGTCTTTTCTTCTTTAAAAAAATTTTTTTCATTGTTGATGGATCTATTTCATTTATTTATATGTGGTGCTGAGAATTGAACCCAGTGCCTCACACATGCCAGGCAAGTGCTCTACCACTGAGCTACAACCCTAGTTCTGATGTCTTTTCTTTTTAAAGTGCTAGGTGAGCACTCTGCCTCTGAGCCCCAGCCCCAACCCTTAAAGTACATTTTAAATTATTATTTGTATTCAGTGTGCTCTGGATCCTCATTGACAAATGAGGGCTTGGAAGCAAAGATGTATGTGTGTGTGTGTATGTGCATGTGCACATGCATGTGTGTGCTTCTCCCTCGCCCTTGCCTGTTGTGTGGGAGCAAATGTGGAAATAAATCACTTAACCCACCAGCTAGAGAGTTTAAAGCATATCAAAAGGTACAGAGAAAAAGCATCCAAATCATGGGTTTCATTGCCCATCACAGAAAAAAATAATTCAAGGTAGACCCTTGGGTGATAAAGTATTTACTCATTCATGCGACAAAATATTTAAGGAGAACTTATGTTTCAATGCACTATTCTAGGTATGGTTAGGAATTAAAGTTTCTGATGTTATGAGGCTCATGTTTTATGTGTGATGCTAAGTATTATGATGAAAAATAAAAAAGAATAACCAGGATAATAATGGAGTGATGGTGGTTGGTATTTTCTATAAGAAGGTGTGAAAAGACCTGTTTGTTAAGTTGATATTTGAATAGAGAGTTGAAAGATGAAAGAGAAACAAAGCATGTATATGTCTCTGGGAAGAGTGTTTCTAGCACAGGGAATAGCTAGAGCAAGGACTGCAAAGGTAGAGTGGGTTCAAAGAATGCCAAGAAGTCCAGTATAGCTGAAGCATATGTGAGAGAGGGAGGAGGGATATGAGAAAACCTTAGAAAGGTGTGTGTGTGTGTGTGTGTGTGTGTGTGTGTGTGTGTGTTGCAGAGGGGTGGACCATATAGCATCTGTATGACATCATAAAGACTTACCTTCTTTATTTCTGAGTAATATGGGAAGCCTTTGTTTGTGAGGATTCTATTGTTGATATGACATGATTTAATTTACACTTTTAAAGGACCATTCAGAAATTAAAATTACATTTCTGTGAATATGGCTGTGACTTTTAGAATCATGGTAATATTACCCATGACTCCCTTCCACAAAGTATATAATTAAAATAAATTGGAATATGAGGGGAACCCAAACCAGAACACAAACAGTAATAACAAAGGAATCTACCATATTGCGAATGAAATAATCACATTGTAATGATGGGTAAGAAAAGAATTAAATAAACTAATGACTTTGAAAAACATTTGTTTCAAGTGTATATTATAAAACCAAACATAAAAACAACTGTACAAAACATTGTATTATAATTAATAAATTTGCTTTTCACGGGGATGTGTTAACAATTTGAAACTACTTTATGTGTATGCTGGGTTTGAATAAACATGACAACATATTGTAGATAATGAGAGCCAGGTTCTTCTTGTCAGTTTTATAAGTAAGGAAAAAGGGAAGTCTAAAATGCACCCTGTGGGGTTGAATTGAAATAGGAGGATCAGTATGATCTCATGTTTCTTAATTTAGATACAGAAGTAATTATAGATATGTGTGCACATATGGGATAGTATGTCTGCATATTATTTAGCTCTGTCCATTGAGAAAGCTTAGAATAAATGAAACTCCAGTACCAATGAACACTATCTATATATCATTATTCAATGAAAAACAGACTTCTTGGAGATATAGTTGATTTCAGAGCTAGGGCAAGAAAATATAAGATTGGCCTGGAACATCTAACAGTTTCAGAAAATAATAAAGTTCTTTTAAAATGATAGGAGTAGGTAGGAAGAGCACAAGATCCATCTTGAAGGAGCTTCAGGTAGCCAAGTATGAGACATTTGAGGCAAACAAGTGAATAATGATAGCAGTGGGTTGTAATCTATAGAATAAAATAAACATCCATGAATCCATAGTGATTAGTTAATGAATAGGTGAGAAGAAATGGCTTCTCCTTATAGTAAAATTCCAGTTAACAAATGTGGAAGGAATAAAGGAGATAGACAATCAGTAGGGGGCAAACATCACAGTAATAATTCTTATAGGCAAGGATCATTGATGGATTTGCTAAAATCAGTGGATAAAGCATAGTATTTTCATACTATCAAACCATCTCTCCATAAGATATATGTTGATTAAAAAGGGGGGAAATGGTATGGTTTTTTGTTTTTGTGTTTTTTTTTTTTTTTTTTTTTTTTTACTGGGGTTTAAACTCAGGGGCACTTAATCACTGAGCCACATCCACAGCTCTTTTTATATTTTATGTAGAGGCAGAGTCTTGCCAAGTTGTTGCAGCTGGCTTTGACCCATTATCTTCCTGCCTCAGCCTCCGAAGCCTCTGAGATTACAGGCATGTGCCACTATGGAAAATGATATCTCAAGAGAGCCAAAATCTGGCAGATAGTGATTAAAGTTGACATTAAAATAAGATATATTAACATCACTTACATCTGATATGATTTACTGAGAAGAATACATCACTCCTTTGTTCTTCTTGCCCCAAATGCCTTTTTTTCAATGTAATCATTAAAAACATTAGGAAGCTGGGTGTGGTGGTGCACACCTGTAATCCCAGTGGCTCAGGAGGCTGAGGTAGGAGGATTGAATTCAAAGTCAGCTGCAGCAAAAGCAAGGCACTCAGCAACTCAGTGAGACCCTGTCTTTAAATACAAAATAGGGCTGGGGATGTGGCTCAGTGATCAAGTGCCACAGAATTCAATCCCTGTTACTGCCCCCACCCTGAAAAAAATTAGGAAAAAACAACTTGAGGAACATTCAACAAAATCCTTTACAAGTACTCTTCAATAGTGTCAAGGACGTGAAAAACAAGTAGACTAAAAACTATTATAGAATGCAGAGACTAAGGAGACATGATGACTAAATGAAACATAGTATCCTTATTGTGTGCATGTACAAATATGTAACAGCCAATTCCATCATGATGTACAACTATCATGCACCAATAAAAAATATGGAAAAAAGAAACATGGTATCCTGAATTAGATCCTATATCAGAAACATGTCCTGTGTCAGGACGTTAGTGGATTAACTGGTGAAATTCAAAGTCTGTAATGTAGTTAATAGTATGCTATCAATGTACAGATGTTCCTTGACTTAGGATGAGGTTACATCTCTATAAACCCACTGTAAGTTGAAAATATCACAAGTTAAAATGCATTTAATACATCATCTGAACATTCCATCTTAGCAACACAGTGCATCTTAGAAAACTGATTGTTTCTTGTCATAATTGTATGGCTGACTGGAAGCTGCAGCTTACCACTACTATCCGGTATCTTAAGAGAATATCTACTGCTTGTTGGTAGCCCAGGATAGATCAAACTTCAAAATTTAAAGTATGGTTTACAGTGAACGTATATTGCTTTTGCACCCTTGAAGTTGAAAAAAATCCTAAATTTAAACATAATAAGTTGGGGACTGTGTACATTTTTCTTTTTTGTATATAAATCTAAATTTATATTGTTTATATTTATTATTAAATATGTATACATAATTTTAGATTAATATATATATTTATTATAGATAAACTATAATTATACAAGATATTAACTAGGAGAATCTGGGTGAAGGGTATATGTCAACTCTTTGTACCCTTTTTGCAATATAACTAAATATGAATTTTTTTGAAATAAAACATGAAAAAGTGAGGAATATATGGAGCAAAAACTGTGCATATGTTTTGTGGGGCAAATGAAGTTGGAACCCATTTGGAGTTTCTTTCATTCATCCAGGCAAGAAATAATGGGAGGTTTGCAACAGAGTGGTTATAATAGAGGGATGAGATACATCTGGATATACTTGGAATATGTAACCAACAGGATTTGCTGATGGGTTGGTTGTAGGGGGAAGTGAAAGTGGCACTGAGGCCATATGGAGGCCTCTTAGAAGATATTTCCTTGTCCCTCTGATTCCTAGGGGACTAGGCCTCTTAAAACAGGATACCTTTAATAAGTCAAGTGATAAGTGTGAGGGTCTGAGCAATGAAGAACCAGCAGGCTGAGGTCAGAGAGAGAATTGGCATTGTAGGAATGGAAATGCCTAGAGTAGAAGGTATTTGCTATATAATCAAAATCCAGTTGTTTAAAAATCTATGATTGACATTGCTCTCCTCCCTCTTAAAAAGACAAAGGACATAATACAGTAATAATAGGAAAGCATGAATTGAGAAAATAATGGCTAGTCAAACAGAGAAGGAACTTCCTATGAACCATGGTGTTATTATTAGCCCACAAAGCTGAAAATATTTACTATCTGACCCTTTACAGAAAAAGTTTGTCACCTCGTAGCCTAGGAGATAAGAACACAGGTTTGTGTTTGTATGTGTTATTTATGCTGCCCATTATATTGTGGAGCAACCAGCACATTAAATAAGATGTATAAAGCTGGTATTGAAAGACTACTTTAATCCATAATTCAGCTTTATGAACAATCTCTATCTTGTGGACCAAAAAAAAAAAAAAAAAAAAGACTTAGCTCTACTGGCATCACTTTGAAGTGTCTATCCTTATTTCTAGGATAATCTCTCTGTGATGGAATCAAGACATCCATCCCCACTGTTGAACCTGTCACACTGTATTTATTTTCTCCTTATGCCTATTTTTGGCCCCCTTCTTATTTCTTTTTTATAATTTTCCCCCTCCTTTGTTCAGTCTTTGTCTTTCTCCCTTAGATACTTACCCGAGTTTGACAGCGTGATTACTTAATACTTACCTGCCAAATTAACTGACTTATTTTACCAACTGGGTGGATATACAATACCTTGACACTTGCTATTTGAGTATTTTACTGAATTTTTTGTATGTCCATGATGAATAAATAATGATACTAGTATTCAAATATTGGTAATTGGCCTGTTTTGTATTAAAATATGCACCACAGTATATATTGTCTCTCTCACTGTTTGACTTCAGTTCAGTGAAGATTAATAGGTTAATATTAAAATTAGCAATCCCTTCCATTCCTCTTTGCTTTCTACACTCCCTTTCCGTTTCTCTAAATTGGAATGTTTACAAGAAAAGAGAAAAGGGTATTTAGTCAAATGAGCAATGTGAATAGCAGAGTAATCCAGTTATTTGAGACAGGACCGTACTCTGGTAGTTTCCAAATATTGAAGTTTTGACATGGCCCCTAAGTTCATTGTACTTAGCAAATGTTATTGGCAACCATCTGGTGGTGCTGTTTGTTTATTTCTTTCATTGGGAGGTTGAGTTATACTCCCCAGCACAAAACACATAAGACTCTCTCTTCCCTTTTTCTCTCCCTCTTTTCCTCTGTCCCTTCCTGGATTCTTTCATTCTTTCCTTCCCTTTTATCACCACTCATTCCCCTTTTTTCCCCTACTGGCGATAATTCTAATGGGTCTGATATGTATATTTAAATTTGTATGTATCTTTCCAGAATATGTAAGGCTATTTTGTGAACGTTTCAAATGTTTACATCATTGGAGCTGGGGGTGTAGCTCAGTATGTGTGCTTGCCTAGCATGAGTAAAGTCAAGGGTTTGATTTCCAGCACCAGCAAAAATAATTTTATATTTATTGTTTTACCAAAGAATCCACTCGGTTTCTTCTTTTTTTCCCCCACTCAGGACCATGTTCTTAATATCTGTCCATATTATTGTTTGTCCAGCTACTTTGTTGCTTTGAACTGCTGCATGATATGCTACAGTGTGAATCTGTCACATTTTAATTTTCCATTATCCCTCTGCCATACATTACTTGGGTTGTTTCAAGTTTCTTTACAACAAATAGCATTCCTTATAAATTCCCCCCTTTGGGCTATATGTGAATTTCTCTGGGTTATATTCCTAGAAGTGGTCTTATTATGTCATAGAATGATGAATACTCTGAGTAAATTCTACCAGATTGCTCTTCATAATTGTTGCATCAGTGTGTATCTGTGTGTCTTCATGTATATGTATGCATGCATGTTTTCAGAGTCTAAATTAACCTCATTCATCAGTTGTTATCCTTGAAAATCCACAAGGCCAGATTGGGGACTATTGTTTGGGGCAAATGAAATGATGGAATCACATTAGCTTTCTGTTGGGATTTAGTCTGCATTTAGTCTGTATCTTCTACCATAGCTCTGTGTACTATAGATTTTTATAACATCAGGTTAACAGAGTGGGTGTAGGGAGGGTTGAGAAATGCTGTGAAATAGACCATTGCTCCAGCCTTGAGCTTCTGTGTTCAATAGACAATGTGAGACACATTTGCATTCTGGTTTATAGCTCAGTTACTGTGATGTCAACTTGACAAGCTTATGGAATCCCTAGAAACCTGGTAAAACACTATTTTTGGATATGTCTGTGAGAGTGATTCCAGAGGAGATTAGTGTGTAAGTCTGAGTAGAGTAAATGAGAAAGACCTTCTCTTAAACTGGGTGCAGTGGCCCATGCCTATAATCCCAGCAACTTGGGATCTGAGGCAAGAGGTTTGCAAGACTGAGGCCAGCCTCAGCAACCTAGGGAGGTCCTGTCTCAAAATAAAAATTAAAAATGGCTAGAGATGTTGCTCAGTGATAGAATGCCCTGTGTTCAATTCCAAGTACTGACAAAAGTCTGGGGGGAAAAAAAAGACATTCCCTTGATGTGAATGGGTGTCACCCAAACAACCGGTCATGGAGATAATAAAACCAGAAAAAAGGAGAATGCATCTATATGTCTTGCTGTTTCTGTCTGCTGAGGTCTCAGGAACTTTTGAGCAAAATTCTGATATTAACCTCTTATAGCATAGGAGCTATAGAATTAAATGGCACCCAATCACTCCCTAATGACTCACCCATGAGATTGTGGTTCTTAACAGTTTTAGAGGTCCTATACCTCATTAAAAATCAAGTGGCAGGAGCTGGGTATAGCTTTGTCCTTACTAATTTTGCCTAGCTAGTATGTTCAAGGCTCTGAATTGGATTTTCAGTACTCCCCCAAACACACACACACACACACACACACACACACACACACACACATTGAGTGAGAACTCCAGGCCCTCTTCCCCACTAATACAATGCACATAGATTTTACATATGCATTTTGGAGGGTTTGGACTTCTTAAATCCCACCCATGCAGCCAGGCTGACTACCTCAGCTCTACTTGATGCTACATGGGAAGATATAAGGCTGAGTTATTATCAACTTTGCCATTACATGTAAGGTCATCTTAGACAAATCTATTAATTTCTTTGGGCCTCAGTTTTCCTATTGATCAAATAAGGGATTTATCATATATTAATCTCCACAATCCAGTTCTGCTGTATAATTCTATTCTGACTCTAGTCTTTTTTTATGAAAGGTAATTTGGCTTTAATCTAAGAAAAAGCCTGAAACTAGTGTTTTTTTTTTTTTTTCAGAGCAACAACAACAAAAAATGGAGGGGCAACAGAGTAGAAAGTATCTAGAGACATTATCTTGTCTTTTATTAACACAAACATGTATTGAGGGCGTATTATGTGCCCAACCCTGTGCAAAGCATGGGTATTTCATAGATGAATAAGGCTCCATCCTTGCCTCCCAGAGTGGGGGAGGTTCCATGTACTTATACATACATTTTCTGTTTTAAGAAGTGAAAAAAGACCAAGTTATGTGAGTTTCCCTGGGCCTGAATAAAAATCTGCTTAAATGGTCTCTATTCAGGCTTTTCCTGGCAGCTACGCTTCTAATTCAGCTCCCTCCTTCAGGGAAAAAGCTAATGTATGGAGAACCAGGCTTCTTTGCCATTTTACCACTCTGTGCTTGCCAGAGACCAACTTTTAATTCTTAAAGGGACCAGGCCTTTCTTCTCTGAAACACCTCTCAACAGCACAGTTCGCAAGCAGTCAGACCATAGTTTCCTCACACCCACTTTGCTTTCCTGACTCCCAAGTGGGAGGAGAAGTCTGCAGGGTTGAACTGGTTTATGAGGGATACAATGGAACATTGAGAAGTTCTCATTTTTATTTACTTATTTGATAATCTGCTACTTATTTTATTTTTCTTCTTTTGTTCAGTCTTTGTCTTTCTCCCTTTGATACTCACCCGATTCTGACAGCATGATTACTTAATACTTACCTGCCAAATTAACTGACTTATTTTACCAACTGGGTGGATATACAATACCTTGACACTTGCTATTCGAGTATTTTACTGAATGTAAAAAAAATGTCCCCAGTGATATCTTATCCAAAGGCAAAGCCCTGGGGCTCTTTTTATTAAAAAAAAAAAAAAAAACTAAAAACATTTGTTGCTTTTGTATTTATAAGCCACATTTGGTTATAATTCATATTCTGCTATAAGATAGAGCCAATCAGTATTCTCCTTCCAGTTGCAAAGGGTGAAAGGTACATATATAAGCATAAATTTCAATTTAATTTTGTGGAAATTGCTCTGCCATTTCCCCAACAAAAATATGACGTTGTTTATAGAGATTTAGTCCCTGGATTGGGCCAATTAAGCTATTTTTTTGCTTGACATTTCTTTTTTTTGTATACAGTCAGCAATACATAAATAAAATATTTCCTAAATAATAAATACTACCTTCTTTTATAAGTAGAATTGAGATTAATGATATTTTTTCTTTTTTTAACCTTCCTAGAAATTAATCTGCTGCCCATTTCTAGCATACATATTACTCTTAATAGAATAGTATGAGGGGGCAAAAGAAAAGGGTAAAAGAAGAACTGACATATATCTGTTTCTTCATTTTCTCAAACAAATCCTCAACTAAACATTGAATCTTGATTTTCTTTTCTTTTCTTTTTTTTTGTGTGTGTGTGTGTGTGTGTATTTTTTGGTACTGGGGATTGAACCCAGGGCCTCATACAATGCTAGGTAAGTGCTTTATCACTGAGCTATATCCCAAGCCTGGATCTTGAAATAATCCTATTTCTTGTGGCTATAAGAGAATGGCATGCTTTATTGTATATGTTACAATAGAGTCAGATATTTTAATTGACATTTGTAGTCTTCTCAGAGAAGACAAGATTTTGGTTTCAGGTCCAGAAGAGTTCAAGTTATGTGACTTTTCCTGGAACTGAATAAAATCTCTGAATTGTCTACCTTCATTGGAGCCTTCCTTCCCATGTATGATACCTTGCGGCCATTTGTGTTTGGGCTTCAGAAAAAAGAAAGGAGAGAAAAAGTATAAGATTGTAATAAGCTGAAGGGAGCCTGGGAGTCAGGTTATATGCCTTAAGGGACATGATGCTTTTTCTTTAATCCCATGAAAACTAACTCTTAAAGTGAAATGAAGACAATGCTTAAATATTTCTTGGTGATCCTGGGGCCATCTTGCTAAGCTTTTTTTTGCCTTTGTATTTGACATTAGTGTGGTTTCAAGCACATGATATTTTACAAAGAGGTATAGTTTACTTTCCATTCGATCTGTAATGATTCCCAGAATACATCAGCTTTGTCCTTACTAATTTTGCTTTCCTAGAAATAATTTCAGTTCCCATAACTTCTACTAACAATGGTTCTCAAAGTGTGTTTAAGGGACTTCAGGGGTTCACAAGACTTTTTCAGGGGATATAGAAGATAAAAACTATTTTCATGTTGATGTTGAGGAAATATTTGTTCTATAAATTCTAACTTTTTTGAGAGTGCAGTAGAGGTTTCCAGAGACTTTCCAAATATGTGATATCACAAAAGACTGGTTGCAAAAGCAGATATTTGAAGCAGCTGTCTTCTATTAAACCAGATGCTAAAGAGATCTGTGAAAATATATAAAAAAATACTGTTCTTCTTGCTATTTTCTGTTTTGTGTAATATAGCTTTTTTTAATTCAACCTGTTATTTATAGTAATAATTAATGGGTCTATTATTATCTTTAAATAAATTAGTAAGAAATGCTGAAGTTCTCAGTTTGTACTTATGGTAAATATTATTAGATATATTCATATGAACAAAAGCTCTTTGGGGTTCTCAGTAATATTTAAGAGTGTAAGGAGTTTTAAAAGCAATAAGTTTGAGAAATGCTGCTCTATGAACATATAGGATGATCCAGTACAGAAAAAACAAAAGAGGATTGAACTGTAAAAAGTTTAGAAAAATCAATTAATATGGAGCCTGGGGATGTTTTGTTCATAAAAGATGGCAATAACACATCTAAATTTCAAAGCTTTTGCAACTGTGTGTTTTACAAAGAATTACTGGTGTGACGTTAAGCATTCTCTGTCATATGAATCTGCTCAAATTTAGAAACTCAAGGTTAATTGCCGTCGCTCTTTGTAATTTGACCATTGTTATATAGGTGAGTTTTTCTTTATTTGTCACTGAACTGGAATATTTTACTATTGTTACATAGGTGAAGTTAGTGGAATTTACCATTTGCTCTGTTTTTCCCATATTTTGTTGGCTGTAGAAGATAAACAGTATTTGGTGAATTGTTTAGTGCAATTATCTATGATCATCTGAAATTCATAACTACTGTGTACTTGTTAATTAACTTAAAAAGGTGGTAGCTTCAAAAATAACTGTTAACAGTGTTGATGAAACTGTAAAAATTTGACATTAGAGCTGGCTCTCTATAATTCCTTCTAATTATGTTTCCTTTAATCTTATATACTTTTGTTCTTCCTGTTCTTCAAAGAGAACTGTGTCCAGTTTTGAACAATTTAAATGAGAGTGTGGAGCATTTAGAGAGATATTTCATAGAAGAAAAGCTTCAATTAATTGAGACTGTTTAGCCTGAAGAAGAGGACTTAACAGAAATCTCCAAGTATAGAGTGCCTTATTTTGCAGAGGACAGAAACCAGCTGTCCTTCAACTCAAGGAGACTAAAATAAGAGGACATGGACTTAAAGTGTAATCAGAGGGATTTAGTTAAGACATGCTGAACATGTTTCCACACAGTAAAGGGTAGTAGACCCTGGAGTGGCTCCTGATGGCAGCTGGGGGCTTTCTTTCTTTGGAGCTTTAGGAATCTGACACCATTTTCATGTTGATCGCTTGTAGGCAGAAATTAGGTGACTGCTTCCTAATTTATTAAGACTTTGGCACTTTGACACTTTAAAATTTTCACTGGACTATCTGAGAGGGGAAGATATTCCTTTGAAAATTATACATGAATATGACAAAGAAGAGGGAGGAAACAGACCACAAATGCACAAAGTTCAGCAACAGGAGTGTTTTCTGCCTGTCTGCTTGCTTCCTTTGCTCTCCCTGCAGCTCTTATTCTACCTAGAGATCATGTATAAATAGAGAATGTGTAATGTCACACCAATGATCTCCCTGAGAAATAAAAAGATCAAAGTGATCGGATCACTCTGATTTAAAAATATTACAATTTAAAAATATCACACCAAATATTTTTATTGTTGTAAAAATATATAACATGAAATTGCTCATTTTAACCACTTGAAGTATATGGTTCAGTGGCAGTAGGTACATTCACATTTGTTGGGCAACTGTCACCACCATCCATCTCCAGAACTTTTTTATCTTGTAAAACTCAAACACTACACCTATTAAATATTAACTCCTCAGCGCCCCCTCCTCCTAGATGCTGGTAAACTCAATTCTACTTTCTATCTCTATGAATTTGAAGAATGATTATTTTTTTTGATACTGAGGATGGAGCCCATGGCCCTGCACATGCTAGGCAAGCACTATACCACCAAGCTACATCCTCAGCCCTGAAGAATAATCTTTTTAAAGGGCATATCACATTACACAATGAACCTATCCTCCATCCCCACTATTGTTTCTCATTTCAATTTGAATATATTTTAAAAACTCACTGTAGCTTTGCCTGTTTCTCCAAGCTCATTTCAAGTAGTTTCTCCCTGTTTACTGTACCCCATTACTTTGTCTTTTTTTTCTTTTTGATTCCTCTAAGATTCTAAGTTCATTCTCATTTCGGGGGCCTATTCCTTTGCTGGAATGGTTTATCCCTGGAGCTTTTTGCATGAATTCCCCCTCCTCCTCATCTTTATTAGATCTTAGCCTCTTTGAAGAGGCCTCCCCTAACTAGTTAATGTAAAGAACATCTTGTCAGTTTTCTCTCTCCCATTACTCTATTTTTAAATACTTTTTTTAGTTGTTGATGGACCTTTATTTTATTTATTTATACATGGTACTGAGAATCAAACCCAGTGCCTCACACATGCTAGGCAAGTGCTCTACCACTGAGCTACAGCCACAGCCCCCAGTACTCTATTTTTATTTTCCTTGTAACACTTATAACCACCTGGAATTATTTCACCTTTGAGATATATCCAGAATCTAGCTGCTTTTTGCCCCTCCACTCTTATCTCCCAGCTCTAAGCTACCATCTGTCACTAGGCCAAGGTAGCCTCTGAATTTGCTCCACCCTCAGTGGTCTTTTCTCAACACATCTGCCAGAGTAATCCTTTTAAAACAAAAGTCAGACCATGTGGGTCTCCATTACTCTCAGAGTGAAAGCCACAGTGTTTGCACATGGTCTATAAGGCCCTCACGATCTGGCCCACTGTGACCTTTCTGAGAGTAGCTCCTGCTGTTCTCCATCTTACCCACTTTTCCCCTCATAGCACTGGTCTTTTTGCTATTCCTTGATCCACACCAGAGCTGCTCTTGCAACAGTCCGTGGTTTTGCACTGGTCAGTTCCTTTTTAATCTTTCTATAGCATTTATCTATCCTTTTTATTGCTTCTTATTTATCTCCAGAATATCCAGAATATATGGATATAGGAATATAAGATAGGGATTTTTATCTATTTCATTCACTACAGTATCCACAATATCTAGAACTAAGTTTGCTACATAGTAGATATTTATGGGTTGAATTTTGTCCTCTAAAAGATATGTTGAAATTCTAATCTCTGTACACAGAGAATATGATCTTATTTGGAAATAGAGGCTTAACATAAACAGATTAAGATGAGGTTATTAGAGTGGCCCATAATTCAATGGGGCTTGTGTCCTTCTAGAAGAAGGAAAATGCCATATGTCACCAGAGTCATACTGGAGTGATATGTCTGCAAGCCAAGAAATGACAAAGATTGACAGCCCCCACTAAGAACTAGGAAGAGATAAGGAAGGACTCTATATAGAATCACAAGGGGAGCACAGTCCTGCTGACACCTTGATTTTGGACTTCTAGCCTGTGAGACAATATATTCTTTTGTTTTAAACTACCCAGTTATTGGTGCTTTGTTATGGTAGCCCTAGGAAATTAATACAGTACTTGAAAAAGCACTTATTGGATAAACATATGTGTTTTTACATAGTCATAGTCTGCCTCCTCCAAGAATGGAAGCTTGTTGAGGACAGAGTCTGTGCCATAGTCTCCATTGTGTCCCCAGCATCTAGGATCATGCCTGGCATAAGGATGTGCTCCATAATGTTTTAGAGCAATGTTCAGTGGTGGGAAATACACATGAATTCTGGTTCCAGCTTTATCACTTAGCAGCTATGTGCTTTAGGGCATGGTTTCTGCACTTCTTCCTCTTTATTTAAAGGCTGGGTTAGCATGCATAAAGCACTTGAAACAGTGATCAAGTCACTAAGTACATGATACCGACCATCTATCATTTTTATTAGCTGGTTCATATGGTATGATCACATGAAGATTAGAAACAGAAAACCTTCATGACCTGGGAACTCAGGAGAGTAAGAATTTGTTGTGGAACCTTAAGCAAGTGACTGTCTCTCTGAACCTCTATGCCCTCCACTGCAGAGGAAGGTGTTTGACTCTTGCTCTTAAGGTGATTTCCAGCTTTGGCCAAAATTTTGGGGATCCTTGTAAGTGTAATGCCTGCACAATAGGCAGAATGGATGCAGCCTTCCAAGGTTAGATTAAAGGTTTATTGCCAAGTTGTTGGGCATACTAGAGACAGGGCTCATGGGTATTCGTTGAAGAAAATGCAGAGAAGGGACAAACCTGGTTTTCCCTGATACCCCATCCTCTCAGGCAGCCCTCAAGTGCATTCGAATGTACTGGACACAAATCCAGGTAACAGAGTCTGGGGAATCCTTACATACTCATTGGGGCAACTTTATTCTGAAAAATATATTCTTGTGATTCCTTTTTTATTATATTGATACAGACCCAATTTAACAAAGAGCATCATTATCTTGGAACTATTCACGTTACTGCTTTTACATGCCAGCCTGCCTGGCCTATTATTATTATTATTATTACAGTTGTAAGACAGGTGCAGTAAATAGGTGCCAATGAGATTATGGATCACACAAAAGTCTTGTCAACAGTAGAACAAAAGTAAAATGCAGCACCTGTCACTTCAGGCTGAGACTACTTACATATCAGGCTGAAATATTAACTGAGCTGGTTAGTAATTGGTTAGTTACCACTAAACTCATTCAAACAGTCAAATCTCTTTTGTGTGTAGACACCATTTAGGCATCCAAGATTGCAAGCCATCCTCCCACTGGCACCATTGTTATCTTAGGTTTTATGCAGAAGGCTTATGAGCAAGTGATGGGTTCTTACATCACCAAGTCGCGCGGGGGGAGAGAAAAAAGTAACAAGACGAATCTTATTAGGTCACATTCCTTGTGGCAAGGACAGTGGAACAACATGAGTTTTGAACACCTTGCTACTTACTTCTGGTGTGTTCTTGGCCAAGTCATTGTGTTTCCTCCCAACAGGTGGTGGAGAAACTTGCTTTACCCACTTTACGGGGTTGTTATAATCTTGGATGAAACAACATAGGTGCCAGTGCTTTATAAAGTGTAATATCAAAGTTAGTTATTATTGTGACTTACAGTTACTGCATGAAGATAGTTCAGGAAAAATGTGTTTAGAGTGGATTTTTTTTTATGGTAGTATAAAACAATCAAGACATTTAAACCCAGGGAATGCTTTTAACAACCTTGTGATTAGTGGCTCTAGGGCAACTTCAGGTGCAATGGGGTAGTTGAAAAATTTGTAAACGTTTAATGGAGTAAAAGTTCCCTGCCTTCCTGACATGGAAATAAATATATCTGTGTCCTTCATCTTGCGCCTTTGTAGTTTCTCTCACTAGAGTAGATAGAGCACATTTCTCCAACCCATTGATGTTGGTTTGGCCATGAACTGGCTTCGGCCAATGAAATGTTAGGAAACGAGATATCCTGATGTCTTGAAATGTCCCTGATGACTTGGTTTGCTGTTTTGCACTTTTGCCAGTAGAAGAGCATATTTCTGGTAGTCACTGTTCCAAAGAGAGTGAGAAACGTGGTGCAGACCTGACTCCACCTGCAGCCTGAAGTCAAGCCCAGCCAGTTCACAGCTGTAGAGATACCCCAGTTGATTTGCAGAGTTATGAGCCATAAAAAGTCTTCAGATGGCTGCTTCACCCTCATGTTGGACACCTGAGCTTAGATGGCTGAAAGTTGATGTTGACTGTGAGCTGGAAGTTGAACTGGGACTGTCATATGAAATGCCTTTATGTGATCTCTCAGTGTGTCTTGGGCTTCTCATACCATGGTGACTAGATGTCTAGAAACAGCATCCCAAGAGTAAGTATGTCAAGAGACAGAAAGTAGAAACTGCCAGACTTTTAGTCTCTGGTTCAGGAAATTGGCTCAATGTCACTTCCACTGTATTCTATTGGTCATAATGGTCACAGAACTTTCCTAGATTCAAGGGGAGGGGACATAGGAACCCCCCCCCATTAGAAATGTAGCAAAGAATTTTCAAGTGTCTTTTAACTGGATATTTTTTTTTCCTCAGAGGGCTTTAAGAAATAGATGAGGACTAGGGAGATACAGCTTAGTCGTACAGTGCCTGTTTAGTATACACAAGGGCTTGGGTTTGATCTTCAGAACTACTAGAAGAAGGAAAAGGAGAAGACTATAATGCACTAATAAAAAAAAAAAGAAGATCTGAGTTGAATGCTTGAGACTGGAAATTTCTTTGCTTTTTTTTTAAACATCACTCCCCCCCCCCTTTTTTTTTTAACTCCTGTCAAATGAAAGCTTGGTGAATTGATAGTGAATTCTAACCCATGTCAGATAAATTAAAGTTATATGCTAGTAACTTCACAATCTATCAGAATCTTTTAAAGCTTAAAAGAATAGTAATAACAAAATATATTTCTACATGCCTAGCTTGCATCTAAGTGCATTTTTGTATTGCTTCATATGATCCTTATAACAAAAGCTATGCATTGAAGTTTTTGTGTGTTTTGTTTGTTATTTTTAAATCTAACCAATTTTTGTATGAGAAAACTGAGGCACGGATAGGCTAAATAACTTGCCAGGGTCACACAGTTCATAAATGGCAACACTGGGATTTGAACCACAGCTGTCTCCTTCTGCTACCTAAAGGGAAATCATCTGGTTGACCTTTGCATTCTTCCTTTCACAGGGAGGAAAATCAGCAGGTGTGTGAATTTGCCACTATTAAATACTATTATGTGCATAAATTATCCAAATATGTTTGTATTAGAGCTTGGATCCAGAAATGGACAAATGGAAGCATGTTCTTTCCTCTATAGGTGATCTTTAGAGAGGCTATTTCAAGAAAATGCTTTTGTATTTTTCTTCCTCTAACCCTGCCCCCAAACTCATTTTTATCAATGTTATCTTTTGGTCAAATGTGATTATTCATTCTCAAAGAGTGAGGTGTGTGTGTGTGTGTGTGTGTGTGTGTGTGTGTGTGTCTGTGTAAATTTGTTTCTTATTGTGAAAAAACCAGGAAAGTGTCAAGATAAATATATATTCCTTCTGAAATCCCATTTCTGAACTGTTTCTGATGGGTCTTTACATTTTGGCATAATTTGTGTAGTTCATATTTATTAACAATTCACACTGCAGTTTCCCATCCCCTTGCTGTTGGGAAATTTTAGGATTTCAGGACAGCTGGCCACCTTTGCTGAGGCCCCAGAGTACTTTTTTGTGATTCACAAAGAAAACTGGTGTGTGGCCAGAATGGGCAGCGACAGGTGGAAGGCTCAAAGGTCACTCTTTGTACAGGTTCCCACCACGAGTGCACACTCTCCACTTTTGTTATGTTAACCTCTTAATTACCCATAGACAGGCACGGGTGGTGAAGGAAATTAACTAACAGCCAGTTGAGACGCAGGGATGGGCTCTGTATAATTTTCTGGTCTGGATATAAACCTGAAATAGACTTCAGAGGATTCCAGAAATTCTGAAATAACCCAAAGGTTTGGGGATCATTTCTCAGGGCACAGCTGCATGCAGCATTCATTAAACAGACAGTTTTGTGTAACCTTCCTAAATGACCAAAAATAATATTTGGATTTTTCTAGTTCTTGGGTAATGTGTTCTTGGTTTAAGAGGGGGATGTGCTGCCAAGCATTTGTGTGTGTATGTATGTAGGAGTGAGAGATTTATTACTTAGCAAAGGATTAACCTAGATGATAGTCAAATCTTGGTCTTAAGACAATGTTCTGGTCATTAACATTCTTTTATTCCCTTAGATTCAATTCCATCTTTTATTCTTTGATGAAGGAGTTTGAAATAAATGACCTTTATTAAAGCAGACCAATTGCAGACACTACCCAATATAGACATTTTCAAATGGTTAGTTATCTTAAATTACTGAGAAATTGCTATATTGAGGACTGTACGCATATCTCTCTATATAAGCATTTATATATAAATCTTAATTTTAAACTATATATAATTTATTTATAAATCTCTAAAGTTCAAAAAATCCTTTTTGGGGACTAGTGTTCTTATTTTTTTAAGTGCTGATGCTTTGAGAGGGACATTAATATTCATGGGCTATGGGAGAAAATATGCTCAATAGGAAATCTCCAGATTTCAAAAAGATCTTATGAAGTCACATTTATCTGCATGTCACAGATAAGGAAAGTGAAGTACAGAGAGATTTAGTAACTTGCCTTAGGTCATAAAGCAAATAAAAGCCAGAGTTTTTTTTCTATTAAATTGTGCTACCTGTTTTTCTTTCTAAATTATTCAATTTCAATTGTATTCCATTGGTCTGGGTCCAAAGTATAAGATGGAAAATAAATTTCAGAAAAGTAAGAGCTCATTTGTCATGTTGTCTGAAAAAACATCCTGTTTTAGTTGGCTTTTTTGTGTATGTGTCTGTGACCAAAAGACCCTGACAAGAACAATGTGGAGAAGGAAAAGTTAATTTTGGCTTGTGGTTTCAGAGGTTTAGTACATGGTTGGCCAACTCCATAACTCTAGGCCTTGAGATGAGGCAGAATATCATGGCAGATGGGTATGGTAGAGGAAGGCAGCTCAGGATATGGTAACCAGGAGACAGAGGGAGTTCTGCTAACCAGGGACAAAATATAAACCCCAAGGTCACACTCTCAGTGAGCTACTTCCTCCAGCCATACCCTACCTGCTTATAGTTATGATCCATTTAACCCATATTAGTGGATTAACCCACCAATTAGGTTATACCTCTCATAATCTAATTGTCTCACCTATAAACATTCTTGCATTATCTGTCACATGAGCTTTTGGGGGATACCTCATATCTAAATGATAACTCATCTCTTTATTATTGTTTGAGTTGCTTTTGGTGTGTATAAATGCTAGTTCACTGGAGGATTGACTGTCTGAACCACTGTTTACTGCTGTGAACACAAGTGAGTGTGTACTGATATTTGGCAGTATCTCTACCTGAATACAATGGCATATCAAGTAGGAAGGCTACAAAGTAAACCTTGTTTATTGTATACTTAGTTGTCCATCAACAACTGTAGTCAATAAGGGTAGAGGTATGAGGATAATTCAGACAAGATCTCAGCCCTTATCACATCCATAGACATGTAGAAGGGCCATTCCAATAAGGTATAATAAAAGCTAAGACAGAGATGCCATGCCTGTGAGAAAGGGTGAGGGAGCAACTGATTCTCTTTGGAGGATTTATGGAAGGCTTCCCAAGGTGAAGGCACTTCAGTGGGACCTTTAAAGATGAGAGTTTGTTGGGTAGATAAGGGAGGGGGAACAGGAAATAGCATGCACAAACACAAAGTGTAACAAAGGCTTAGATTGTTTGGGGAACTATGAGAGGCTTATTGTGGATGGAGCATGGAATGTATACAAGTGTGTCGGACTGGGCAGGGAGAAAAGCTTGGAGATTTGAGTTGAAAGCAGTTAGCAAAGGGGCCCTAAAGCCATGAGAAGCCATAGAAAGATGGAGTAGTATGATAGAACTTGTATTTTAGAAAGTTAACCCTACATTCTGGTTGGGTTTGAGGAAAGGAGGACTAGAGGAAGGGAAATAACTAGAAGATGAATTCTGATGAGAGTAGTAGCAGTGGTGTGAATGAGGAGATGAGACACTGGGGAAACTTCTTACTATATCTGAATTAATAGTTTGTATGGTTGAAGGAAAGTGTGGAGCGAACCTGGAGATTCAGCCTTCTGTGTTAGGAAAATCAGTTGAAATGAGAAATTTCAGAATAAGGTGGAGATTGAGAGGAATATGAAAAAGTGAGTTTTGATATGTTCATTTTGAGGAGTCTGAAATGGAGAGGTGGAGTTGAGCAGTAGGATGTTAGAAATTTGAGTCTGGAGCTCAGGAGAAAAGTAGGGTTAGAAATAGAGATTTGGGATTCATCTACAGATAGAGGGCAGTTAAAGCTTTAGAGGTCATGTAGAGAGAGTGGAGACAGGGAAAGAGAAGACAGAAAGAGCAGAGTAGAAGCAAGAAAGAATGCTGCATGGAAAGCAGGAGAATCCAAAAGGATTGAATGGTTGCCAATTCAAAATGATTCAGGGGAGACTAAGGAGACTCAGGTTGTTAAGAAACCTTAGGGTTGAACACTTATGGAGCCACCAGTGACCAAGTCAGTTAAAAAGCTGGTTTCAAAACAATATGTAAAGCACACACCAAAAGGGTATATATTCTTTAATGCCATCTTTATAACATGAATTGAAAATTCTGGAGGGACTGACTCCCAACTATAGTTATACTTCTAGGTTGTGGTACTGGGGTAATTTTTCTTATTATTTTATTTTTTATTTTGCTTATATGCATCTTCTAAATGTTTGACAATGATCACACATTACTTCTGTAATCATAAAACAGTGTTCTTAGAAAAAGAAGTCGCCAGTGACCTTGATGAAAACAGTTTCAGTGGAGTGACAAGAAGCAAAAATGGGATTCTAATGGATTTAGGAGATAACCAGAGTTGAGAGGGTGGAAACAAGGAGTGGTTGACTCCTTGTTGATGGCAAAAGTAAGAAAAAGAGAAAGAAGTAGTCTGAGTGGGTAGCAGGATTGAGAAGAGATTTTAAAATAGCAGCAGTTCTCAAACCTTCTGCTCTCAAGACATCTTTTTTACTCATAAAAATTTACTGAAGATCCCTGAGAGCTTTTCTTCATTTAGATTATATCTATCAATACTTACCATTATATGTATTTACACAGAAACTTTTAAAAATTGATTAATCTAAAAATAACAATAATATACTCATTACTTCTTAACATAGTATACTTTCATGAAAATAATTACTTTTCAAAGCAAAATCTGCAATCTTTGTAATATTTTGAATAACCAATAAAAAATATCAGTGGCATTGTTTTTAATTTTTGTAAATCACTTTAATGTCTTGTTTTCTAAGAGATAGCTGGATTCTTTTATTTATTTATTTTTTATTTTCTGATTTTCTTAGTGGTAGTTGGACATGATACCTTTATTTTTATGTGGTGCTAAGGATTGAATCCAGCATCTCGCACATGCGAGGCAAGCGCTCTACTGCTGATCGACAACCCCAGCCTTGGATTCTTATATCTGCTTTTATATCCAATCTGTTGCAATGTTGTCTCAGTTAAAGTATATAAGAAATATCTGACCTCACACAGTTGTGTGGTTGGTAAAGGGAAGATCTTGTAGACCCTCTGAAAGAGTTTCAGAGACCCCTGCCCCTGAAGAAGTTCTTGGACTACACTTTGAGAATCATTAACTTATAATTTGGGAGGAAATTTGATCATGCTTACAACCTTAACAGAGAGGCAGAGCTTTAAAATTCAAGAGAGGGAGGCCTTACTATTGGAATATACCATTATGGAAAGAGAGCTCACCTTCTTAACAACAGAGGTATATAGGATAGAGTGGTAAATATAGATATATGGAAGAGCACAGCCAAGTAGATTTCACCTCCAGTTTTCTCTGAAATAGCAGGGGGAAAAAATACCTTCTGGAAATGAGGGGCTGAAGAATGGGATTGGGACTTGCAGAGTGTTATGAAAGTGGGCATTTCTACAAATCTTTAATATGCATATATGACAAGTAAGATGCTAGCTGTGGGCTGGGGGTTGCAGCTCAGTGGTAGAATGCTCGCCTAGCATGTGTGAAGCACTGGGTTCCATTCCCAGCACTATATAAAAACTAATTAATTAATTAATTAAGGGTCCATTGAAAACTAAAAATATTAAAAAAAAAGAAAAAGAAAAAAAAGATGCTATCTGTGTGAAGATTTTAGTGTTTCTGTGGGTAGGAACTTAAATTGCTTGTGAAGTACAGGGACAATGTTCAACTGAATGCTCACCCAGGAACCTTTTCTGTCACACTTTAGTCCAAATGAACACCAAGGATACCTTTGATTGAAAAGAGAAATCAGGAAGCATGTCCTGAGTCTGAAATATATGCACACAGTGGGGGAGGGAGATTTCTTTTTTCCTTGCTTTAATTAGGTGATGTTTGTTAGCTAGTTATAACATATATGTGACATATATGTAAGCCATCAGTATTTGTAGCCCAAATTAGCAATAATACTTGGAAGGGACATTTTCTAAAGCCCAGGGCTTGAAACTGTGGCTTTTATTTCTAGGCCGGGCTTGCTTTGGAGTGGGACTCTACTTTACCAGTTTTTATATGTTTACGCTGGTGGAGCTTGTGTATATGTCCACTTTCCTGTATATATGGGAGGGAGATTCACTGTTTAGTTCAGCACCAGTTTACTTTGATTATCTTCTTTGTCTTTTTTTTTTTTTTTTTTTTTTTTAGGTACTAGAGATTGAACTCAGGGACACTCAACCACTGAGTCACATCCCCAGTCCTTTTTTTGCATTTTATTTAGAGACAAGGTCTCACTGAGTTGCTTAGTGCTTTGCCATTGCTGAGGCTGGCTTTGACCTGTGATTCTCCTGTCTCAGCCTCCTGAGCCATTAGTATTATAGGCGTGCATCCCAAGCTTGGCTTGATTATCTTCTCTGTCCAAGTATTTCTTTAAATGTTCAGGAATATTAGACCAAATAAAAACAGAAATATAAAAGGGAAAATTAAACCAGGAATATTTTAGTAGCAGAAGAAAATTCAATATGAGACATGAAAGTGCAAATGTATTTTATAAAGATATTTTCAGTTTATTTACAGAGATATGTTTATTTCATCTTGGTTGAGTTTTGGTAGTTATAGAGGATTTGGTTCATCTTTTCTAAGTTTCTGAATTTATGAACATAAAGTGTTCATAGTATTCTCCTATTATTCCTTTAATGGCTCTAGAATCTTTAGTGATATCCTCTGTTTTATTCCTGACATCGGTAATATGTGTCTTCTCTATTTTCATATTTGTCTGTTTGGCTAAAGGTTTATCAATCTTTTTGAATTCTTCAAAGAGCTTTCTTTTCCTTTCATTATTTTTCTCTATTCTCTGTTTTCAATTTCATTGATTTCTCCTCTTATCTGATCCTTTGTTTTGGGTTTACTTTGTACTTTTTCCAGTTTCTTGAGGTAGAAACTTAGATTATTGATTTGTGATATGTTTTCTTTTGTAAGGTAAGCACTTGGTGCTATAAATTTCTATTTTCAACACTGCTTTAGCTATACCCTACATATTTTATGTCTTATTTTAATTTTTATTTAGCTGCAGATATAATTTATTTTCTTTTTGACTTTGTCTTTGATCCTATGAAATATTTAAAAGGGTGTTTGTTAATTTACAAGTATCCAAAGATTTTCCTACTGTCTTTGTTATTGATTTCTAGTTTGATTCCATTATGAACAGAGAACATACTCTGCATGTTCAATTTTTTTTTTAATTTGTTGATGTTTGTTTTAAGGATCAAGATATGTCTATCTTGGTGAATGGGAGCCTGAAAAAATGTGCAATCTGCTATTGTTTGGTGGAATGTTCTATATGTTGATTGTGTTCAAATCTTCTATATCTTTGGTTATACTCTGTCTAGAAGTTCTATCAACAGTTGACAGAAGGGGGTTGAAATACTCAATTGTAATCGTGGATTTGTTTATTCATCCTATCACTCTTATTATTTTTGCTTCATATGTTTTTAGTCTCTCTTGTTTAATGCATACATATTTATGGATTGTTATATCTTTCTGGTAGATTGATCCTTTTATCATTATATGATGTCCTTCCTTGTCTTTACTAATTATATTTGTACCAAGTCTATTTTATCAGATATTTATAGCCACTTCTGCACTTTGAAGTTAATGGTTGCATGGTATATCTTTTTCCATTCTTTTACTTTCAATTTACTTATACTTTTGAATTTGAAGTGATTTTCTTATAAACAGCATATAATTGGGATGAGTTTTTTCACCCTGTTACTGCTAATCTCTAACTTTTAATTGGCATATTTAGACAAATTTATATTTATATAAATAAATATAGATTTATAAAATAAGCATAATAAGTAAATAAATATAAATTTATATTTAAAGTAATCATTCATTAGCTAGAATTTAAGTCTTCTATTTTATTGCTATCCTCTGTTTCTCTTTCCTCTATTTTTCTTTTCTTGCTTTCCTGTGGGATATTGGAACATTTTAATGGATTACATCTTTTTTTTTTTTAAAGAGAGAGAGAGAGAGAGAGAGAGAGAGAGAGAGGGAGAGAGAGAGAATTTTTTAATATTTATTTTATTTTAGTTCTCGGCGGACACAACATCTTTGTATGTGGTGCTGAGGATCGAACCCAGGCTGCACGCATGCCAGGCGAGAGCGCTACCCCTTGAGCCACATCCCCAGCCCCTGGATTACATCTTTTTTTTTTAAAAATGTTTTTTTAGTTGTAGGTGGACACAATGCCTTTATTTTTTTTTTAATTTATTTTTATGTGGTGCTGAGGATCGAACCCAATGCCTTACTTGCACTAGGCGAACACTTTACTACTGAGCTACAATGCCAGCCCCAGATTCCATCATTTTAATTTATGTTTTTAAGCATATCTCTTTGTATAGTTTTCTTATAGATATGACTTGTCACATTCTACTTGTATCAAGAAATGAATGTGTGGAAAATTTTGCTCTATTTAAATCCTTTTACTTTTCCTACTTTTAAATATCATTGGAGTAGTAAATAGTGGTATAGCACAGATTCTTTATTTTAACATTGCCTTTCTGTTTGGAGAAGTTCCTTTAGCCATTCTTTAAGACCATTAAGGTCTGCTAGTGATAAATTCTTTTAACTTTCCTTCATCTGAGAATGTCTTTATTTTCTCTTCATTATTAATTTCACCAGTACAGAATTCACAGTTCACATTTCTTTTCTTCTAATACTTGAAAACTGTTATGTCACTTTCTTTTGGCCTCCTTTTGGATTCAGATGAGAAATCTGTTGTCAATTGAATTGATTTTCTCTAATAGGATATTTATCTTTGGCTGATTTCATGATTATTTATTTTTCATTTTCACAAGTTTAATAATATATGTCTTAGCATAAATTCATTTATGTTAATCTTATTTGAGATTTTCTCAACCTTCAATCTGTAGATTTATACCTTTCTCCAAATTTAGAAAGTTTTTGGCCATTATTTCTTTGATTACTCTTTCAGCTTCATGTTCTCATTTTGGACTTTCTTTTGTACTCCAATTATAAGAATATTAGATCTTTTTTTTAAAATAAACCCACAAGTCCCTGAAGCTCTGTTAAATTTTTAAATTTATTTTCTCTTCGTTATACAAATTAAGTGAACTCTATTAATGTGTCTTCAAGTTCACTGATTCCTTTTTCTCTCCTCTCTATTCTGCTGTTTAGTCCATTTATTGAGTTTTTAGTTTGGGTTGTATTATTATTACAGTTCTGGGAATAAAAACCCAGGGTCTTGCATATGTTAGACTGTATCTTATGGTTCTGTTTTATAACTTCAATTTCTTTGCTGATACTTTCTACTTTTATCATTTGTTTCTAGAGGATTTATAGCAGCTTCTTGAAGAACTTTTCTTAGGGATATTTTAAAATTCTTGTTAGATAACTCCAACATCTGATTCATCTTAGTATTGGCTTCAGTTGATTTTCTTCCCTCATTCAAAATGTGAGTTTCCTGGCTCCTTATATAATGGGTGATTTTCATTGTTTCTGAGTTTTTTTTTTTTTTTGGTTATTGTATTAGGAGACTGTGGATACTATTAACTTTCACTTTAGCATGCAATCTTCTTGTTTAGGGTTATGCAGATTCTGTGTGTGTGTGTGTGTGTGTGTGTGTGTGTGTGTGTGTAGTACCTTGATTCCAGCGATAGTACGTCATCAGCTCTTTTTATTTTGAGACAGGATGATGTTCAATTGCCCAGGCTGGGATCCTCCTGCCTCAGCTTCATGAGTAGCTGGGATTATAGGCATGTGCCACCATGCCTGGCTCGTGCAGATTCTTTAGTGTTGTAGGATTTTTCTCCTATACTTTTAAATGCTCTTTATATATAAAATGTACTATTCACTAGGGCATAACATTTCAAAACTTAGATAAAATGGATAATTTTATTTAAAAATGCAAATTACTAAGATTGACTCTAAAAGAAATACCAAACATATTCATTAAAGGAATTGGTGGCCAAAAATTGGTCCATAAAATCCTTCAAATAGCTTAACCCTCTCAACAAGCAAAATATTAACACAGGTATGGATAATTTTATAAATGAACTGCACCAAAATTTAGAGGAACATATGACGACTAGTTTATAAAATGTGTTCCACAGAATAGAAATCATGGGGAAATTTTCTAAATCATTTTGTGATTCATAAGAAATGATGGAAAGGGTCTCAGGATAAAATACAGCACAGGGTTATATTTTGTCCCTGTTTTTCAGGTGATGTATCAATTTCAACCATCCACATGCACTTTCAATATCAACTGAAATAGTGCTGTTGACAGTCAAAACCCGGACTTCTTAAGATGCCTGGAGTTACATGCAAACCTCTTCTCTTTGGTTCAACTGGGAGGCATCTGGAGCTTGGACTGACAAGTGAATAATAGTTTAGTATTCCTATAGAACAAAATATTATACAAAGAAATGCCATGACATCTTCATGATCAAGGTCTACATATCTATGTTTTCTTGCTAGGAGACTCTTTTTTTTTATTCTTTTTTTTTTAAATTGGTTGTTCAAAACATTACAAAGCTCTTGACATATAATATTTCATACATTTGATTCAAGCGGATTATGAACTCCCATTTTTACCCCATATACATATTGCAGATTCACATCGGTTCCACATCCACTTTTTTACATACTGCCATACTAGTGTCTGTTGTATTCAGCTACCCTTCCTATCCTCTACTATCCCCCCTCCCCTCCCCTCCCCTCCCATCTTCTCTCTCTACCCCATCTACTGTAATTCATTTCTCTCTCTTGTTTTCTTTTCCCCTTTCCCCTCACTTCCTCTTATATGTAATTTTGTATAACAATGAGGGTCTCCTTCCTTTACAATGCAATTTCCCTTCTCTCTCTCTTTCCCTCCCCCCTCTCGACCCTGTTTAATGGTGATCTTCTTCTCATGCTCTTCCTCCCTATTCTGTTCTTAGTTGCTCTGCTAGGAGACTCTTAACTTCTATTTTCCTGTTCATGGCTGCTCCAATCTTCAGTTAACACTATGACATTGCATTTTCTATTGTGCCATTCTATGCTTTTGGTGAAAACAAATCTCTTGTATGAGACTCAGTGGTTTGGATTATTATTTTTTATTTCAGCAAATGTGTTAAGAGAAAAATGTATCTTGTGGAAAATATAAAGAATCAAATGGAAATTTTAGAATTAAATAATAAAAACACAAAAAAGTAAACAAACCAACCAACAAACACCAACAAACACAGAAGAATAGAGATGATAGAGGAAAGAATTAGTGAATGTGAAAACAGAAGTAAAAAATTATTCTATCTGAACAAGAAAAGAAAAAAGTATATTGGAAATAGAGGAAAGAACCAGAGACTTCTAGGATTATAACAAAAACTACCAGGAACAGAGAAGAAAGAGTATGGGATTGAAAAAGTATTCAAAGAAATAATGGCTAAAAATTCTCTAAATTTGGCAAAAGACATAAACCTACAATTTGAAAAAGCTGAGAAAATAAAAAACTTGATAACTCCCAACAAATCCATACCAAGACACATCATACTCAAATTTCAGACCAGTAAACACCAAGAAAAAAACAGCCTACATATAGGAGGAAAAAATAATTTGAATTACAAGACTTTCACATCAGAAATCATGGAGGCTGGAAAGAAATGGAACGTTTTTCAAGTGCTGAAAGAAAAGAATCGTCAACTAAGAATTCTGATCTGCAAAACTATCTTTTAAGAATGAACAGGAAATAAAGGCATTCTCAGGCTAAGAAAAATTAAAATAATTTGCTGTTAGCAGACCTATTCCTAAAAGTTCACTAGCAGAAATTCTTGAAACAGAAAGAATATCAAACAATCTCAAAGAGTAGGAAGGAAAAAAGAACAAAAGAAAGAACAAAAATATGGTATATACAATAGATTTCCTTTCTCCTGTTGAATTTTCTTAATTATATTTGACAGTTGAATCCAAAAGTACATAACATTTTTTGATGTGGTTCTTAATGTATTAGAGTAAATATTTAAGATAATTAAAAACAGGGGATGGAAAGTGGAGGCAAGGTTTCTACATTTCACTTGAACTAGTAAAATTTCAACACTAATAGACTGATATGTTTGTTCAATGTATCATGTGATACCTAGAGCATAAATTTCATTTATGCATGCAACAACTTTTATGGTCCTTAAGGGCATTTTTCTGAGTGAATACCACCATCTTAAAAGGTCACTGTATGATTCCATTTATATAACATTCTTGGTGAACAAATTAGTGGCTGCCAAGGGTTAGGGATGGTGGGGTAGATGGATATGACTCTAGTGAGTAACACAATGAAGATCTTTGTGGTGATGGAACAGATCTGTATCTTTGATTGTAGTGGTGGTTACATGAATCTTCAGATGTGATGAAATGGCATAGAGGAATTCACCCATGTTCAATGTCTATTTTCTGGTTTTAATATTGTAATAAACTTACAATGTAACTATCTAGAGAAATGGAGTGTAAAGTGCATGGGATAAACCTCTTTTCTTGCTTTACAACTTCCTATAAATCTATGATTACTTAAAAAATGTTAAAAAGATTGCAGACTCACATCAGTTACACATCCATTGATTTACATATTGCCATACTAGTGTCTGTTGTATTCTGCTGCCTTTCCTATCCTCTATACGGGGTAAAAATGGGAGTTCATAACCCACTTGAATCAAAATGTGAAATATGATATATCAAGAAATATGTAATGTTTTGAACAACCAACAATAAAAATTAAAAAAAAATGTTAAAAAGAGAAAAATGTTCACATTTGTTTGGTGAACATGTCTTGTTTTTGTTTTAATTTGTATTTAACAACCAATTTTTCCAAAATGAGAAATTACTTAATTTTCCCATTGTGAAATTTGATAGTCACATAGAAACCTTGGATGGCAGCAGCAAGTTAAAACAGGAATTTTTCTCTCTTGAATGTTATTTTGCCATTGGCCACCATGGTTCTGAAACAGGGCCTCTGGCATCAGTATTTATAGGAGAGGAGGATCTGACTGTCCCTTACTGTTTTGCTCCAGCCCAAGCAGACCTGCTCTGGGGATTTACTTTTCAGTAGGAAATGTTAAAGTCACTCAGATCCCTCACTGTACCTGCCTTTGTCAATGACCTACTTTTATGAGGTGAGTGGCAGTAGTCAGAGGTACATTGATGGTTGTGGAATAGAATTCTCCCTACACAAGCTTAAGTAACCTATATGATTCCCTTCTTTGTAACCTTGACTAACTGAACTTGGATTAACTGCAAATTTTTTCTTGTGACTATCATGCTTTCCTCTAATTAATCAAAATTTCCGGAAGCTCTATCTGTACAACTAGCTAGACTAGATCTCTCTGCAGATGTGAGAATAGAAATTACTCTGAGAATCTTGATTGTGTTCTGATTTGCATAGTGTTAATGATTTGTATGTTAATGGGATAGGGAGGCCAAAGGACTGCATATTAGTAGAACCTATTTCCTGTTTCCAGTTCTGGAGCCCTTACAGGGTCAACTTTGCCTTCTTCTTTGTGGTTTCTCTATAGTTCCTTTTTGTTTGCCTTTATTTTAAGGCCAGGATTTAATCTTAACTATCATTTATTTGAAGGATGACTTCAAGGTCTCTTATAATGCTTTAGGTACTTTTATAGATACCATCTCATTACCTCAAATAGCAATCCTTTATTTTAACTAAAAATTTAGTATTTTATTTATTATTTTATTAGTCTTCAATTTTATTCTTTTCCTTTTTAAAATTACAATTATGAATGCATATTAATTATACAAATTAATGGGTTTCACTGTGACAAATCCATGCATGCATATAACATGCTTTGATCATGTTCACCTTCACTGTCTGTCCTCTCCCCTCCCTACCCCCAGTCCTCTTTTCTTTTCCTGATATTCCCTCTTTTACTTTCAGATCTTCTCCTTCTTTGTTTTCTAGCTTCCACATATGAGGGAAAACATGTGATCCTTGTCTTTTTGTGTGTGGCTTATTTTGTTTAACATGATATCCTCAAGTTCCATCCATTTTTTTTCTGAAAATAACATTTAGTTGTTGATGGACCTTTATTTTATTCATTTATTTATATGCAGTGCTGAGAATCAAACACAGTGCCTCACACATGTGAGGCAAGCGCTATACCTCTGAGCTACAACCCCAGTCCCCTAATTTCACTCTTTATGGCTGAATGAATGCCATTGTGTGTGTACATGTGTGTATACCTATATCTATCTACATCTATAACTATATCTACATTTATATATCTTTATACATTCATTTGTTAACAGCACCAAAGCTGATTCCACATCTGGGCTATTGTGAATAGTGCCATAATAAACACAGATGTGCAGGTACTGTATTATGCTGACTTTAATTCTTTCAGATATGTACTGAGGAGTAGTATCATATGGTAGTTCTAGTTTTAGTTTTTTTCCTTTTTGGTGGTGCTGGGGATTGAACTCAGGACCTTGAGCACGTGAGGCTCACACTCTACCAACTAAGCCATGTCCCCAGCCCTCTAGTTTTAGTTTTTTGAAGAATCTCCATTCTGTTTTCTATACTGGCAGTAATTTACATTCTCACTAACAGTGTATAAGTGTTCCTTTTGCTCTACATCCTGACAAGCATTTTGTTTGTTTGCTTGTTTCTTGTTACTGGAGATCGAACCCCACGGGTACTTTATCATTGAACTATATCCCCAATTCTTTTTTCTTTTATCTTTTATTTTTTGAGACAGGGTTTCCCAAGTTGCTAAGGCTGGTCTTGAACTTGCAATCCTCCTGCCTTAGCTTCCCAAGTTGCTGAGATTATAGGCAAGTGCCATTTCACCCATCTTACTTTTTTTTTTTTTTTAATAATAGCCATTCTGATTGGAGTGAAATGGAATCTCAATGTAGTTTTGATTTGCAAAATTTAGTATTTTACTATTCCATCATGTTGGAATTATGTTTAAATGCCAAATTAAAATAAAAGATTTGAAGAATGCTGTCAAATGCATTCTATATGACACACAGGACACTTTCATTAGTTTGACACAATAGAATTATTAAATATGTCTTAAGAGACTTAATATCATCTCAATGCGTATAATGAAAGAAATTCAGAAACCATAGTTAAGGAGCTCATCTATTGAAAAAAGTTGTACAAGACAGTTAAACTGACATCAATAGTTTTCATTTTACCACTTACTTACTTTATACCCCCAATGTTCATCTTTGATGAAATTTCTATTTCAAGTATTATTATAGATCTAGAAATAAAGGTGAGATGAATGATAGTATATCCTAAGGTCTCTGTAGTGGTTAAATGATAATGAAACTACTATGGTTCATCATGGTAGAGAAAACATGCTTGGAAATATGTTATTGTTATTATTATCATTATGACAGTGTGGAAAAGGGCTCAATTAATCAATCAAGAGTGTAGCCATCTGATAGAAAGACGGGATTTGTAATAAGAGGTTTATTATTGGTTGGCAAATGTGGCAGATAGCCCAGATGACACGCTTGGAATGGTGAACTAGTTATCTCACTGGCAACATTTGTGGCCCAGAAAGTGGTATCTACATGCACATATTTACTCAGAGGACTAGAAAAGGAGAAAATAAGAGCACATGGATTAAGAGGATTATAAAGCAGTGGGAACCTAGACTATAAGCCAGTTGTCAAAATATACCCATAATTTGAAACCCAGTTTTGTCTCATTATAGATACTAAAATATAACATGCAGTGCTCATAGTGTAATCCATACAATTGTAGTGATAAACATAGATTTTTTTTCAATAAATCTCATGTACTATGACAAGCAGCTACCAAGATGGTCTCCTTTGATTTCTGCCTCATGGTATTCATGCCCTTGAACAATTCTTTCCCTTTGAATATGGACTGAACTTATTAACTTATTGAGTAGCTTATAATAAATACATATGGCAGAAGCAATGGGATGCTACTCCTGATATTAAGTTATAAATAGACTACAGCTTCAGTCTTTCTTGTACTGCTTATTTTGGGGTGTATTACCTTAGGCTGCAATTTCAAAGTACCATAAACTAGGTGTGTTAAACCACACAAATTTATTTTCTTTTAATTCTGGAGGCTAGAAGTCCTGGGTCAAGGTTCCAGCCAATTTGGTTTCTATTGAGGGTTCTCTTCTTGGCTTGCAAGTGGCCAATATCTTGTTGTAAGCTCACATGACTTCTTTTTTCTATGCATGCTAAGGGGAGGGAGGGAGGGAGATAAAGAGGGAGGGAAGAGAAAGAACAAATGTGCAAATATGAGTACTTTCTGGTGTCTTATAAGGACATTCAAATCTATCGAATCTGGACTCTACCCTATTACCTCATTTAACTTTGATTACTCTCTTATGGGCCCCATCTCCAAATACAGCCACACTGGGGTTTGGGCTTCAGTATATGAATTTTGAAGGGAAACAAACATTCAGTTCATATCATGGGAGTTAGCTCTGTGGAGAGGCCCATATTAGTGAGCTTGGAAATGGATCTTCTATGGCCTGCCAACAGTCATGTGAGTGATCTTTGAAGTGAATTTTCCACCAGTTGAGCCTTAAAATGGCTACAGCCCCAGACAGCACTTTGATTGCAACCTCATGAAAAACTGAATTAACATCACTCAGCTTAGCTGCTCTTGGACTGATCCTGGTTGATAAGAGAAACTATGAGATATGTTTGTTGATTTCAGCTGCTAAGTTTGGAATAATTTGTTTTGCAACAATAGATAACTAATACATATGATATTTAATATTTGAGTAATCAATTCCTATGTAAGAAGCCTCAGAAGGAGCTTCTTTTTCACTCAAGGGAGTGATTATTAGCAAAGAGTAGAAAAATAGGATTTGTGAAAAAGAACTGACAGCTATTCCTTTATTTAGTCTTTATTCCAGAAATAATTCATATAGACTGTGAATGTCCTGATGGGTATGATGATTTTATCTGACTCAGGTAATTATGTATTTTGTGGGATCTGTAGGATCTTTGATTCTGCAGATGCATTCTGAATAGATTGGATGGAAGTTCTTTGTTTCTACAGGATTTCATGGATGCAATTGTCATGAAGTATAATTTTTACAAATCATCACCGCATGGTCTACAAAGATGGGTGTTTGATAGCCAGCAGGAGGTACAAGTAGGCAAATGAACCATTTACAATTACAGTGCTGCCCAGCAACCCTCAAATTTCCTGAATGCCCATCGTAAGGATCCATTTGCCTCAAGCCTCTTAAGGCTGTGGAGTACCCCTGCTCCATTGGCATGCGGGAGTAGTTACATTCGTAGCCAATTAGCAGGGTGGCACACACTCCGCCAAGAAGCCCCAGTCTCTATAGACCCGGTATAGAGAGTGAAATTAGCTGAGACAAATACCTGTTAATCCCCTGTTCTTGGCCGGCATGGAGCGCCTACTGTGCAGCGCTAATAGTTCTGGGAAATCCCAATTCCCAGTGTCAAGAGTTGAACGGACTAAGTCTGTTAAATGAAGAAATTTACAGCACATTAGCTTTGATCAAGAAATTCTAGGTGCAAGCCTCTTAAACAAATGAAGGCTGCTTGGGAATACAGGTCACTCTTTCTGGGAAGCTGTTTTTGAGGGAGTTTATCTTCATTTTCTTTCCCATGCCACAGCCAAGGGCAGAAAAGTGGCAGTTTGAGTGGCTGGACCTGGGGGCAGAAGGAAATAGTCTTATTTAGATAAGACAAGCAAACTGAGTGACTATACAAGGGTTTTATCCAAGGGAACTTGGATGTGGTTTTCGAAAATGAGAATTTGTGACAAAAATCTCAGCAGCCCTTAAGAGCGGCTAGTGAAGGCTTCTTTATACTTAAATGTGTACAACGCGCCCTCTGCTGGCCCTGTCAAGCCATGTCGCCATTCTCCTCCCCCTCTTCCTGGGAAAAATGTGTTGTATTTTCCCATCTAAATTATGTTTTCAGTTGCATTCTATCAGCCCGTTGCTGTCCATGCAAAGGATGAGGCAAGCAGAATTTAAATCGTGGCATTTACCATACTGCCTGTCACTCAAAGCTCTGCATAGCTGTTCTCGGAGAGGGGTGAAGGATTTGGGAGTTTTTGGGGACACAGTAAAAAATTTCAGATTCTCATTCCTTGGCTAAGTTCACAGACATCCAGATTCCCTTTTTTCTGTGACATATCTTTTAAGTTAACCTTTGTTCTGCTGTGAAAGGCAGAAAAATGTTTTTCTAGTACCAGGAGATTCTTTTAATTCAGACAAGCTTTTAATTCTTGCTTATGTGAAATATATGGGCGTTTGGCAATTGCCCTCAAGCTCAAGCTTGTATGAAGGCAGTGAGAGAGAAGATGAATAGAATCACAGCGAGGGAGGAGGAGGGTGGGCTGATGAGACCACGAAGGGAAGAACAGATGATCTTATGCTCAAGTGTCACGTTGCCTTTGGTCTAGGAGGAAAGATGATTTACATTTTGACATGTCAGTGAAAGGAAACCAAAAGAAGTTGTACAACTAACAATTTAAGAGCTTCTCAGGCATAAAGAACTATCCAATTTTTTCCCCCCAAAAAGGAAGAAAGAAGTATCCATTTCAGGGAAGGCAGAAGAGAAAATACAGTCCTGTCCCCTGAGATGAGTTAAGCCTGCCATGAGGAGTGGAGGTGGTAGATGGTGCTGTAGAATTTCATTTCTGGAAAGGTATATTCAAAATGTAGTCCAGGATGTTTGTGAAAATGAACCTGTATCACCCTAATCATTCTAGACATACACAGGCATTATTTAACCCTCTCCCCCAACCCCCTGCACAGAGGTTGGCATTGTTTGGCATAGTTGGCAGGACTAAGACCCATGACAAATAACACAGGTGCTTTTATAAACTGGGATTAAGTCACAATTAGCAGAGACATACAGCTGGGTTGTTTAGATAACCCTCTCCCTCCTCCAGTTGGCTTTAGCTGATAAAAGCATTCCCTAATAACTGTGGTCACTGTATGCTCATTCTGTTGATCCCAATTCATAAAAATCAAATCTACAGCAAAGAAGTTTCTATTGATGTCAGGTCTTGGAAAACTCGCTTTCAGGCTGAGACCATGCATGGGGGATGTTTAAGCCCTTACAACAATGGATTCTGGCAATTCATGTTTACCAAGAGCTAAGGATCAGGACCTATGCTATTTTCTACAGTAAAATACTATGGTGATTGCATGGGGACACTCCACAGACATATTTAGTCTGCAATTTGTATGCAATATAATATTCCTGAAACCTTTTGCCTGAATAATAAAAAAATAAACATTTTGCCTGCAATTTTGGTTTTAAAGATTGCATTTTGGCAATTTTTTCTATACATATATACAATATATTCAAGTTAATGATTATGTGATAATCCATTCATTGTAATTTGAGAGTTGTCCTTTCTATACCAAACTCACCATGGTAATAGTTCAAAGCACAGGTTATGGAGACAAATACGGATTTGACAAAATTAGATAAGTTATTTCATGTCCCTGGACCTTAGTTTCTTTAATTTTAAAGTGAATATAATTTTAGTATGCATTATGGTATTGTAAGAATTTAGTTAAATTATATATTAAAAGTTTAGTTAATTCTTGGCCCATGTAACTTTAAAAATATTAGCTGTATAACCAGTATATCAAATAGATAAGACTCTTCAGATGAAATCAGAAAGTATTTTTTTTTTGTCTCACATTATCCCTTTTTACTGTGTTTTGTGGAAAATGTTCTTTTCTAACTATAGAAATCCAGTCAAGCCCCAAGATTTCCCTGCTACACATAAGAGAAAACAATTCTAAGGTGAGTATAATTTGCAAACCCATTTTCACTTTAGTTAAAATTGTTGGATCCCAGATATTCCAAACTTGAGTTAAAGTTCAACTCCTCCCCCATTCTCCCTAGCTTTCTGCCCAAGGTTTTTAACCCTTTTGGATTTGGTGCATGGGAAGGGAAGAGGGGAAAGAGGAGCAAAAAATTCTCATTTGCTGCCTTGTTTCAGGGTGACCCTGTTATCTCTGGTCAAATGTTTAAAGATGATTGTCTCAGAATATTTTGGGGGTTCTGTGAGGTTCCCCTTGGTTTGAGCAAGGTACCTCAATCTTTTTTATCTCTGTTCTGGTGACACATTCACAGACTCTTAGTCCTGGAGGGCTCCACAGTTGGTAGGCTGCTCTGTTGGGCAGGGTCGACATATGGTCCCTGAGATTTATACACATTTGACCTGTCACTGAAGGGAAGTGTATTTACTTCCTAGATGTAGCTTTTTAATCTGATGTGTCCAGCTACATTGACTTTCTACAGTGTGTCAACCACTAGTTCACTGTGTGCCATCTGCTGTTGAGCACACATTAAGTTCTTCAAGCAGTGCCTGTGGAGCTCCCACCCCATCATATCCCCTTAAAAATCACTAGTGAGACTCAGAATTCAGACCTCTCCAAAAGGTCAAAATTTATCCTGTGTACAAATTCTCTTAATTTCCAATATTCTCCTCTTACATCCTTGATATGAATGAAATATCTTACTGGATTTATTCTTGTACTATGAACTTTTCTCATTGTAGTCTATCTTACATGTGCCTTTGGTATTTGAAGTGCTAGTTTCTCAGTCAAAACTCACAATTACAAACCCTCTTATAGCTTCTGTGATCTATATGAGACATGTTTGATTTGATTTTTACTTCTTTCTCATTTAGTCCCATTGTCACCAAGTGGTACATGTTTAAAGATAAAAACCTATTTGGAGAAACTTAATCTATTTAATCGATCTAAATAATTTTCCTATGTGCTATGGGCAGGACAGTTGTTTTAATGTTAACCGCAGAGAAAGTGATGCCTAAGGAAAATATATTAATTTGTTATATTTTCAAAGTGTATTTCAAGGAGTTTTTTTAGAGAGAGAGAGAGAGAGAGAGAGAGAGAGAGAATTTTAATATTTATTTTTTTTTAGTTTTCGGGGCAGACACAACATCTTTGTTTGTATGTGGTGCTGAGGATCGAACCTGGGCCGCAGGCATGCCAGGCGAGCGCGCTACCACTTGAGCCACATCCCCAGCCCTCAAGGAGTTTTATAAAATTTGAGTGTCTCAGAAATATAGATCTCTAAAAGATGCTCACTGTAATGTAGTTTATAATAAAAATAAAGGCAATGCAAATGTCCAAATATAGTTAGGGTATTGCTAACTTGAATAATGTAGTATTAAGTTATTATTAAAATGATATTGTAGAGGAATATTTAATACCCTGAAAAGATGTTCATTGTTTATAACATATTGTAAATAAAAAATGAAAATATGGGAAATAAAGAGGTATGCCCAGGATAATCCTGTTTTGGTAAAAAATTCATATCTACACCTAAAAAAGACACAATGACATCCTTCAAAATATGAATGTTTTTATGTAAACTTTTCTGAGTGATTATTATGCTTCAATAAAAAGTTAAAAATATATCCATGGATCTGATACATTATAATGAGATTATAGGTAATATTTGTGTTTTATTTATGCCTATCTGTGTTCTAAGTTTCTTAAAAAAAAGCATATGCTTTCCATAATATTGAAAAAAATAAATGTTACTTAAAAATAACACTGGGGTACTTCAGTGTTGTTGTGGTATAGGATTCCCAGGCTGACAGGGCACAGCGAACCAAGCAATGTTATCAGAAAGTTTATGGTCTTGCTGTGGGTCCCTCTGGGTTTGTAGTGATCTTCAAACCTGAAGGAGTAGGCTCAGGTTACTCACAACCACCATCCTAGGGTGGCATCTTTTAAATGCTAGTGCCTGGCCCTGATTTATAGAGCTTATTTATGCAGAAAACAGTAATTAACTGAGTATGTGCAATATTTCATGAATCAATTCCTTGTCATTAATTTTCAGCCTAAGTGAAGCAGAGACGGAGGTGGAACCAACAATTTAGTCAATTCTTTTTGGGGGGAGGATAGCAGGGATTGAACTCAGGGGCACTCAACCACTGAGCCATATCCCCAGCCCTATTTTGTATTTTATTTAGAGACGGGGTCTTATTGAGTTGCTTAGTGCCTCTTGGTTGCTGAGGCTGGCTTTGAGCTTGAGATCCTCCTGTCTCAGTCTCCCTAGCCACTCGGATTACAGGCATATGTCACTGCGCCTGGTGATTTAGTTAATGCTTTTGTCATTTGCCTAAGCCTAGTTCTTTAGCTTGTGGAAGCTAAAAATACCATAATTCTTTGCTAGCTGTCTCCAATATTTAGGAGAACTAAGATGGAGTAGAGTAAGAGGTCTGGAGGAAGCTGATGTGGCCCAGGTCTTTGTGCATGTATTAATACCATGAGGCTTTCTCCCCAAAGGCCTGCAGGTTCACTATTCACAGCCCAAGAAAGGGAGTTGGAACCTTGAGGGTGGTGACAATGGGGTCTCTAGTCCATGCTTAGGAGCTAGGGATTATAGAATAGGGATCTTTGAGGGATTTTCAGCCAGGGAGTGACATAATGATGTTTACTTTTTAGATGGTCATCAGAGTTGAACAGGAAAAGATGAAGGCATGAAGATCTCCTAGAAGGTTGTGGTAAGTCCAGGATATAATTAGTAGGAGTAGAGATGGAGAGCAAGGGGCTGAGTTAAGTGACACATGGAGAATGGGATTGATGTGACCTGGTGACTTGGCATGGGGCCTGAATGAGGATGATGGATACAGGAAGACTCTATGGTGAATTTTGGAAGGCGATGCATTAACTGGGGTAAATGTAAATCATAGTGTGAATTTCATTCAATCTTTTTAAATTATGGAATGACTGCCACTTAGCAGGCATTGGGTAAATATTTGTTGACTCTGAATGAATTTTAGTCTAATAAAGGAGTGTAGCTAGGCTGTTCAAATAAATGAGTTGCACAGCATAATTGTAACTTAGCTATAAAACCAAAAGGGCTATTTTTAAAAACCAGTCTCCTTTTCAGCGCAGTGGGTTTTGTGTACTGCCTTAGCTGGTCAACGTAGGAGGGTCCCTTGAAATTGAGGTAGTGATCCCAGTGGGTGGATGACAGGGAAACAGTAAAAGGAGCTTGTTGAAGTGACCACTTTCTTGGCTCACATTTGGTTTCATCCTTCTGCAGTCACATTCTGCCAGCAGTATTGCTGTGAAAATGTAATAGTCTCATTGAAAGTTGCTTTACATGTGTGGGCAGTGGAATAGAGAAATAGAGGACCTTTCTAGGATGCCATTTCAACCATGTAAATGAACACTTGCCCATGAGCCTGGAATTTAAAGAAGGTTCTTTACTCCTTTCTGCTGAGTTTCACGGGAATTAGGGTTTGCAAGATATATGAGTGATTGGTTGGGTCAATATGGCAGAGTGCCAAGTGGGACTCTGAGGCCACTGTCACTGAGTATCTAAGCTGGAGCCAGAATTATCTAGATTGATTGTATACATTTATCAGGCTAACCAGGTAACTATCAAATCAATGGGAATGATGACCTTTTCTATGTATACACAGCATATGTGTGTTAGCCTGAAGGAATAGGACTACTTTTAACCAAATGATCGTGGATTAGTTTAGAGCAGCTGGAGAGGAGTAATGAGTTCAGTGTTTTGAGGGCTACTGACTTTCTACAGGGAGCTACAAACACAAGTGGGACTCAATTAAAACATTAATCCGGCTGTAAGCTCTATTATTGAATATAAAAGGAAACAAATTGACAAGGTGGCTTGTTTTTGAACAAAGCAACTGGCCCATGATGATATTATTTTGATGTATCTGGAATTATCATAATAGCAAAGTCCAACAATAAATAGAAAAATGAATGGCAGTGAGAATCCAACAGAGACCGTTTCTCTAAGAATAGGAGTCAGAATATGCACCATTGTATTCACAGTATCATTAAAATATGAATAAACAGCAGCAACTTTTTATTATACAGTGAAAGAGCCTCCTACAGGGCACTGAAAATTGAGTGGTGTGTGTTTAATAAATTAAAACGAACAAGAAATGGCTATTTACCAGAATGCAGGAAGGACTCAGAAAATAATGGGGGTTTAGCCAGGGACATAAATGGAATTCATTTGTTATTAGGTGGGATTTTAAAGGTTTAAAAATTGTTAATTATGTGGCAAAAGTTGAGAGGGGAGCAGAGAAAATGGTTAGAGAGGAGGCTGCAGAGTTTAGCTGGTGTTAAATTATGAAGGGTCACATTTAAATAACTTAAGATGTTTGGGCTTTGTCTTGAGGGAGCCTACTCTGGGATTGTAAGCAGGGCACGAAGAGATCTGCTTGACTTAAGTGTATAAAAAACTATGCCAGTCAGGTGCAGGGGCACACGCCTATAATCCCAGCAGCTCAGGAGGCTGAAGCAGGAGGATCATGAGTTCAAAGCCAGCCTTAGCAATTCAGCGAGGCTCTAAGCAACTCAGTGAGACCCTGTCTCTAAATAAAATACAAAATAGGGCTGGGGATGGGGCTCAGTGGTCAAGGCCCCCTGAGTTCAATCCCTGGTACCAAAAATACACACACACACACACACACACACACACACACACACACCCCACACACAAACTATACCAAAACGTAGTGACTTAAGACAATATAGCCTTTTATTATTTATCATGAATTGGTGGGGAGCTTGGGCTCTTCTTTGGTCCTGGCCAGTTCAGCTGGTGTTGAATGGTTTAGGAGGGCCTTCCATAACCAAAACTTCAAGTGACATGGCTGTGATCTCTTTTTACATGTTCACTCATCTTCCAATAGGTTATCCCAGGCTTGTTCTCTGATAGCTGAAAAATTCCCAGCACCAATAAAGGACAAGCACCCATATGTACTTGAAGCTTCTGCTTGTATCCTGGTTGTTAATGTCCCATTGTCCAAACAAGTCACATGGCCAAGCTCAGATTAGAGGGCAGAGAAATAAACCTTACCACTCAATGAGAGGAACTATAAATATATCAAGTTGTATTTTTTAATTATCACAATTTGATTTACATTGTGGAAAATGGACTGGAGTATGGCAAACCCTTGGTAAAAAGAGGCAGTTGCAGGAACTTAAGAAACCTTCAATAGTGGATAGTGGCAATACAGAAAGAGAGATACTGAGAATTCAAGAAAGATTTAGAAGATTAATTAACAGACCTTGGTGATTAAGGATGTGTGTGTATGTATATGTGTTGTGGTGTGGGATGCCAAGTACGTTTAGAATCAAGGATACCATTCATGTGTTTGGCTTGAGTTTTCTGTGTGGGATTCAATTCATTGTAGTCCTTCTGTGGGAATTTTGTATTAATGCATTTATATATTTGTAGCTGATTTAGAATAGGCTAAAAGGTTTAATCTTTGACTCTTCAGCGAAATATGAGAAAGAGAATTATAAGTAAATATCTTATAAGATAGAGAAGATGTGGATAGCTTTCACCTATTAAAATAAACACAGTTGTTTTCCTATTAATTAATAAAATTCTATGGATGGTGGCCATATATCCTCCGTGGACAGAAGAAATGGGCCATTCTATAGGCAATTGGTTCAATTAGTCAACCATTTATAGAATACCATCTGCGCTTAAGTTATGGGTTAAGTTAGTGCAGTTAGAAGAAACAAAGTGGTTTGAAAATACTTGCTTTTTCTTAACTTGTTTTAAAAATTAGGTTTGCAGTCCCCAGAAAAATGTTTATGTTGATCAGTGTTCAGTCAATGGGAATGACAGTATGGTCTTCAGAAGTCCTAAAGAATGAGGGATGCAGAATTCAAGTTATCAGAGTTGAAACTAAAGAGGTAGAATGTATACTCTGCAAGTTTAAGTCTGTTTCTTATAGTTTGGGCTGAATTACTTTCACAATTGATTAATGAAAAGAACACTTCAATAGATTTCTTTCTTTTTTAAATGTTCATAGCATATTTATTCATAACAAACAAACAAACAAACAAACAAAAAACAGCCCAAATAAATGTCTATCGTCAAATGAATGGATAAAGAGTGATATATCTGTAAAGTGGAATATTATTCATCAATAAAGGAAAGGGAAAAACCTAACATACATGGTATGAATGAATTGCATAGACATTAAGCTGAGCAAAAGTACAAAGACATAAAAGTAGATACTACTTGATTCCATTTATATGAAATTCTAGAAAAGTCAAATTTAATCTTTAGTGAGAATAATTAGATCAGTGGTTGGCTGGGGTAAAGAGTGGGACAGAAGATAGTGATATCTTGTGTATCCCTTACACAGGTGGTTAATATATCATATAATAAGTTGATTAATAAAAGTAAGGGTATCAACTATAATTTTATATATCTAAAATTATTAAATAAACATATATTCTTTTGCATAGATAAGAGATTGATTTTACTAGTCAAAAATATGCCAGATGTTGTGGTGCACGCCTGTTATCCCAGCAGCTCAGGAGGCTGAGGCAGGAGACTCTCGAGTTCAAAGCCAGCTTCTGCAATTTAGCAAATCCCTAAGCAACTCAGTAAGACCCTATTTCTAAATAAAATACAAAATAGGGCTGGGGATGTGGCTCAGTGGTCGAGTGCTCCTGAGTTCAATCCCTAGTATTTCCCCTCCCCCAAAATTTACTAGTTAAAAAATATAAAAAGGATGGGACAGGAATTACTGAGAAGTTTATGGCAGTAGTTGTTTTCTCTAATTATAATACAACCTCCCCTAATTTCAATTAATTAATAATTTATTAATGGTACTGTGGTTGAACCCAGGGGAAATTTATCCCTGAGTTACATCTCCTTTTTTAAATATTAAAGATAGGTTCTCACAAAGCTGCTTAGGGTCTCACTAAGTTGCCCAAGCTGGCCTTGAACTTGTGATATTCCTGTCTCAGCCTCCCAAGTTACTGGTTGCCGCAGTCTGGCTGGGCACAAATCACGAGCCACTGAAGCAGGAACAAACTTTATTTCTGAACTCCACCAGTACACTCCACACACGCTCCCCGGGAACTCTCCCAAACACCACATGGCTCCTCCAGGAACCACCAACCGGAAAATCCTTCTCCGGCACTTCCCCAACCAATGCGAACTCTTCAGGAATCCCCGCGAGAGCTCAACCGGAACTCAATGGGAACTCCGCGAGAACTCAAAAGTCATCATCTTAATGGCTTGCTGGTGTCACCTCTCAACCACTACTTCTGGCAAAAATGCCATGCGTCATCCCGACTCGGTTGTGGCCCTCAACAACTGGTATTACAGGCCTGCACCACTGCACCCAGCTTCCGTTTTTAGTCTTAATTGTGATCCATATTTATCAAGGCCTGAGCCAAAGATTATTTGTTTATATGTGTGTATGTAGGTAGTTAGGCAAGCAGGCATGCTTACATTACTAACTTTCAAGTTTTTATCAGTCATCCTCATCAGCTAATTCCAAGCATCTCTATTCATATAAGCAATCCTGCCTGCAAAATTTGGACTCCAGGACATTATCTTTCTGCTCCTTAGATGCTACACCACTCCTACTCTAAAATCTCTGTCCTTTGGACACATTTCCAAAATGATGTAGATCATACTGTGAGCATATTCAGCACTTGTTGGAGCACTTTCATGGTCACCTTGTCCCAGACTCAGTACCTTAGCCAGGCAAGACCATCCAGTAGTCCTCCAGTTGAACTGTAAATAACCTGTAGCTTCTGAAGCAAACTATCAAAGTAGTTGCTATCCTCATCCAAGAGCTCCAATAGTCTGTCTGTATCTCTTCTGGATTCTCAATATTCAGATCCTTGAGAAGCTACCTGGACTTCTCAACCACCTGATAGAAAGTATTCTTCCACAGGGTCTGATCCATATTCTGAATATCAGAGAACTCAGTATCTAATATAATACAATGCTCATACAACTGCAGAAGTTCAATTCTCTGCTCCCATCCTGCAGAGCCAGAGTGGCCAGGATCCCTTGCAGGTTAGATACAGAGATAGACACTTGCTCCAATCCCTCCACCATCTTTGCTGCTGCTGCTACAGCTGCAGCAATTCCGCCACTGCTGTGCACAGCCAGGAAAGCATCCAATATGAACTGAATTCCTGTTTAAATACTTAATTGTCTTAAACTGTTTTTCCTTATAATACTTGTTCATTATTTACATGCATTTCCTAATTCTTTCCTCACAAAACCCTATAATGTAGGCACTATTTTGTCCCAAATTTATAGAAGAAGAAACTGAGGACCAGTGTTTGAGACATTTGCCCAAGGTCACAGAGTTGATAAGTGGTAAAATCAAGACTAGAGCCTGCAGAAGATTGGATTATCATTCAAAAGCACTCACATTTTTCCCACACTTCTTGGGAAGAACAATAGTTGCCCACCCTACTGATTTTTGAGGATTGGGCGTGTGTCTTGCTTTGGTCTCATGGTGGAGCATGCTTCACTTTTCATTGCCTTCAAACTTGGCCACAGACTTGTGCTGGCCAATGGGACATTAGCAGAAACAACACAAGCAGAGATGTGAATGTGGTCATGTGATTGGTCTTGACCTCTTGCATTTCTGCCATTCCAATTAACCTATTGATCCAAAGAAGAGAGACATGTTTGACCCAACCAGCAATTTGGAGCCAAACCATGCTGAACCATGGATGGCTAAGAAAAGGGATTATTGTTTGAAGCTACTGAATTTAATGCAGTTTATGTAACATGAGCTAAGTGATAGTCTAAGCAGTCTAGATCTAAGAACCGATTCATTTAATAGGTTCTATTAATCATGACCAATGCATCACATTTAAAAGTATTCCTGAATTGACATCTCTAAACAATAAAATCAAGAAGTGCTAGTCATCTCCTATGACTAATTCTGTAATAGTCTGTGATAGATACAAATATAGAAATAGTCTCCTTGGAAGCTACATGATTTTAAACCATTTTTCTCACATTTTTTAAAAATTAAGGATGCAAACACTTGGTTTTGTTCAATTTCCAGTGCACACAGCTTATATGTGCATTTCTTGGCCTTCAGCTTCCAGCTGTAATCCACTTATGAGTTAGGGAATATGTCTGGCACTCTGCAACAATATCTGAGATGGATAAGTGAACACATTTTGAATGACACAAATGGTTCCCATCCACAAAAAGCAATGACAGGGAAGGAAATGGAAAACTGGATATTTACAATAAAAATAACTAACAACATGAAGAGGTTTGTTCTGCACCAATGGGCCAGAGATGTAAAATTTCAATAGAGATGTGGACAATAGCTACCTGAGCAATGACAGACTTTGTTTTTCACCTTTTAAGATGTGTTGATCTTCTGCATTTAAAACAGGGCTGAGAAATGTGGAAAGCAGGTCAAGGTCTTAGTTTGAGCTTGCCTATGTTCTATCCTTGAAGCTTTAGGGCATAAAATAGCAAGGGAGATTATATAGTTTAGAAACAGAGTGATTACCTACCTCCTCTTGAGGACCCGACATTTATTTCACAAGATGTTTTCTAAAATATATTCTATGGGTTTGTGATTTTGTGGGTATATTGGTTTTGCAAATGCACAATCATTAAAAATTCAATGTTTGTTTATTTCAAGAATTCTTATGGACTTTAATGTACTAAGATGCATTATAAAATCTTCCAGAGTAGAACACGTGGCATTTCCTAGGCATTTTGCCTATGAACACTGTTTAAGGAGTAACTGCCAGGGCTAAAGTGATACAAAACATATGTTGTGGAATTTTGCTCTAACATGTTTGTTTAATGAAATTCTGTTGCTTCAGGGACCTTGGTCTACCATATTCTCACAGCATCCTGTTTAGATAAGTAGGGAATAAACTTCTTGCTGCAGAAGGGGAGGATGTCAGTATAAATGTAGCAGTGAGTAGGATGTAAGCTCTGGCCTCTCACTGTGTGGAATCAAATTCTGGCTTTACTGCTTATTAATGGTGTAAGCTTGGGTGTCTGTGCTTCATTTTTCTCATCTATAAATAGGAATGATAATTAAAGTACCTAATCTCATAAGTTTGTTGTGAGAATTTAATGAAATAATAACTGGAAAACACTTAGCATAATGTCTGACACATGGTAGACTCTCAATAAATATTATCTTAATTAGATTTTTTTTGTATATCTTGGTAAGGGACTTGTATCCAGAATATATAAAGAAATATTGCAACTCAATAATAAAAACACAAATAACCAGTTTCCCAATTTAAGAAAAGGGTAAAGGATCTGACTCTGCAAAGAAGGTATACAAATGGCTAATAAAAGATGAAAAGATGCTCAGCATCATTAGCCATTAGAGAAATGCAAATGCAAACCACAGTGAGATACTCTGAAGCCCAGCTAGCAAGGCTACAATAAAAAAACAACAACAGCAGAAAATATCAAGTGCTGAAGAGGATGTAGAGACATTTAGAGCCTTCATGTGTTTGGTGGATGAAATGTAAGATGGTATAGCCATTTTGAAAAGCAGTTTGGCAGTTCCTGAAAAGATTAAATATTAGTTTAATTATATGAGCCAGCAATTCTACTTCTATGGATGTACCTAAGATAAATGAAAACATAAATCCATACAAAACTTATGCATGGTTGGTCATAGCAATGTAATAGCCCCCAAATGAAGATAATGTAAATATCTAGCAACTTATGAATGGATAAAGAAAATGTGGTCTATCCATACAATGGAATCTTATTCAATAATAAAAAGAAATCAGGTATTGATACATGCTATAACATGGATGAACCTTGAAAAACAGTATCCTGTGTGAAAGAAGCTGGTTCAAAGTTCACATATGATTCCATTTGTATGAAACCTCCAAAATAGTCTGATCTATAGAGGCAGAAAGTAGATTGGTAGATCAGAGAGTGACTTCTAATGGGTATAGGGTTTTGTTCTGGGGAGATAAAAATGGTCTAAATTTGAACTAAGGTGATAGTTGCATAACCCTGTGAATATACTAAAACATTGAATTAAACTCTTTCCCACTTGTGGTACTGACTCAGGTCTTTGAACTAAGGGGATTGAACTCAGGTCTTCACACATGCTAGGCAGAATTATGCACTTTAAATGAGTGAATTTTCTGATATGTGAATTATATTTCAATAAAGCTGTTAAAATTATAATTATTATTACTAAGCAGGATAGCCAGCACTAGGTTATGGGACTTCTTCCCAGTTTATAAAAATGTCTAGTATCAATTGGATTATTCCCATAGTGCTAATTGTGCTGTGAAACTAAGACATTTCCAGTGGGGTCTGACAAATGAGTTAGAATAGCTGGAAAATTGCTTCCCCCTCTATTATGAGCTTTGTGCAGAGGCTTCTCTGTTTGTTTACAGTCTTGGTACCTGGTTGCAAAATGAGATGAGGCAAGATGTGTATGGGGCCAAATTTTTAGTCTACTTAGAGAATCATGACTAGGTATCTTTGCTTCTCATTCTTTGGCTAGAGAATTCCTTCTTATGTGGAGATTGGCCTTTGGATTATTTTTCATGTAGAGTCCACACTGGGAAGTGATTCTTTTACTTCGGTTATAAGGTTCTCCCCACTTTATGTGTATGGAAATGTGCTCATTATTTGTTTAGTAAAGAAAAATATAAAATTATTTCCTTTCAATCAGCTAGCAGCAGAGCTGGACAACTTATAGTTGTAGATTTCACATTCAGTATTTTGTTGGAAACTTTTTCTTATTTATGTTTCTCTGTCTCCCTCTTCTGCTTCTTTCTTTTCTTTTCTCCCCCTCTCTGTCCCTCCAATTGCATTATTTTATACTGTACTATTTGAGGAATTGTTGCAAACAGTGAAATTTTAAATTTCACTAAATGCATCATCTTAAGAACAGTAACATTCTCCTATATAACCGAAATATAACTATCACCCCTAGGAAATTAAACATTCACGAAACACTAGTGTCTAATATATTTAGGCCATATCCAAATTTCTCCAGTTATCTTTCTCTTCATTTTTATTTTGTCAACCTTCCTGGAACCTCCAAGGCTTGTTTAGGTGGCCTATCTTTGTACTTGCCATGCAATATTATTGTTTTCTACTCACTTGCCACCACTTTGCTCGTCTCCATTCACAACGTTGCTCACAGTTAAATCCTTAGCACAGGCTTGGGTACCTCCCACGCATATTTTTGCAGTACTACTTAGTCTGCTGCCCATAGTAGATGCTCAATAAATGCTTGAGGAATTACATTGAACTGCATATGCCAGTCAGGTTCCATGTTGCAGACATACACATTGGTATTCTTTTAAAAATGTTTTTATTAGTATATTATAGTTATACAAAATAGTTGGGTTCATTTTGATACCCTCATACATGCATGGAATATAATTTGCTCCATTTCAGTCCCCAGTACTTCCTCTTTCCCTTCCCTCCTCCCTCTCCCGTTTTCTTTCCTTTACTCTTCTTCCTTCTATTTATTTATTGTTTCAAAAATTGGTACTTTATAAATATACATAAAGGTGAAATACACTGTGGTTTATTCCTATATGTACATAGCATAATTTGGTCATTTCCATCCTATATTTCTTCTCTTTTCCCAACTTCCTTTCTTCTATCCTCTTTCTCTACTCCACTAATTCCATTATATTTTCATGGGATCCCCTTTTTTACTTATTTTGCTTTTGTTTACTTTTAAAGCCTACTGTGAGTTGCCAGTGACTCTCTTTTCTCCTTTAGATTTCTTGGCATTGTCTTTGGTCTTTACCTAATATACTTGTATAACCTTAAGTGTGATTTTTGACAGCTCATGAACTAGTGGGAATAGAAAGGGAATAAGAGTGATGACATAAGTGGAAGAGAATGAAATGATAGTTCCCTTGAGAGGAAGCTGTTATTTGTTAGCTGGTGTGAGCTTTCTTGGTGACAAAACCACAGTCACCAATGCTTTTGAGCAGCTCAGGTTGTGATTCTGAACCCTGTTCCCACGTTCTCATTTCATTGATGTGATGTTCTGATGCCAGCATGGTTCCTGGATCAGATCAAACTGGAAGCAAATGATTTAAAAGGCCTTAAATTTTAGTCCTACGGGTAGCAGACAGATTTATTATTGGTAATTGGTATTGCAGTCAGCTAATCTATTTTGTGTTGTTAGGAAGTTTGCAGGATTGTGACATCTTCAAGATTTGTCAAGTTTACTAGATTCATGAACCATAGTTGTGTTATTTAAATTATGCTTTGAGAACAAAACTAATGGAGTTCAAGACAAAGAGAAACTTTTATCAGCACACAGTGAGTTAGTCTGAGAGGGTACTCCATAAAGTTAAGGAAAGGAATGGATATGAGTCTAGAAGCTCTGAGGTACCTTAGTTTGGTGAGTAGAAACTCAAATCCAATGTTTTCAAGATATTACCTACTGCTTAATATGTAGTGAGACCTAGACCTATTTTATTTACTTTAGTGTTTATATATAGATGAAAAGATCATGCTTGACACATTTTTTTCATCTTCATTAAGTGGTATTATGTGATAGAAATTTGTTTCATGTTTTATTTATTTATTTATTTATTTTTTATTTCATTTTTCTTTTTACATTTCTCTTCAAGCTCAGTGGTTTTTTTAAAAGATAGATAGAGAGAATTTCAATATTTATTTTTCGGTGGACACAACATCTTTGTTTGTATGTGGTGCTGAGGATCAAACCCAGGCCGCACGCATGCCAGGCGAGCGCACTACCGCTTGAGCCACACCCCCAGCCCTGTTTCATGTTTTAAAATGAAGAACTTGAAGCATATATTCCGGAATGCTAATAGATACTGAAAGCTGAGAACTGAGAGGACACCTGAATGTACTATAGAGAAACCTCACTTTTATTAGTATCTGTGACTTGAAGCAAGAATGAATGTAGGGTAGATACTTCTGATCTCTAGAGATCTGTAGCAGATAAGTCTCCATTGAGTTATGTCAGTGTTGCTTACTTAAATAAGTGCTAATATTACTGAGCAAATGTGAGATTCTATGTTTTTCATCTCAGTGACTTCTACAAAGATTATGTCTGAATACAATTCATTTGGAAGAAAAAACTAGATTTTTATAAGCAATTAAGTCAACTTCTGGTTAAACTTTTCTGTTTGGTTGCATTGGTTGGTCTGTCTCTTCTTGTATCCTAAGCAAACTTTTTAAACTGTAGAAGCTAGATAGTACATTTTAATACCCTTTTAATTGGCAAGTCCTCCCCTTATTGTTCTTCTATTTTAGAGTTGTTCTGGCTTGATTCTTTTTCTGAATGGATTTTATAAACAGTTTGTCAAGTTTCAGAAAAGATGGTGGTGAAAGTTTTAATCAGGTTGCATTGAATTTATCAATTAACTTAAGGGAACTAACATATTTGTCATGTTAATTCTTCCTAACAAAATATGACATGTCATTCCATTAAATCTTCTAACTGGTCTTTATTTATATATATATGAAGGCTATTGATTTTTATGTTAATTTTATGACTTTCTACTTTATTAAATTGTCTCATTTGTTTGTAGTAGACTTTCCATTTATTTTTTTGATTTTCCAAATGTTATAAAAAATAGAGCTTCACTTCTTTCTTTCAAAACTTTATGCCTCTAATTGATATGTTTTATATTCTTGGATTGATTAATAGCTACAACATAGTATTGGGAATAGTGGACATCCTTGTCTTATACCTGACTTTGGCAGGAAGGCCTCTAGTGTTTTTTATAAAATCACATGCTTGTTATTGTACAGAGGTTTTATCAATTCCTATTTTATTGAGTTTTTTTTTTTTTTTTTTTTTAATTTTGGTGCTGGGGATTGAACCCAGGGCCTTGAACATATTAGGCGAGCACTGTACCACAGCTGTATCCTTAGCCCTACTGAGTTACTTTTTTTATATGAAAGACTATTGGTTTTATTAAATGACTTTAACATTGATAGAAATGAGTGTGTGATTTTTTAAATTGTAGTTTGTTTTATCAACATTGTAGAAAACTTCTCAAAATTGAACCACCTTTGCAGGGTGTGCTGGTACATGCCTATAATTTCAGAGACTCTGGGGTTAAGGCAGGAGAATCCCGAGTTTGACGCCAGCCTCAGAAATTAAGTGAGACCCTGTCTCAAAATAATAAAGATGAAAAGGCCTGGGGGTGTAGCTCAGTGTTAAAGTTCCCCATGTTCAAAATCCCTAGTTCCAAATAAATAAATAAATAAATAAATAGATAGATAGATAGATAGATAAAATAAAGAAAAAGAAAAAAATGAACCACCTTTATATTCCTGGCAAAAGTTCACCTGATTTTGATGTACTTTGTTTTCATGTACCATTCACTTCTACTTGCTAATTTAATTTATGGTTTTTGGATTGACATTTACAGTGTAGATGGTCTGTATTTTTTAAATATAATATTTGTTAAATCCTAAAACTTTTTGAAACTTTCTTTCCTTTTCTGGAATAGATTAAGTAGCATTGGGATGCTTTGATTTTTAGAGTTTTGGTAGAATTTCCCTAAGAAGCCATCTAGGCCTGATGTTTTTTTGTGGGAGAGCTTCTGAACTATTTTCCCTATTACTCTTATAGCAATTGATCACTTCATAAGTTGTGCCTTTTTGGAAAACCATCAATTTTGAATTCATTTGTGGAAAATTGTACAGAGTAGTATATGAGTTTTAAAATTATATTTTATCTGGTGTTTATTTTCCCCTTGTTTCTGATTCTGTACATTTATACTTTCTTACTATTTTTCTAGCTTTTTGAATTGGTTATTTAATTCATTATTTTCTCTTTGTTTATATAGGTGTTTGATGATATAAATTTCCCTTTGCAACAATTTTAGCTGCACCCCACATATTTTGATATATTGTGTTTGCATTTATGCTATTTTCAAGAATTAATTTTCTCCCAGGAGTTAGTTGTTCACTAGTGTGGTTTTTAATTTCCATGTCACAAAGTCTTCTCTTCTTATGATTAATTTTTACTTATTACATCATTGTTTGGAAGTGCTGCTTGTACTAGATATGCTATTTGGAATTTATTTATTGGAATTTATTTATTGGAATTTATTTATTTTAGTTACAGCCTAAATATATTCAATTTTTGTGAATGTTCAGATATGTTCCTGAAAAGAACATTTATTCTCTATTAGCAGCATTTATCATTATATAATAAACATAATATGTATAATATACTATATATCATTACCTCATTGAATTTATTGTTTAGGTCTTCTATATCCTTACTAACTTGTCTATTCAATTGGTTTTACATTGACAAAAGTGGGCCTTGAGCCAAGGAGATTTTGATTTGGCATTGCAAGTTATTTTGTGGCCCCTCCCACTTAATGGATTATGCAATGCACGTGACTTCAGTCTTTGCTCTACTAGGAAGACTGATCTGGTAGCTTCAGAATTGGGCATGACCCATTGGGAACTGGACACCCCAGCTCCTATCTTAATTGAGCCTTTGAAGATATCCCATATAAATAAAGCAAACAGGGGCTCTAGCTCTCTTTTTCCAGTGTGGAAGGTCAACCCTTAAGGTCAAAGAGACGTCTGGCCCCTGATCTTTAAAACTATTTTCTGTTGTGTGATTTTTCACCGTATTTCTTAGCCAGCCCACTCCACACAGGGGAACCCAGCTTCCACTGCCTGTGCGGGCCACAGGCAAGACTCACTCTTATTGTGTTTCTGTCTAACATTATATCACTTTATAGTTTCTGAAGAAAGACTCTCTGAAGGTTAATATGAAACAGGATGAGAGACATCTGCATGAAGGTGCATAGAGTTTACTGAAGTCAACAAATAGACAGATTAATATACTGGCTAAGTTTATAACAAATGGATCTATTGTTGTTCTTCCCTAGCATATATATACACTGGGTACTGGGGATTGAACCCAGGGGCTTTTAACAACTGAACCATATCCCCAACTCTTTTTTATATTTTATTTAGATACAGAGTCTCACTGAGTTGCTTAGTGCCTCACTAAGTTGCTAAGGCTGGATTTGAACTCGTGATCCTTCTGCCTCAGCCTCCTGAGCTGCTGAGATTGCATGCATGAGCCACCACACCTGGATCCTCCCTAGTAAATATTTAGGTGAATATTTGGGAACTACCAGAATGGAGAAGAACAACTCTAGTCCTTTGAAGTGAAGACCATACTTCATTTATCATTGACAAGCACATTTCTATAAATGTTAAGAAATAAGAGATTGTAGAACACTAAAGGGATGGCAATTTGAAAGCTAGGACCAGGCTATATTTATGAAATAAAAATGTAGTTGTCTATCCACTCAATAAGCAAATAAGCATTTAGTGATTATACCTTAGGGAGAAATGTTATGAAGACAACAAATATGGCCAACTTTTTAGCTGAGCTAGGACATAATCCACATAGCTCTCTGCTAACTTTTTTAGATGGTGCTTTTAACCCTAGTCTGTGTATTTAGCTCAGCCTTTGGGACCAAAGGCTACCCTAGACAGAAAGATTTTAAGCTCAGTAGCCATGACCAATTCTCCATCTTTTTAGCACAAGTTCTCTTGAATCTCCACTTAATGGACACCACTGGATTCAGGTTGCCATACTGTGCAACTCTAGACCATGTGAATGGCAGCCCCTGAAATTCTTCATTGCACAGTCTGTGTGGCCTAGAGTAGCAGCCTGCACAGGAAACAGTTCTCCTTGCTTCCCTTACTCCTTCCAGGGGAATCAACAGTAAAGTGACCTTATTTTAAAAGAATAAAAATACAAAGGATTCAGACTAATTTTAGGTTTGTTTTGTCTCAGAGAATTCACAATTCTCTTTGTTAGCTTCTACAGAACAGACAGTATATCTTGGATAACTTAGAACCTCATTGAAGATACTGATGAAATTTACCTGATATCAGAACCAAATCACTTGAATTCATGCTGTTGCAAATTAGAATTTAAGTCTGTTTATAGAATAGAAACTTCAATACTAAGTTCTGCCTTTAGGGGCAAAATTCAGGTGTCTTAATAGTGGTAGGGAAAGTGAATTGAATTTTAGGTTATGTACTAAGAGATTGTGGAAATTGCCATTGGTTTCTTTGGATTCATAGTTTTGGCTTTGCCCACTGAATTCCAGTGTAGACTATTTTGAGGAAAGAGAATGCATATGTATCATTCTAGCTATGCAAGTTCTTAGTGGCCTTAAAGGGGTCACGCTTAATTTGAGCCATGGTGGTTCTGAAAGTGTTTTGGTCCAGTGGGTGACTTCATACTTATCTAGGTCCTGTGTACTATCTGCAGCAGTAATGAAAACATCACATAAAAGTCATCTAGTCTAGGGCTGGGGTTGTGGCTCAGTGGCAGAGTGCTTGCCTTGCACATGTGAGGCACTGGGTTCAATTCTCAGCACCACATTAAAAAAATTAACAAAATAAAGATATTGTGTCCATGTATAACTAAAAATATTTTAAAAAGTCATCTAATTCATAGAAACTTCCCACTGTTGAGCATATCTTAATGCTCAGCTAGGGATGAATGGGGTTGTTAGGCATTGATGTATATTTTCCCAGTAACCCAGGCCTTTCAATGTTTATAAAGAGGCTACTGAGTCTTCTGTGCAAACCACCTATTTGTACTGTCTTTCCATTTAGATGTCAATCTGTGGAACATAGGAACTTCATCTTTTTGCTCAGTTTTATGAGAGAAATATTGCATACATATTAGGTATATAAGAAATATTATATACTGGAAAAATTGTTCAGACCAATTTGAATCTTTAAAACAGCATCTTCATTTGCCTTCCAGGGATAAAGTAAAAATGCTGTGCTGGTAAAATTTCTCAGACATGAAGTGTTGTGTCTGATGGCCAGAGCAGTAGCAAATCTACTGATAGGTTTGGACAGGGGTGGGGGAGCACATTGAAAGGCCTGTAATGCTGTTTCAGGGAAATGCTATTTTTAAAGAAATGAAATACATTATTTAAGGGTTGTGGATGTAATCCAGATCTTTGAAGTTGGGAAGAAGGTCTTAATTAGAAAGAAATGGGAAGATTGAATGCTTTCATGAAGAACCCAACTTTAAGAGGTATGTTTATCATAGATGCAGATGATATATATCGAGCATTGGCTGCAGCCCTTCTTTGACAAAACCAAAGTCTTTAAAGTTACTGGAGTACATCCGTCCCCAAGTTTGTTCAGCATCTAATGAGCAGACATTAATCATGTAAAACTTGGAGGCGGTTCATAAAAGTACAATGAAGATGATTTAAAGCTTGAAAAATAAAGCCTATAAGGAGAGGTTAAAACAATTCACATTATTAGCTTGGCAAAAAGTACTTGAGGAGTGAAGATTTCCAGTCAATGCAAGGTTATTCTTGGTGAGATGGCATGCTTAATGAGAAACTATTCCCAGGAATTCTGAAATTTCTTTTTGTTGGTCTTATTACAAAAATATATTCATAGGAAAAATTAGAAAGCACACATGGGAAAGGAGACTAGGTCTCAAAAACCCTCAAAAATCACTCAGAGGGGCTTCACAAAGCTTACATGGAGAAAATGGGCAGGATGCCTGGGGTTAGAGTTTTCTCAGATGGAAATGAAAGCATCTTTTTTTTTAATACTTTTATTTTATTTATTTACTTTTATGCAGTGCTGAGGATTGAACCCAGGGCCTCACACATGCTAGGTGAGCAGTCTACCACTGAGCCAAAATCCCAGCTCTGTGTGTTGTGTGTGTATGTGTGTGTGCGTGCGCTTTTTGTAGCATTTCTCATAATTGCAATTATCTAATAGCTTGCATGCTTATATAGCTAATGTATTTTCCTGGCTAGACTGTAAGTTTCACGAGGGTGGGAATTATGTTTGTATTTTTACCACTGTGTTCTCAGAACCTAGCATAGTGCCTAGCATATAAGAAGTGCTTAATAAAGATTTCATGTATGCATGAAGAATATGTATGCAAATAATATTTATAAAAATATAATTCTACACATGCTGTTTCATGACTCCCCTTTAATGAAATATTATGACACTCTTTCCATATCATTATCCAGATGTCCTGACATATGCATATGACCTTAGGTATTTAACCATTCCTCTATTTGGGGACATTTCAGATATTTACAGTTTTTCTTATTTCTAATAGTACAGCAATAATCACAATGGTAACCAAATTTTCTTCATAGGAATTTTTAAAAAGGAGATTATTACAAGAGATGGGAAGATGTCACTCACTGTAGGTCTTAGAAACATGCCAAATACTGATTTAGCCAGTGTTACCCATAGCCCTGTATAGATTTGATGACATTGGGATTGAATTGAGTTTAAAACCTTATATGTATATGTCTAAGCTACTCACACCCTCATCTTACTCATTGGAATAGTGAAGTTGTAAAAGTTATGAAGAAGAGAGGAAAATCCTTTAGAGACAGGAAAGAAAATAAACTATTTTAAAACAGGAATCACAGTATCAATTTGCTTTTGTCATTTATGATTTATCAGCATCAGAGTGGCTGGCAAATTGAATCATGATACACAGGAAAGCACAGACTATAAGTATTTTTTTAACATTGAAAAACCAAAGTTAAAACTGGGTGTGGAGGTGTGTGTGTCTTAGTCTCAGCTACTCTGAAATTTGAGGCAGGAGGATTGCAAGTTCAAGGACCCTGCCTCAAAATAAAACATAAAAGGGGCTGGGGGTGTAGCTCAGTGTTAGAGTGCGCCTTGGTTCAATCCCAGAACCAAAAAAAAAAAAAAAAAAAATTAAGCTCATATTTTTCTCAAAGATGAAAGTAGAGATTTTCAGTGGTATTGCTCCTCATGTGGTGCTGGCCTATTTAATTTTTTAAAAATTTATTTATTTTGATTAGGTATATATGACAGAATAATGCATTTTGATTCATTGTATACAATTGCAGCATAACTTCTCATTTCTCTGATTTTACACAATGTAGCATTGCACCATATGTACAGTCATACATGTACCTAGGGTAATGATGTCCATCTCATTCCACCATCTTTCCTGCCCCCATTCCTCCTTCCCACATCTCCCTCCCTTTGCCCAATCAAACTTCCTCCATTTTTCTCATGACCCCCCGCCAATTATGAATCAGATCCATTTACCAGAGAGAACATTTGGCCTTTGGTCTTTTGGGATTGGCTTAGTTCGCTTACCATGATATTCTACAACTCCATCCATTTACCTTTAAATGCCATAATTTCATTCTCTTTTAATGCTGAGTATTATTCCATTGTGTATGTATATCACAGTTTCTTTATCCATTCATCTATTGAAGGGCATCTAGGTTGGTTCCACAGTTTAGCTATGGTGAATTGAGCTACTATAAACATTGATGTGGCTGCATCACTATAATATGCTGATTTTAAGTCCTTTGGATATAGACCAAGGAGTTGGATAAATGGGTCAAATGGTGGTTCCATTCCAAGTTTACTAAGGAATCCCCATACTGTTTTCCATATTGGTTGCGCCAATTGCAGTCCCACCAGCAGTGTATGAGTGTGCCTTTTCTCCCACATCCTCGCTGACACTTCTTGATGTTTGTATTCTTTTTTTAAAATATATTTATTTTTTAGTTGTAGTTGGACACAATACCTTTATTTTATTTATTTTTTTTATGTGGTGCTGAGGATTGAACCCAGGGCCTTGTACATGCTAGGTGAGCACTCTACTGCTGGGCCAGAAGTGATGCTGTTCCAGCTGTTGGAATTTGGCAGAATGAATAGAATAAGACCAAGTCAACTTACACATCTATGAAGGGCCAAGACAAGCCACAGAGTTTAAGGAGACTATTATCCTCCTGAGGCATTTGTACTTGCTGTTTCTGCTGCCTAGAAAACTCTTATCTCACAGCTTTCATGAACTCTGAAGGTTTTCAGATTTTACCTTGCTTGTATACTAACAATTTAGCCAGTCACAGTTTCTTGAATGCTGGCAGAAGACCTGAGACTCCTGGGTCAGAGACAAAGTACTTTATTACTCACACCAATAGTAATATTCAGAGTATCAGAATTTTCTTTTGCTAGTTCCCTGAGTTCCATTTCCCACAAGAAGACACAAAGAGGGCCAGGTGACACTGGCACATGCAGTGGGTTGTCCTGAAGAAGAGAACTCTGAAATTAGGAAACTTGAATCACCCAAAATGGGCAGTAGGCATGGCTGTCCTTTCCTCCAGAGGGAGGAATTATCCTTATTATACTGGACAGTAAGGAAATCTGCTCTTTACTTTGGAGGGAGATATTAGCTCTATCTTCCCTGGATGTTTGCTATATAAACATCTTTGAAAAGATATCTAGAACAAAGGCAGACAGTACCTCTGCTACTAAATTGTGTCCAAATGCACGAGACCTATGGAGAATTGTTTCCCAACAATGATTTGTTCTTTTACTTTCTTTGGGTCTCTGCCCAAAGTTACTTTGTCAATGAAGTTTGCCCTGAGCATCTTATATCAAATAGTTACTTATGGTCACTTGTATCAAACAATTCTATATTATCATTGGAACACTAAGCTGTGTATATTTGTTTTGTATATAATTGTTGTTCTTGTATACACTTGTTTATATATATATATATATATATATATATATATATATATATATATATATATATTTGATGAGCGAATGAATGAGTCATTGCATCATCACTAGTTAAGATTTAAAAAGGTCTATTTTTACTTCTAAATATAAAATCACACATTAACTAGACTCTGTCTCACTCCACAATCTGCCTGCCCAATTCTGGCTGGGAACACTGTTCTAAACATGCAATTCTGTCTTGACTGGCTTTCTAGTCTTTCCATGGGACTGGGCTGCTCCTCTGTTCATATGCCCTCTATGTTCTTTTCAAGTTCCAAATGTTGGCCCTTTCCCTTATAGTTCTTTATATGCCACTGCCTTATGTCCCAACGCAGACCATGGCAAACCTTTTAAATATCAGCCAGTGCTATGCTGGAAAACTGGCTCCCTGAATAAGAATTCTGATTTGCAAGGTTTACTGATTTCCATGGTGTAAATGCTCTTATTGCTGATTTTAAGATACCACCTCTTTAACCAATTTGAAAATTGCAAAATTCCTGAATATCTAACTATTGGCTCTCACAAGCTGGCAAGAGCTGGCTCCAGCACACCATTATAAGAAAGTTACAAAATATATGTAGTAACAGGGTTATTCTTAACTTGTCACAATAACATAAAGGTTTAAAGAAAAAGTAACATCTGTGAGTCAAGACAACAACTCCTTACTCTGAACTAATTTTTTTTTTTTTTTTTTTTTGGTAAGGATTCTCACATTATAGTGTAATCAACATCCCCTGGAGGGTTTCTTAAAATAGATGGCTAAGCCCCACCCACTCCTAGAATCTCTGAGCTGGTAGGTCTGAGTGGGTTGAAGCTGAGAATTTGCATATGTAACAAGTTCCAAGGTGATGCTGCTGTGGGTTCTGGGACCTCACTTTGAGAGCCACTGCCCTAATGGGATCACATGAAAAACCCTTTGCTCAAAGTCTGCTTTCAACTGCTACTTGAATGGGTAAGTTTTTGTACATAAACATTGTATCTGGATCAAAGAGAGAAAAAGCCACAATATCAAAGAAAAAAAGAAGTGAAAAATGTAGTTAGGAAAGGACTAACAGATGGGAGTGCTAAGTGTCTACAGCTGATTGCTTCAGGTCTTAGAGGAAAAGGTAAGTTTCCGGGTGTGTGTGAAGTCGTAACCTCTTGGTTTATAACTCTGCTCTACCTAATTTTGTAGTATTGGTTTCCTAAAAGATGAGGCCAAGCTGGAAATAGTTTCAATGAGGGCACAAATCTTGAGGCTTGCTGGGTAACCTCTCCTTTAGATGAAACTGAGCACTAGATCACTTATTTAAGGGCCCGCATTTCAAACAACCTTGAAAAAATTATTTACCCATTACCATGTGGTACTCATGCAAATAAGAGGGCTTGGGCAAAGAGGGAACACTTAGCCTTGATTAGATGGGACATATTAGCTTCCTGAAATTTTCTCACCTGTTTAAGCAGCTCTCAATCACAAATCCTGACAGGATAGACACTCATTGTAGGAAGGATTAACAGGGCTCAGCTAAACCCAAGGGGTGTCACACTTATCCTAGATCTCCAGGGCAATGTATGGTTCTCTGTATCCCTCCAAAATTCCAGTTGCTAAGGCCCTGTATGATGGCTCCCCTTTGCAATTCTCCAGAGGGAAAATGTTGTAAGGAATGCTAATAAAAGCCTGGCATCTTTGTAACTGATTTAACACCAGGACTGGTTAACTCAAGGAAGTCAGGGCAAAACAAGATAGGAATGTGATTCCACACAGGGAATTCTGGTGGGATAATACTATAGCAAAAGTCTGATTTTCCTGAGTTCAGCAGTTTTGTTGTTTCCTGGAGACCAAACCTGACCTTGACATTCATGCACAGTTTATTTTGACAAGTTTTATTTGAAATCAGTAGAGAGGAAAGATAGTTCATTATGAGACATCTTCTAAGCACGATAGCCTAGAGAAAGAAAGAGACCAAACCTCTATATTACTGGGCTTTCTTAGAAAAATCATATAGACTGCTCTAGGGATTTCTATGTAGTATCTGTAATTCAACAAGGCCAGATTCCTTCTGGATGCCTAATATAATTACCAGCTTTTAGCTAGCTCAGTGGGTTTCTTTACCCTTTCTGGAGGAAGTGAACACAAGGTTGTGGGAAGATGGCAGGCCTCTGGGAGAAATCCATTTACTTTTTGCTGGAGGGATCTGTAGCTTCCATGATGACCTGGATGTCTCTTTAGGTTGAGGAATCCTCTTGTCCAAGATGGTCCCAGTCACCTGTCAGATTTAACTGTTAGCAATGCTAGTGAGGTAGATTTAACAATGTCTTCCCTAATGATTCTTGAAGTGCTGTCTTGGGATCAGTAGCAACAGCAATAGCTCTAGGAACTTGTCAGAAATTCATGTGGATCAGAAATCTGGGACTGGGGCATATCGACCTAGGTTGCACAATTCCTCTAGAGGATTCTGGTGCATGCCAAAGTTTGAGAGTCACAGGCTTATATGAGCTTTGTCTCTTGCAGGTATTCTGTAGTAGCAGACAGCAGTAGTTTGAGGCATCTGGGGTGAGCTGTTTCTTGGCAGCCATCCTTTCCACTCTGTTTGCATTTTAAATAATGTTCATTTCTTCCCTGGCATCATTGCTTAATGATAAAGTGGCACTCTGGTGTTTAAAAAGTAAGTGTAACTGTTTCTTGGTAACTATAGCTGTAAAGGAATAGAGGGAGGTATTCATCTTTTAGGTACTGTGATTTTATGACTGGGAGATTCACTCTGATGAACTCACCCCTCTGCACCAAATCAGAACATTTCACATCTATTATGCTACATATTTTAAATTAGTTTGAAATCCCAGTGTCTGCTTTGTAGAATGTTTTGAGATTGCAACATGGTGGCAGGTCATCATTTCTGATATGTCCTTTGGACCTAGATTGACTTTATTGAACATACAGCAGAAGCAGACTATTAGAGTCAGGGTCTCTCCAAGCCCCATGTAGAGGTATTTTCTTGAAGATCAAACCACCATTCATCTCATGAACATTAACATATGTTCATGAAATTCTGGCCTTGGTTGCAGGTCAAGCCATCTTGGCATTTAGAATCCATTTGAGAGAATACATAACATTTTTTTTCTCAAGGTAGTCTAACAGGCCAGGCATATTAATAATTAACATTATTAAAGACAATGTTGAAGAACAATTTTCATAAAATGGAAAATGGATGAGACTACTGAGGACATGAAATACATTCTGGAAGAGATGGAGGCTGAGACGAGATTTACTTAATAGCCATGCAATTGTGAGCAAGTTACTGAGCCTTTTTAAGCCTTAGTTTTCTTATCTAAAAAATGTGTATAATACAGGGATGCATGTTTTAGGGTTGTTGTAAAAACTAAGTGAAATTATTCATGTAAAGAACTTCAGAGAGCCGGGCATGGTGTCACAAGCCTGTAATCTTGGGAGGCTGAAGCAGGAGGATTTTGAGTTCAAAGCCAGCTTCAGCAACTTAGTGAGGCCCTAAGCAACTCAGTGAGACCCTGCCTCTAAATAAAATATAAAAAAGGGCTGAGGATGTGGCTCAGTGGTTAAGCAAGTGCCTCTGGGTTCAATCCTTGGTACTGAAAAAGAAGAACTCAGGAGAGATTTTGCAACCATGTATGTGCTCAGTAATCAGGAGCCATTAAAAATTTATACTTGTTTATGTGACTATATACATACACACGCACACACATATATATTCATAATTACTATACATTTATGCTCTTGCATGTATACACACATGTGTACTATATGTACATATAAAACACACATGTACTAAGATGTGGCTGAATAGTAGCTGATTCCATGAATTGGAATGATTAGATCAAGAAATATCTCAAACTATTCCTTTTTTCCTTCTCTTTGCATTTATTGCCCTTCCCTATCATTACTGTGTTTTCCATAAGGCAATCATTCCCATTAAAGCACTAATGCCCTTGGGATAGGTCACTCTCTACTCATCTGAGATTTACTGTGTTTTGGAGTGGGCGAGTGGGATGGGACACTTGGAGTACAGGCTCTGAGGCTATTTGGGAAAGCATTTGAGAATGGGAGTAGGATGTAGTGCATATTGGTGCTTGCTTCCCTCATAGTGTGCCTAGTGTCGTCACAGAGTGGATGGGAGAACACTTTGTCCTGGTAGTACATGTTGACTCTTAACAAGGGTATTTTTTCCATCTTAGAATCTTATCTGTCAGCACATTTGTGGACATGTGTTATCCAAGGTAGGGAATGCACATGGATGACCACACAGATCTGACCCCTGCCTACCTTACCAGTTTGGGCAAGTTCCAATCTCCTTTTTGCTCTTTATACTCCCATATAATAGGTCTTATTTCAAGACGCTCTATTTTCTCTAATCTTAGGGCCCTTACATGTGCTGCTTTTTCTCCTTGGAATTTTCTCCCTGTATTCATGGCCTAGCTATATCTTACCCTTCAAGCAAAAGCATAGATATTTCTTCCGGAGACTGGGAGAGTAGAGGAAGGGGAACAGGGGGAGTCAGGAGAGGAAAGAAAGAGGAAGTCCTGGGGACTGAAATGGAACAAATTATATTCCATGCATTTATGATTATGTCAAAACAAACCCCAAGATTATGTGTAACTATAACGCACTAAAAAAAAAAAAAACATTTATAAATCATTTAGGAAACTTCACTGATCTCTTCCAGACGAGGTTTGTGTCTCTACTCTGTGCCCATATTCCTTTGTCCTGAAATTTTTATTTTTTATATTCCTGAGCTTAACACAGTGCTTAGCACATGGAAATTGTCACTATTTGCTATTGAACGATCAGGTGAGTGTTACATAGAGCGTGAGAGCTGGGAGGAGGGAAAAGAAAACTAACATTGTATTCCTTTATGTACTTCTTCTCTATCTGGGTTAAAATTCATTCCTGAGCCCCTAGGATAGAAGCTGTTGAAGGAGAGAAAACTACTACAGTTGGAAAAAATGGGAAAAAACATTTCCCAGTTTATGTGAATTTCTTTATTTTCCTTCAAATTCTATGGCATGACAAGAAACTGTTATCCTATCAGCCCCGGGAGCTCAATTGTTAGCCTTTGCTCTGTGAAATATAGCTCCTCCATGAGCTCAGTTGCAAAATGGGTACTTTATAAATCTTAGAAATAAACACACACTTTACCTTTTCCCTCATAGTAGGTGGGAGCACCAAGAATTTCTGGGGATTTGAACATTTCTTTCACAACACTGTGCAGGAAGTGGTTTATCATTTTACTTTGAGTTGATGTTCCTGGTAATAACATTCATGTACCTAGGATAGATGCAATTGTTTAGCTGTCACCCCCAAACTTAGTCATACCATTGATCTGACATCAGAAAGTACTTATCCTATTGATCTAGTGTCAGATGGGTGGTAGTCATAGTAATAATGGGCTTTGATTGATAGTTTCAGTTGACAGATTATCAAGTCACATTTTTCAACAGCCAAGCTGTTGATGGGCTTGGAACATTTCCTTGCCTACACAGATCCCCTTGACCTTTAACTTCTTGTTACATGTGTTAAATCCAGTTCTCATTTAGTGGCACTGGAAATACTTTCATTTCAGCTTATTTAAAACTCATAGGTAGAGAATCTAGAATTAATCTAGAATTATTTGAACTTAGCTGAATAAGAAATACACAAGAAATATTTGTTAAGTGGATGAATAAGTGAATTTATGGCTTGTATAGTAAGAAAGGTGATAAGGGATGGTCGGGTGACATTGGCCATGATATATCAGGTATGACAGTATATATCAGGTATTATGGCAGTTGGGAATAACCTGTTTCAGACATGGCAAATATTCTGGGTCAGCTTGGGCACCAGCCAGAAAAAGAAGGGCAGAGGAGCTCTTATATGGTTTGAAATCAGGGGTGCTAGCAAGGAATCCCCGCTCAAGGCTCCACTCTTGCCCATTTAGTTTTATGGTTTTAGGACTTGCTCAATGGTTTGTGTTCCCAGACCAACAGCGTCAGCATCTGCTGGGAACTTGTGAGAAATGTAAATTTTCTGCCTCCACCCTAGTCCTGCTGAATGAGAATCTGCATTTTAACAAGATCCCCAGGTGATTCTCATTAAAGTTTGAAAAGCATTGGTTTAAGAGTTTCATCCCTCTTCAGATGCAAATGTCTTAAAGCAAAATCATCCCTAGGACTGCTAGAGTTTAGATTCAAGTTTTAGTAGGTTCTTACCCTCCACATCTGATCTTTAAGAGGTTGAATTTCTTAAAGCAACAGAAACATTCTTGGGATGAGCTAAGTGATTTACTAGAGAGATTATTGTGTAGCTCTCAGAATGACTAAGGAGGGTGGGAAACCAAGCTGAGAAACTGTAACAAGGGCTGCTAGTTAGGACTTCAGCCAAAACCGCACCAGAGAACAAGTTTGATGGGCACATTGCTGTCATTATCACTGAGACCACTGCTGCTACCAACAGGCAGTGATGCACTGGAGCTAGCTTGTGCTAGCTTGTGAGGGACAATTATGTCTTTTCCCAATTCTGCATTCACTGATGTCTAGTTAGCCACTTGGATGCTTGAAATCAGATATGGTAGGAGTTTTCATATCACAAAAAACCAGGAAATCACAAAAATCAGGGTTTTTCTTTGACAGCTGGTTTATCATCACACCATTGTACTGAGTCCATTACTGATAAGAAACCACTGTCCCTGCTTGTCCTGAAAACTGGATGTTGTTGCTATAGGCAATGTCAAGGTAGGTATTTACCTGTCTTCCATGTTTTTGCTGTTGTTGTTCCTCTAACCTGGGAAAGTATCAAGTGACCTGGTCAGTGTTTCCTATATTTGGCTGCATAGTGAAATTACCTGCTTGGCTTTCAACTCCTCAAATTCTGATTTCATTGGTTTGGATGAGGGATTGATAAATTGTGGTCCCTGGACCAGTAATATCAGCATAACTTGGGACATTGTTAGAAGTTCAAATTCTTGAGTACTACCCCAGATTTGCTGACTCAGAAACTCTGGAGGTGAGGCCTAGTGATTGATCTTGTAATTAATCCCCCAGATAGTTCTGATGGAGATTGAAAACTATTGGTCTGGGTTGGGGTTGTGGCTCAGTTGGTAGAGTGCTTGCCTAACATGTGTGAGGCACTGGGTTCGAGTCTCAGCACCACATATAATAAATAAAGGTCAATCAACAACTAAATAATAATAATAATAAAAAAAACCATTGGTCTGAGGGCAAGGTTTGGGCATCTGGACTTAAAAAAAATTCCAGGTGATTCAAAAGTGTATCCAACGTTGAAAACCAGTGGGTTGATAGTTTATTAAAGAGCCCTATATATTTGACTTTTTTTATAAGAATTATGGCTGATTTGTCCAGTGGGTATAGGCATACCTCACAGGATGGTAGGTTGAGATTAAATAAGTGTGAAATTTCCATTTGAGGTAAAGATCATCAGATTCCAGTTTGGATCCTCAGAAGTCATATGAGCCCTCTAATGGAACTTTTGTAGGATTGATGGTAGAGCACACCCATTATAAAATGTTTTACTTGGGAACTTCCAAACACTGTGATACTCACCACCTTGTCAGTACAAGATCAGATTCTGGGGGGTGATATGGGTAGAGCCTGGACATGTACTTTTTGAACAAGCTCCCCACATGACTTTCAGCAATGCATTTTGAGTCAGTGAATTACTCTGACAAGGAGGAGGGACTTGATAATTGTGATTTAAGTAAATCCATGTGAAGCATTTTGTTCCAGGCCTGATTCCATGAACTTCTTATGAAGCCTGAAAACAAGTAGGTTCTAACAGGGCTGGGAATGTAGCTCAGCCATCAAGTGTTGATTTACTATGCATGAGGTCCTGGGCTTGATCCCCAGAGCTGCCAAAAATATGTTCTAACAAGCTATAGAAAACATAGCAGAAAACCTGGGAATTATAGATCAACATTCAACATGCTCCTGGACTTGAAAATGGCCAAAGGTATACAAATTAAGAATGCTTTGAATCTCTTTCCTAAATGCATTTGTTCTTGTGCTAAGAAGGAAGAGAAAGGGAGAGAAAAGTAAAGAATAAACTTCATTTTATTTCATTTTTAATTGGATTTATATAACTGTATCATGAAAGGTGAAATTCTGGCAACTTTTGTATAGTACTCAAAAACAGTTGCAAGATTTAATTGGAAAAAGGTGTTTTTTGGAAGATCTTATTGTTTTAAAATTAATGAGACAGGTCTAATTTAAAAAAAAATGTGCTTTCCTTGATGCTTTTTACTGGGAGCTAGGTGTTTATTGCTACCTCTCAGATGAGAAAATCAAGTTATAGAGTAAATTGCCTATACTCTGAAGTGGTAGACTTAAGAAATTAATGTAAAATTTGTTTGTTTAAGGTAAATTTTAGAGCTGGGAATATACTTCAGTGGTAGAATATTTGCCTGGTATGTGTGAGGCCCTGGGTGTGATCCACAGAACTGGAAAAAAAAGTGCTGAATTTTAATTCCATAATTTACTCTCTATGCCATTTTATTATTTTTTATTATTTATTTTATTATTATTTATTTTATTATTCATTATTATTTTTCATTATTATTCATTATTTATTTATTTATTTATTTTTCCTGTAGCAAGTTGATAGAACTACATTATGGAAAGGAGCAAAGGCAGAAGAAAGATATTACAGATGATCCAGTTGTTCAGAAGGCCAAATGAGGTGACTTTGTAAAGTGGCTTAATCAGAGTCAATAAACCACTAGTGGCTATGAAAGGGAGAAGCTGAGAGCTGAGAAAAAAACATTTTGGATGTAGTTTTAATGCTAATTGGGCTCCTGATCCCTGGAGGTACAAAGTCCAAGAAAGGTTCACAGTGAGTTAGATTAACTAAGGCCTGGGGTAGGAATTATGTCTAGTTTAAGAAATGACTGGTCATACTTTAAAAGAGTGAAAAAAATGAAGAAACTTTTTAAAGTGAGGCTTTAAAGTTTGAGAAGTTTTATTTGACATATTGCTTTCTCTGTGAGGAAAGACAAGTATGATTTTATTTTGCAGAGAGGAAATTGAGACTTAAGCAAGTTCTGGAATTTACTCAAGTCACAGAGACAACTGAGTAGCAGAGCTGATTGGCATTTTTTGACTCTCTCACACCACAGTACCTAAATATATATGGGGATTTGTAAATAGTTAAATCTTCTCTTTTTTTTTTGTATTGGGGATAGATGAATTTGATTACTTATAATGAGTTATGTATTGATTTTATATTAATTGGTACTAATGGGTGTTGATGTTTATGTTTAGTGATTTAAATAACTATTTATTGATATTTAGATCCAAATTCAGAAATTCTGATTTAGTTGATTTAGGGTGTGGCCTGGGATTTGGGATTTTTAAAAAATGTTTTTAATATGCAATAAAGAGAGAACTACTGCACTAGAAAAATTTCCCTCTCTTGCTCTGTTATCTTGCCCTTGCCGTCTTTTGGGAACATTTTTTGGGAACATGAAACCATAAACAAAGTATCTCATTAACCTGTTAGCATAACAGCAGGCCAGGGAGTAGCCTGGCAAACTCACACTTATAAACGAGAAACATAAATTTTACACTCGGTCAAATTTGGAGGTTAACTTCATCTTTCATTTACACAGAGACCTTCTCAGGACTGTCATAGCTAAAGATCAAATGTTGGTTAATTTCCACAATCATCAATGGTACTCTTATTTGAGTGCCATAGCATTTGAGACTTTGTTGTGTCAAGAGCCTGATGGATGCAATAAGAAAGTTGTTGAATTTCTATAAATATGTTTGTGTTTCAGTCACAACACCTGTAAAATGGGGGTAGCAGCACTAACTTCTTAGAGGTAGTGGGAAAGTTAGACAAAATGTTTGTTTATAGTACCTAGAACCGACCAAGGCACAAAAAGTAGTTATTTCTTATGTGCTAGGTATTACAGCTAGTCTCTGGCTTTGTTTTCCTTGCGAAACTTAGAGGCTCAACTGAGGCATTTAGGAACTGAGATACCCAATCAAAACATAAACCCTTTCTCTAACATGTGGTTAAGTGTGCAAATTATAGTATAAACAGAGCCTGGATCTAACATAGATGATAGTTGTTTTTCTTTTGAGGAGAAGCATTCAAATATTTGTTGAAGTGAAATGACATTAGATAGAGTTTAGCTTATCTTAACATCCTCAATATGAATTCCACTTACAATCTAGATTTATAATAAGAATAATGCTAGATAAAATTTTTATTATTTTACGTTAGAATTAGTCAAATAAGTCGGCTCTATAGACATAAACTTAGAAGCCTAGTGTCGGCATTAGCATCTTTTTGTGCTCCTTCCTGGAAAATTTGTTCACAGCTATTAGGGGATGTTAGTTTATTTAATTCTGCTTTAGATGCATTATTGTTACTATTTTTAGGTGTTCCCTTTTCTTAGTGAAAGAGGGCTGTTTTAAATGTGTGTATTGAGTATTTGAGTAACATAATTTCCATCTCCTAAAAGTAAGGGCACAGAGAAAACAAGAAATATTTCCTTTATGACTGGTATGCTTTTCTTCTGAGACTCCATGGCAGTAAATAAAGAACACTGGAACAAACACACACACACACACACACACACACACACACACACACACACACAACCTACTGCTGCAACATGTCTTGTCACGTTCTGCTCACCCCTACACCTGATTTCAAATGTAAATTGCACGGCATTTAGCGCTAATGAAAATACTCTAGTGAAGGAAATTGTTAAGATTTTCTGATGCTCCCCTAGGGGTAATATTAAAACCCCCGTTACTAACATCTCACTCTGAGAAGACAAAAATGTGCACTGAGAATACAAAAGCCCTGTTGGCATCTAAATGTGGGCCAATTAATTTGCTGTTATCGACGTGTGGATTTACGAGGAGATGTAAAAGTAGGGCCCAGGAAAGCTATTGAGATCCCCGTATTGCGGGGCTCCTTGACCCTGGATTTTTCAATGCTTGCTTAATCATGACATTCTGCTTTCTATTTATTTATACAGTTGCTTCAATGAACAAATTAATAATTATACAGCACATTGACAAACATGCCGGGTAATATTTGCCAGATTTTAAATTAATTTAATTCAAGGGCCACTTCATTTACAGGATTCATCCGCACATCAGGCATCAGCCTTACCTCGTTGCTATTCAAGCTACACCAAGATTTGTCATCATTTTCCCCCTTCTTTTCTTCTCTGCAGACAAAGACAGCACAACTTGCCATGCCAAATAAATAGACACTAACAGGCAGGTGGAAGACAGATAGATGACAGACAAATAGGAATATAGATAAATGCGCGGATGACATAAATTTAGAAGGAAGGATAATAGCTGTTACTATGATATGTGGAAAACAATTAGATTCCACTAAAATCTTGTATTTATTTTCTCTTTAGCTCCAATTTGCAATTTATCTTCTCTTGTTTCACACCCACAAGCCTTCTTCACAATTTACAGACTGGAAATTCAAACAAATAGCTTATAGTTGCAGAAATGATCACTCTTCTGGGAAACAGAAAAAAAATGTAAAAATAAAATTTCTTGGGCTTAGAAAGCCAGGAAAAATTCTGGGTTGTTTTGTGTATCAATAAGGTTTGAGTTAAAGTTAATGAGATTGGGTTGCATAGAAGGGGATCAGCTGCTTTTAGAAAAAAGTTACAATTGAACCATCACACATAATTGTAATTGGGTTTGTAAGACAGAAAAGAGGCTTTAATTCAATTGTGATTTATTATTATGTTTGTAATCATGGCTAAAGACTAAACCTTGGCCTCTCAGAAAGTATTAAGTATTAAACTTATTAAGAATATTAATAAGTTTTCATGTATATTGTTTCATCAAGTATTTCAGCATGTAACAATATTGACTGAGTCAAGTTTCTGCCGTTAAAGGAAGGCCTGGATACCAAATACATTATCTTATATTCATGGATGGTAATAAAATCTAATGGAGTATTAGAGGTTGAGGTTAGTTCAAACAGAAGAACCATACACCAGATCCCCATTAGCAAATTTGCAAATTATTTTTAATGCTGTTGACATTCTATGATTTGGACTACTAGTTGATCATAATTGGCTCACGGATTTTATAAATCAGTTGACAATTCATTTTGGGGGGAGATAAAAAATTTCCTACAAATATTATTCACATATGGTTACATATCCTGGGTATGGACCAATACCTGTCACAGTTCTATGCTAAGATTGGTAATCAGGTGAAGCCATCACAGGATATGGTGATTTATAACTTCTGCCACTGAAAATGTACACATAGGTTTGTGTTGTGTGTATTTGTGTGTGCATACTATAATATCAAGAGATATTGATTTTTCCCCCCATGAATGTGCTTCTTCAATACAGCTGGTTTAGATTTTACAGATGAAGGTGGGGGTGGGAAACCCACAGGGTGGTGTTGCTAAAGAGAAATCTTTTCGTTTGGGGGAGATTAATAACAAACCTAGGATTGTATTACACAATCAGAGAATACTCTGCATATATGCATAACTGTTTGTCTATCCAGGGTAAATTATTCTTAGAATGTATTTTCATTTTCTGAGAAGGATATTTAGGTACAACCCTATAAGGTGGCTCTTTTTTTTTTTTTTTAAATGGAGCAACTATTTAGAGAAAATCAGGCAAAGACTAGGCAGATAATTTTAGTGCAAGCAGGCTTTTGCTTCAGTACCCGAGATAATTGTCTCAATCTCCTTTTTACTCTGCAGGGTCACAGATGTCAAAAGGCATTCCCACATGCAAGTGGAAATTGTGCAATACAGAGCTCAGAAATTATGTGTCTTTTATTTAAAAAAATCAGGTAGACCTATATGCCATAATAATTATAAAAATTATACCAGCATTTATTTGGTTATATTAATATGCTATTTGTATTAACTAGTTTTACTAATTACCTAATTACTGCCCGCTAGGGTAATTACTCATCTTGATTAAATGGATGTTGAAAGGTGAACTCATAGGCATGAATTTGGTCATCATTTTCCTATCTAGAATAATAATGCTGAGGGCAGATGCTCAATCCATTTAATATTTTCATTGATTGTAGAGCTAGAGGATTTTAAGGTATAGTTCATAAAACTAGTGTACCTAAATAGAAGATTGAAGCACATAGGTATACATTAGAGGCACTTAATGGTGTTTTTCCTTAACAAAAAGGAGCATTAGAATGAATTATTTGAAAGTCACTTTTAAAAAGGTGTAGTAGAGAAATCAAAGACTTTGACACCAGATGGACTTGAGTTTGAATCTTAACTTCATATGGCCCAGGGAAAGCCACCTTGCTTTCTGAGTGTCATTTTCCTATTCTGTACAATATGGACATCTTATTCAATATCAACTTCTAGTTTTGTGAGGAGTAAATTAAATAATGTTTATAAAGTATCCAGAACTGAGGAAGTGTCTTTTAAATCTACTATATTCTACTCTAAGATTTGGGCTTCATAATCTTGACACATTTCTTAACTTTTAATAAAAAAATAAAAAATTGAAATGGAAGTTACCACAATGACTAACAATGTGAAGAAGAGAGGATTATCATAACAAGTGCGACTCAACAGCTAGCCTCCAGTATCACAAGCCCTAAAATGTCCTGGTTATATTAAGGCAGGCATAAATTCAACATAGGTAGAAATTAGGTCCCTTTTGTTTAACTTTATATTTTCAAGATTCATTGTAAACCCAATAAAATCTCCTTATTTGTTGAATGAGTAAAGGAATTAATGGATGACTATCTGTCTGGATGTTTGTATAATAAATGCATCATCATAGCCTTTGTGTTCTTCATGGTTCTGAAGGTGCTATCTAAAACAGTTGCTTTATAAAAGTAAATTTTACTGGGCATGGTAGTGCATACCTGTAATCCCAGCATCTTGGGAGGCTAAGGCAGGAGGATCTCGAGTTCAAAGCCAGCCTCAGCAAAAGTGAGGCACTAAGCAATTCAGTGAGACTCGATCTGTAAATAAAATACAAAATAGGGCTGGGGATAAGGCTCAGTGTCGAGTGCCACTGAGTTTCATCCCTGGTACCCCCCAAAATAAATAAATAAAATACAAGTAAATTTCATTCATAAAACAAATTATCAAAGTAATCACTCCCAAAATATGTTTTATCTCAAATTTCCATTATTCAGGCTGAATGGTATCATATGTTATTGTTGATGCACCATCACCATTGGTGGTAGTGTGAACAGTTAACTTTGCACTATCACCATGAGTGTTATTTATAATTACCAAGCCTTCAGAACTGTGGGAAAATAAATATCTATTATTTAAACCATGTGGTTGATGGTGTTTTGTTATGACAGCTCTAGCTGTCTAAAACGTTCACATTTTGTACATTTTTCTTGTGATCAACATCCTTGAGAGGGCTGGAAGGGAGGGTTTTAAATGGTGCAGACTCTTTCAAGGAAACTCACTGGACTAATCCTTCTCCCTGTTCACCCAGCAAAACATTCAAGGATTGCTTGTGTGCCTCCTGACAAATTATGTCAGAGAGTATTGGGCAGGTCCTCTTCTGTGCTTGAACACAGTTCTGAGCATTTATTGCATTGTTACAATGATTGTCTGTGTTATCCACTGAACTCCTATAGGGGGTGGTATTTTCCTTATTCTCCTTTGAATCCCCATACCTAAACCTTAAATGTGAGCAGAGAAAGCCTTTACATCAAACTAAGAAGGGCTCATCTGACCTCTCCTATGGGATGAGTGGGTCTCTGTCTTTGATTTCAACATCAGCCATGCTGGCCTGCAGAAGCACTCTGGGAGCAGAGGTGAACTGGAATGTGAAATAAATTGCATACCTATAGTGACAGGAAGGAGACAAGATGTATTTCCTTATCACCTTGAACATTATGCTGTTAAGAGCTGTGCAGTGTCAATCACATCAGTCCATCATAGTTGCTAACATGTACAAAAGTTGCTCAGAGAGATAATGTCTTATGGAACACCAATGCACCTTATTGCATTTGGTGGGAATAGGGTTGCATGAGACATTTCAGTGACATACTGAGACTCTAAAGAGAGGTGCACCCAGACAGTTCCCTGAATTTTTGTCTCACAAAAGGTCAAAGAGGGCCCTTAGCTCATAGTGCAGAAATGCTGCTGGCTATTAGTTTCTTACATAACTTACTGAACCGTACTCAGTCTTTTTAAAAATTTTTATTTATTTAGTAGTTGATGGACCTTTATTTTTTATTTCTATATGGTGTTGAGAATCGAACCCAGTGCCTCACAGATTTGAGGCAAGCACTGTACCACGGAGCCACAACCCCAGGCCCATGTATTCAGTCTTTGGTCCCAGCTTTCATTTAAACAAGGAAACAAATAGAACAGGACTTTAATGTAGCATGAACAGAGGGTTATTTTTTTTTCAAGAACTTTTAGGTAAGACTACATTTCTACTACCATTTAAAATCCTTTTAAAGAATTAGCCTTCTCTCCCAATAATTGATAGCCAAGACAACACCATGGGGGAAAGTGGATGGAGAGGACTGAGACACAGATGTATTCAACTGAAAGAGCCTCTAAATTATGTTGTCAAATATGATAGCAACCTTATTTTAAATGCTTTCCCTTCTATAATGCTCTTTCTTCCAATTCAACTGTCTCTGCTTTTGTTTGTTTTGTGTGATTCACCTACAGGGTAAGGTTGTACTGTATTGTGGGGGTCAATTCTTACAATGTTGGATGGAGATCCTAACTCTCCAGGCAGACCGTGCTAGTGTAAAAAACAGTCTATGGACTCCTGTCAACTATTTACTTGCTTGCAGGAACTCTTTTCTAACTGTACTGAGCTGTTATTATGTGCTAAAAGTACTTAGAACTTATGAAGCAACCCTGATTCAAATTATCCAAGAATTATTTTCTTGGAGGGTGACTGGGAAAGTTCAGGGAAACTAGAGAAACAAGTGAACTAAGTCAGGAGGGCCTTCAGAATTCACTGCATATTAGAGACTATCTGACAGGAGCTGAGAAGTCAAGGTACTCCTCATTCTAGAACAAGAAACCCCATAGGGGGATTTCAAAAAGAAACCATTTCCAGACTCAGTAAGTGAGCAAAAATGTTGCCATCAGTGGGATCTTTAAATCAAGGCATTATGAACAGGAGGGACCTAAGAGAGTCAGATGTTACCATCTATTTTTTTTCACATCTTCAAGGATTCCGAGGTTCAGATTCTCTTAGGGACTGATGAAAATCCTGAAAATTTAGTGTCAACCTCAGTGGTTCTCTGATTAAAAGTTTTCTGCATTTGTCCATCCATTCATCTGCCATCCATTCACTTATGAAATTTAGAGCATCTACTATGTGTCAGACTTTGTGCTGGATATTAGGTGCTCAGTGTTTTAGAGGTTTATAATTTAGAAATACCTGGTATTAGGACTGGATTATATCCTCTGGACAAATTTATATGTTGACCCAATGTACTAGTATTTGGAGATGGAACCTTTGGGAGTTCCTTAGGTTTAGATGAAGTCATGAGGATAGGGTCCTCATGAAGGGATTAGTGCCATAAGAAGAAGAAACACCAGAGTTGTTTCTTTTTCTCTCTTCTTCCTCCTCTTCCTCCTCCTCCTCCTCCTCCTCCTCCTCCTCCTCTTCATTTTCTTCCATTTCTTGCTTCCATGTGAGGACACAAAAAGTGGGTGACCATCTTCAAGTAAGAAAAAGAAACCTCACCAGAACTAACCATACTGGCACTCTGATCTTGGACCCCAAGCCTCCAGAGCTGTGGGAAAATAAATATCTATTTTTAAATCATGTGGTTGATGGTATTTTGTTATGACAGCTCTAGCTGCCTAAAACGTCTGGAATGGCTCTTCTTGATTAGTCACCAATAATTTTCAGTTCTTACTTTATTTTATTGCATTTAATGCTATTGAAAACTACTTTTAACTTTTTTTTTTGGTGGTGCTGGGTATCGAACCAGGGCTTTGTACCTGCTATACAAAGTCCTCTACCACTGAGCTACATCCCCAGCCCTGAGAAATACTTTTAAGTATTTGAATTCCTGTTTAACTATTGTTAAAATCTTTGTCAGGCTGGGAGTGGTGGCACACATTTGTAATCCCAGCAGCTCAGGAGGCTGAGACAGGAGGATCTCAAGTTCAAAGCCAGCCCCAGCAACAGTGAGGCGCTAAGCAACTCAGTGAGACCCTGTCTCTAAACAAAATACAAAATATGGCTCGGGGTGTGGCTCAGTGGTTGAGGGCCCCTGACTTCAATCCTTGGTACCAAAAAAAAAAAAAAAAAAAAAAAACTTTGTCAGGCTCTGTATTGTTTGTCACTCCCTCTTGGTTCTTCCTCTACCTCTTGTACCATTCCCTTTTCAATTTTCCTCTGGCTTCTCTTTTTTTTTTTTTTTTACCCTCTCTTAAGTGTTCTCTGGGTTTTAATTTTCTCATTTATTTTTCTTGGGCTACATTAGATTCAATGGTGTTAATCAAGTGATTCTCAATTTGAGCCTCAGCTCAGGTCTAGAACTTTTGAGTTCTACATACCAACTCTTTTCTAGATATCTCTACCTGGACTGTCAGGGTCAGCATTTGCAAAATACTCACTAACCTGTCCCCCAAGCCTTTTGACTTTATTTCTTGTGAATGAAACATCATAAAAACCAGGAACTCAAGTTACATATGGTTCCTGATTTTCCTGCCACACCCAACTGTGTTCTAATTTATTTTCTAACAGTGTCACTTGAGTCTTTTCCCTGTTCTGTGTCCCCAATTGCTAATGATTTAGTTCAAACATACACTCATTTTGCTTTTACTGTGGTTCTAATTTCTGTTTTGTTTTCTCTCCTTTTATTCTTGCTCCATCTCTCAATCCATGCTCCATATTTCTACCAGAGGAATCTTTCTTAAAAACAAACCTGATCATATTATTTATTCCTGTAAGAACATTCAACGTTCAGGAGTCACTCATGTCAACTTCTCTAGTCTGAGCTGGGAATTCTAACTGTTCTTTACTCACCTTAATTGTGGTACTTATAAGGCTATGTTTCACTTATTTCTTCACAAGAGTACTAGTGGAGGGACTTAGGTGAGTGACTTGAGAATAGGGACAATGTTTAGTAAAAATAGATTGAATTAATAAATTGATTGCTTTTTGAAATATATTTTAAATTTGCTTCAACAGTATGTATCTTTATAAATGAATACATTTTCCCAATTTCTATCAAGTCTCTGTTCATTTTGTTTTCATATTAAGTCCTCCTTTGGGGTCCCATAGTCCATCAAGGTAATACAATTTCCCCACCTTAGATCATGCAATAATTATATTTCAGAACTAAAGGGCAAACATAAACACATTTTATTGTTTGAGAAAAAAAGCCAGGAATAAAGGCAGCTGTTGTAAGTTGAGCAAGGAAAATTCTGGGTTCAAAGGAAGCATCAGCCTGGTGCAGTGGCACATGCCTGTAGTCCTAGTGGCTTGGGAGGCTGAAGCAGGAGGATAGCAAGTTCAGAGCCAGTCTCAGCAAAAGCGAGGCACTAAGCAACTTAGCAAGACCCTGTCTCTAAATAAAATACTAAATAGGGCTGGGGATGTGGTTCAGTGGTTGAGTGCCCCTGAGTTCAATCCCCGGTACCCAAATCAAACAAACAAACAAACTAAAAACCCAGAACAAAGGAGGCAGTCCAACAAGCATAGTTCTTAGTTGATGAGATGGAGGTTGATGCATATGGGCCTTATCTACTGCCTAGTTTATATGTCCTGCTGTGGTCACCATAAGGCCAGTGGGAATGGAAGCTGGGGGAAGTAATCAGTGAGTCTGCCTTGGCCACAAATATTCTGGATACTTTATAAGAGTGATTCATCTAGTGCTCTTCAAAGGACCTTTTCCTGTATTCTGAGCCAGAAGTACATAGCTTAATGTAGAGAATTAAATTGTTCTCTAATTGCTTAGTGTATTTAATCTTTTCCAGGCTGAAAGGTTGGAAGTATGTCTATAAAATGTCTTCATAAAATGTTTGCATTTTAAAAACTTTAGTTGTTTAACCAAATATACACTTAGGGCACATGGAACTTTAGAAGTCACTTGGTCTAATGATCTTAAGCTTCTGAAGCCCCAGATTCAGTAGAGGTAAATTAAAGGGGTTGGGTTGTGTGCAGGGTTAGGGGTAAGGGCATGATCTGACTTACCTGTCCAGATTGAGCTATAGCAGCTGCCTTTTGATTACTTTGGCATATTTGGATTCTGGAAACACTTTTTTTTGGGAAAAAAATGTTTCACTACTAAAAAATTATGTGAAGACTACTGATTTTATAGTTCCTTATTTTACAGATAAGAAAATAGGTTGAAAGAGTTAAAGGTGCATAGCTAGTTGGTGATGAGAGTTATAGAAGCCAGATTTTGTATTTCTCCTGACCAGTAAATTTCCATAGGGTACAATGATTCTCTCTCTGACATTTAGAAGCAGATGAATTTATTTTAGGAAAACCATATTATGCATTTGTGTGTAATACATTCTTATTTCAGATCATAAGCAAGTAACTCACAGCTATTGTATAAAAAAATAAAAAAATGTTGTACCCAAAGCTAAGCAGAATTTAAGTCCTTAGTAGCCATGAGAAGAAAAATTAATTTGCTTTTAAATGCCCCATAGAAATGGCATGTAACATCTTAAGGTATGAAACTTTTAAAAGGTAGTGACTGTAGAGCTTTACAAAGCCATGTTCCTTCTCTACCTCCCAATATGGAGAGTGTAGCTCTGTCGATAAATGCCCATTTACTTCATTCAGAAATAAATTAAGAATAAGATGCAGATTTGCAGAAGCCAGGGGCTGAAGGTGGTGTAGGTCATTCTGCTTTTGTCCTTTCTGTGGTCAGAGAAGTGCTCCCTGCAGCAATTAGCCACAAGGTGGCCACAGCTCACCCATTCCCCCATGCAGAAGCCTTCTACTTCCCCTCAACCCTTACTGAAGGGATTTTTAAGTAAATTAAGCAACATTTATGGAAGGTAAGAATACATATGATTTTTATCTTTAATTGGCAAATTTATGGATCTTTATGAAATAGTGTAATGAAAAGCAACAAATAACATTTTTAGTTGAAAACGGATATAGCAAGATTCTTATAAAAAAGGAAAAAGGGGGGGGGGGCGGTGCTGCCAAGCAGTTTTATTGGCTGTTTTGGTTTTTAAAAAAATTTTTTTTCTTTTCTTTTTTTATTGGTTGTTCAAAACATTACAAAGCTCTTGACATATCATATTTCATACATTAGATTCAAGTGGGTTATGAACTCCCATTTTTACCCCAAATAAAATTTATTCTAATTTGTTATATATGACAGCAGAATGCATTTCAATTCATATTACACATATAGATCACAATTTTTCATGTCTCTGGTTTTACACAAAATAGAGTCACACCACTCGTGTCTTTATATATGTACTTAGGGTGATGATGTCCATCTCATTCCACCGACTTCCCTATCCCCACGCCCCCTACCTTCCTCTCTCTCTGTTTTGGTTTCTTATGAAATGAGGAAAGGAGATGTTGTTGACAGCTTAAGATATACTATATAGCATAAAAATTTTGCATTTTTTTCTTTTGTTGTTGTTAAGTGGAAATTCTACAGGAAAGGCAAATTCACCTCTAACAGTGTAATGTAATTCTACAGACCTTTATTTCAGTCTGCTTAGGGTAGTAGTAACATTGTAGGCAGTTGGGTCCAACAGACATAAGTGCAGAGCCTGGCTCATAAGTGCTGACACTGACCTATGGAGTGGAATAAGAATTCCTTCCCCACAGCCTTGTTTTAGACATTGAATTGATTACCTATGTGAGTGCTTGTAGCACAGGGCTTGGCACACCACAGCCATGTGGTAACTGAGTTCCTCCTATCAAGTACATAGCAGTGATTTAAGGTCAGGTAGCTGAAATGAAAGACTGCTATAAAAGGCCTTTTATATCCACCGTGGATATAAAAACATGACTCAAGTTACCTAAATTTTTCTGAATTTTCATGTTCACTAATGTTTTAAGACCATGTTTATGAATCAGTATAGCAACTTATTTCAGTCCATTTCCATAGAATAAAATGAAATTACAGCTAAAAATGTGACAAAACTAACAATTGGAATGTAGAAAGACTGAGTAATTTACCTAGAGAGAGCCAGCCAATATTGGGTTTAAGGGTTATGGGTATGAAGTCGGGGTGAGAAGGGAGATGTCTACTAAACAGCTGATGACCAGGTATCATTCTCATCAAAAACCATTGTATGGGTGCTGACAGAAGAGTCAACACACAAAAAAAATGGCTTCTGAAAGTAGGACATATTTTTGGTGAAGGGAAAAATTTTGGGTTGAACCACATAAAATTGTCATTTTGAAGACAAAAAACGATCAAGTATTAGCAATTTCAAGTGATTCAACCTAATATTTGTTCATTAGGAAGACAAACATTAGAACAAGTTGCTATAGGGAGGCCATGGGCCTTTTATTCTTGAAAATATTTGGTAAGAGTTTAGAGAATTATTTATCCTGTGTGACATAGACATTAAGTTCTCCAAAAACTAGAGGCCTGCAAGATAATGTCAAGATTGACTTAACAAGGGCTGCGGGTGTAGCTCTGTGGTAAAGTGCTTGCCTAGCATGTGACAGGTTGGGAGTTTGAGCCCCAGTGCTGCCAAAAAGAAAGTTAACATTAACACTTGTACATAGCTGGTGGGACTGCAGACTAGTACAAGCCCTCTGGAAAGCAGTATGGTGATTCCTCAAAAAACTAGAATGGGGGGCTGAGGATGTGGCTCAAGCGGTAGTGCGCTCGCCTGGCATGTGTGCGGCCCGGGTTCGATCCTCAGCACCACATACAAACAAACAAAAAAAAAAACAACTAGAATGGAACCATCATATGACCCAGCTATTCCACTCCTTGATATTTTCCCCAAAGATTTAAAATTGGCAGACTACAATGACACAGCTACCTCAAAATTTATAGCAGCACAATTCACAATAGCTAAATTATGGAATTAACTCAGATGCTCATCAATAGATGAATGGCTTAAGAAAAAATTTATGTATACATATAAATGTGTATCTATCTATCTATCTATCTATTCTAAGATATATACTTACCTATCTTCTCAAAGAGAACAACTTTCTTCTTCTAGGATGCTATTGGAAACTGGAAATTGTCAATGGAATCGGGGCCTTTATGGTGGTGGTGGAAGGTGGTAAAACCATTAGTATTTTCCTTCACTATTTATGGATGGGGAATTTTATTAGAACAAGATTTCTCAGTCTTAGCACTGGTGACATGGGTGTCATGCAGTTTTTGTTGTGGGAGATATCCTCCTGTTGTAGGAGGTTTGGCAGCTTCTCTAGTCTTGATATACTAGATATTAGAGACACCTTTATACTCTGTAGTAAAACCCCAAAATGTCTCTGAACATAGCCACATGTCCCACAAAGGGTAAAAATCAACCCCAGTTGAGAACTGCTGCTCTGGATAGAAGTTCCCAACCTGGTAATATGTCTAATTAGTTCCTGAAAAACGTAAGGTTCAATATCCCACTGAACTATCTCTTTTTCTTGCCCTGGCATCCACTTCTTGGATGCTCTTGGGCATTTTCATTGAGGCAACATACTTAGATTCTAAAATGCTTGTTTGAATTTTTCAGAAAACTTCAATTTCTACTGGTGACTATGGTTATACATTGTCATTGTCATCTATTGTATATTGCTTTCCGAGGCTCTCATGGCATTGTTGCTTTTCCTGTTTTTCATTTGTACTGTAAACCTATCCAGTCAAGCCACTATTGTACCATTTACTGGTGGAGCAGTCTCCCCTAGTTGTACCTGTTAGGGTCACATTCATATGCACAGTGTTGGGGGAGAATCCTCTTATAAGTGGCATATAGGTATAGTGATGATGTGGTGTTCTTGGGCAATTTAAAGATTTCTGTCTTGAGACTTGACTTTTCCTGAGTGATTCCTTTCACCTATTGGCCCAAGTGGACTAAAGTTATGAAGACAGTTAAAGGACTGTATTGTGGAGCCTTGGGGAAAAGAGGGTCATCAGCTCCAAAGCAATTGAAAGCCTCTTTTCTCATCTCTCCCAGCTGGAGTTGACATATTGTTTCCTTGCCAGGCTCAGGAAAAGGTGGTCTCAGAATAGCTGAGCAGCTTAAAGTTGTTGAAGGGACGTCTGGATCTCTTGGGGCATCTGCTTGTGTATGCTGGGGCCTGAGGGAGATCTGGGGGGCAAGTATGCCAATGACCCTCTGGTGGCTGCTGCACTGTGAGTGAAAGAAAGTGCAGCTTCTCTTCCTCACTGCCTCTCAGGGGCACCCCATTTACTGAGGCTAGGGAAAGAAAGTGTTGTTTGTAGAAAGCCAGACAGCTCAGAGGGTAAGCAGGGACCATGAAAAGGACTAGCTGCTGATTATTTTTTTTTCTGTGCTGCTGAAATAAAAGCAATTTCCCTGCCCTTTGCAAAAGCAAGGCAGTGTTGACAGCTGAGAATATATGTATGAATAGTTTGGAGGCAGCCAAACACCATATTGGGAAGAGTCAAACCTTCTTTTAGAGGTCATTTATGTAGCAATTTTAAATGATGTTCTCCCACATTCCTTCACCTTTTACATCAAGAGGTTCCCAGCCATGGCTGCACATGTGAATCACTTGGAAAGCTGGTAAATAATTTGGATGCCTGGTCTCCATTTCAAACTAATTAGATCAGAGTAGCTGAAAATGGGCCAGCCTGGGCCATTCTGTAGCTGATTTTAATGTGAAGAGAATTAGCTTTTTTTACCCTTAACTATCCTCACAATATTCCTTCATGTCTCTAGGTCAGTGGTTCTTACCCTTGAGTGTGTTAACCGGCTGGACTTTTTCCCTCCTTGGACTGGGGATTATACCCAGGGGTGCTTAAGCACTGAGCCACAACCCCAGCCCTTTTCATTTTTTTTTTTATTTTGAGACAGGGTTTTATTAAGTTGCTCAGGGCTTCACTAAGTTGCTGAGACTGAATTTGAACTTTGCAGTCCTCCTGTCTCAGTCTCTTGAGCCCCTGGGATTACAGGCATGCATCATTGCACCCGGCTCTGGAGGACCACTTAAAACCTGTTGCTGAGCCCCCTCCCCAGAATTTCTAATTCAGCAGATCTGGGGTAAGGCCAGAGAATTTTCATCTCTAACAAGCTCCCAGGAGATGCTGCTGCTGCTGGTCTTGGGACCACACCTGGAGAACCACAGCTTTGTGGGTATGTCAACTCTGATGGTTCTTGCAGTAAGAATTTCTGATATTGTTTTTTTGTCCTTGCTTTCCATGGCCACATTTATTTCATATTTATTGCTCCTCTGCAATGATAAACCTTTTCCTTTTAATTCTTATTCATTTTTTTTCATACAAACTACAGACATCTTAGGCACATAATACATGTCAGGAACAGTCTTCCTATCTCTCTCTCTCTCTCTCTCTCTCTCTCTCTCTCTCTCGCACTAGGGATTGAGCCCAGGGGTGCTTAACTACTGAGCAACATCCCCATATCTTTTTATATTTTATTTAGAGACAGGGTCTCACTGAGTTGCTTAGGGCCTTGCTAAATTTCTGAGTCTGGCTTTGAACTTGGGATTCTCCTGCCTCAGCCTCCTGAGTTTCTGGGATTACAGGCGTGTGCCACCGTGCCCAGCTAGTCTTCCTTTTTCTTTCATCAAGCCTCTTCTTTATAGCCATGGACACCATTTGGGGATTACCTGATTCATTGCCTCCATTTTGATTCTTGGTTTTGTCTTTACTTTTGGTGGTTGATTTTAACATTGGCATGCATTTCAATTTAGCATCAAACCTATCAGGTTTAGGATTTTTTTTTTTTTTTATTTCTTTGGAGGCATATTTGGTTCCTTCCTCTCTTTGAACATAAGGCTGTACATGTGGGCTCTTTGCAAGAAAAAAGATACAGAATCATGGTTAGTAGTCAACCAGCAGTGCTGGGACAGGGTAAACCTTTCCAAAATATACATTAGGTCTCCCTTTCCTCTAGTTCATTTGCTTTTAGACATGACAAGGTAGATAGGTAAGTGAGAGTGGAATCACTTGTTCTAATTTTTGATACTCTATTTCTCTTCTCACTGGTTTCCTGGGATTAGAAATTCCTTCAACAGAAGGCTTCTATTCCATCATTGATTCTGCATGGCTTTATTAGTTTTCTGTTGGTGCATAAAAATTGCCATAAACTTAGAGGATTAAAACAAAACTACCAATCATCTTCCAGTTTCAGTAGGTCAAAAGTCTGGGCAAAGATTTGGTGAGTTCTTTGCTGTGAGTCTCACAAGCCTGAAATCAAGGCATTGGCCAAGCTGGGTTCTCTTCTTGAAGTCACCACTAGGGAAATATCTATTTATTCTATGCTAATGTGAGTGTTGATAGAATTGATTTCCTTAAAGCTATAGGATTCATAGAAACTATCTTCTTTAAAGTCAGCAACAGAGGAGAGAGAGAGAGAGAGAGAGAGAGAGAGAGAGAGAGAGAGAGGGAGAGAGACACTCTGCCACTTCAATTCTCTGAAATGTACACTCCCTTTTAAGTACATCATCTGATTCAGTCAGGTCCACTCAGGGTAATCTTCCTTTAGATGAATGAAGTCAACTGATCAGGGACTTGAATTACATTTGCAAAATCTCTCCATCTTTGCCATATTTTATTCATTAGATGCAATTTATAGGTCCTGCCCCCACATAAAGAGAAGGGATTATAAAAGGTAATGTAGATTATTGGGAGCATCTTAGAATTTTACCTACCACAATGACTATAGTTAAATGCTTGACAACAGCTGCAGAATCCCATAGGTATTCTAGAACTATAAGTATGAGGCCATATCACTATATTCAAATAAATGCCTCACATATAAAGATTCCTGAGTAGTGAGGGAGAGATAGTGTCTATACCTTGGGAATCAGTCATCTAAGTCATGGAAGGTAATTGATTTGGCAAGAACATTGTTTTCCCCTTGTACAAGCAAACTGACTCTTGATTTATTCTTCTGTGCTGCATTTCATTTTTTATTTCCAGTATGTTTTCTAAATAAACCAATTATAAGTTATATTCTTGTCACCAAAGAGAAAAAAAGTGAACTAGCCTTTACCCATTTACTCCAAAATAAATGGGGTCTTTAATCAGAAATAACAAAGCTAGTCAGACTGAAACACATCATAAATCACATCCCTTTGGGTATGTTTAACCAGTAAAGTGAGCTATTACATTAAAAACCTGCTCACACAGCTCAGGCCAGAGGAAATACAACAGCAACTTTACCTAAACCAACTGTAGAAGCATTAGGCCCTACAATTTTGCCATTCTGCAGCAGTTTGGGAAACTCCATTCACATTCTAGACTCAAGTGTGAAGTGTGATGGGCTTCCATTCTGTTGACATTGAGGATAACATCTTTCTCTAGTTTGTCCAGGAAAAATCAGTAGGAGGGTTGGGTGAGAATCAAATATGAATGGGGAAAATAGTGAGGCAAGAAAGAGGCAGGCAGGTTAGTGTGGGGGAGCAGAGAAGAGATGTGGTGACATGGTTGGCAAAGGCCAAACCAATGAGGTCCATCCTCAATTTTAGCTCTCCAGTGGCCAATTTGAGATTTCCAAGAAACCCATTTATTATGAGTCAGTTCTAAAGTGAGCAGCCCGAAAATCTTCTGTCCCAAAGAATCCAACCAATGGGCCAACCATTCCAAATCCCCCTTTTCCTGAATTTTATAGCATTTTGTTTTTATTATGTAATTTCAAACCGAGACATGATGCCAAGGTAGTATGGCATCATATAACTTAGTAATATGAGCTATACTTGGTAGTTTCCCCCATATATCTCTGGACAAAATGCTCTTCCAAATGCTATCAGAAAATGTTGGGCAGATCAGTAATGCAGGATGTTGTCCTAAAGCACACATAAGGTAGACTTCGATCCTCAAGGAAAGAGATTTAATCACAATAAACCCTGTCAAGGGACATTAGAGTCTTGTGTATAGGTATGCTTTACTTTAAGAAAGCTTGATGAGCCTGTGATCTAATGATTATTTATAAATATTACCACAGAATCCTTTGTTGTTCAGAAGGATTCACTCAAGGATTCCTTTAAATAGTGCCTTTAAATGTTTGTTTATAAACTATTAACTACTTGACAGAGAAGCAGGGAAACTTAAACTGTTGGGAGCCACCGCCAGTTGAAGATTAATCCAAAATGTAGATAAAGCCACTCTCTGATTATAATGTAAGTCAATGAGAAAATATAATTAAATTTATAAAAATTTAATCACCACAGAACTCTTCAGGAGCATATCTTTTGCAAGGAAGGAGGTACACCTGTGGTCGGTCGCCTCTCTCTGTGTGTCTCCCTGTCTGTCTTTCTCCCTGTCTTCATGTCCCCCCACCCCCACCCCAAGGCCTGCAAATCCTTCTAAAAGTCATCATCCCACAAATCTCTACTCAGCCCACACAGTTCTCATGAGTTTTGTTCACATTTGCCAAGACTTTGCTGCTTTGCGTTTTGTTTTCCTCACAGTGCCTGGCAGACCGCCTGGATCACAACAGGCTCCCTGGTAGGTATTTGCTGATTTGACATGAGATATTCCTTCAACAGAAGGCCAAGATATGGACATCACACATATGGCTTGCATAGGGTTGTAATAAGTGCAGTTATGATTTTTCAAAGTTGGTTTTTGAAGCAGTGGTGAGGATTTACACCTCTGGGCTGAGGGGACATAAACATCGACCTGTACTTAATAAATTCATAGTTCTCTTCTCAAGGACAGTTCCCACAAAACTTCAACCCAAGTGAAGTAGAGAGGCAGGCAAATTCTTCTGTTTATTTATTATATTTTCATTTACTTAGGCATTTTTCATTGGCAAAACAGGCATAGAAATCAGGATAAAGCAAACATAAAACTTAATGAATTATTATAAGGTTGACACTTCTTTAAATGCTGCCCAAGTCAAGAAATAGAATCTCATAAGTCACCCAAGAAACCCCAAGGCTAACTAATTGTCCCATCCTACCTCTCTCCTCCTTACTGGACTTTCATAGTAATCACTCTCTTTCATTTGTTTATAGTGTTATCACCCAACTGTGTAACCTTAAGCCCTGTAGTTTGGTTTTGCATGTTTTAAAAATATATCTTCTAACTGTATTTATTTTTGTAGTGGGAATTAAACTCAGAGGCACTAGGCCACCAAGCCACATCCCCAGCCCTATTTTGCATTTTTATTTAGAGACAGATAGCATCTCACTGGGTTGCTTAGGGTTCACAGTTGCTGAGGTTGGCTTTGAACTTGGATCCTCCTGCCTCAGCCTCCTGAGCTGCTTGGATTACAGGTGTGTGCCACCATGCCTGGCTTCTAACTATATTTTGATCTAAAGGTTACCCCCTCCATCCTGCCTTTCTCTGTAGAGATTTGTTCTACAAGAGATTTATTATACAAGAATCTGTGTCATTTAATGTGTGAAGTTTCCCTACAGTCTGTATTTGCTAATTTGCATCCATGTGGTTTAGTTTAACATGTTCTTCTATCTTCTGTTTGGCCTGTAGAATGGTAGTTACATCTAGACCAGTACTTTTCTTATTACTTTTTGTGGTACTGGTGATGGCATCTAGGGTCTTGCACATGCTAGGCAAATGTGCTACCACTGAGCTACATGCCCAGCTGTAGAGCAGTGGTTTTCAACCAAGGGTGATTTGTACAAATCTCTCCATAGGAAACATTTGGCAGTTTTTGGAGACTTTTTTTTCCCCACAATGAGTTGAGTAGTGCTACTGGCATCTAGTAGGTAGAGGCCTATATAATATTAAGACCACCACCTACAGAATGGCTCCAAATATCACTAATGCTGAGGTTGATAATCCCTGATTTTGATTCAGGTTTAATTTTTTGGTAGGACTATTGTTGGTGTGTTCTCTCATCCATAAGCACATAACATCTGGGTGTCAATATTTTTGTAATGTTAGAAGCCTTTGATTCTCAATGTTTAGATTGGTGGTGCAAAATAGTTCTAAATATCTAACTTCTATTTTATTTATTAGTTAGAAGACTTCAGTAAAAGATCTTTTCTTCATTGATCACGTGTGATACAGTCATAGTTCACTGATAACTTGTGATACCCAGTGATACAGTTCATATAAGAATGGTAGGTACCTACTTGATTCTTCAGTGTCCTGAGATAAAGGATAGACTTTGAAAGTAGAGGTGTGTGTGAAGGGGGGGGATAAAATCTTGACTATTGTATTCTCTAGATGTATGATATTGAAAAAATTGTTAAAACTGTTTGAACCTTACTTTCTGCATCAATGAATTAGGTCTAATAATATCTGCCTTATAGGGTTTCAGTGAAGATAAAATGAGATACCACTCATTCCTTCATTAATTAAACAAACTTTCATTGTCTGTTCTGTACCAGGTACTTTCTAGGACCTGGGAAACTATCAACGAATAGATAGAAGGCTCTATCCTGATGAAATTTTTATTCTAGTGAAGGTGGAAAGACAGACAAATACATATATAAATACTTAGTATGTCTGATGGTAAATACTACTACAGAAAAAATAGTGTAGGGTTCAAAGGGCATGCCAGAATTTTCTCACAATTTAAATAGAATGGTCAGGAAATATTTCAATGGGTAGATGATGTTTGAACCACAACCATAAAAGGGTGAAGAAGCAAATAGTACATATTTGGGTGAAGGACATTCATGAAGAGAGAATAGCAAGTACAATGGCCTCAAAGAGAGAGGATGAATGCTATATTCAAAGAACAAGGAAGCTAATGTTATTCAAGTGCAAGGATTGGGGAAATATACTGAGAGATAATTTCCGAGAGGTAACTATAGGGAGGGTATAATAGGGATATAGCTATGGGAGTGTATGGTTAAGGTAAAGCACAAAGTTCAGTTCTCTGCATGTTGTAGGCTATCAGTAAATGGTTAATCCCTTTCCTATTCCTTTACTGCTATTTAATTAGAGCCCCGTAAGTCCGGGTCACTTCTTAGTAATGAACTTTCTCTCTTGAAATGAACCAAATAGCAATGCTGATATCCCTGATCTACATTCTTCATTTCAGATTGAGGAATTGTAATAAATTATGGCAGTTAGCACAGGTTTTTGGTACTAGTACTTCTCCCATATATCTTGCTGATATTGCTATTTGATCTAAACATATTTTCTCTTGAATATGGCCTTAGAATCTTTCTCAACACAGCATCCAGCTCCCTACTACCAACCAGTAGGAGTTGGTGTGTATGATTAAAGCCCATTTGTCATCCTTGAGCTACTGATAAGGTCACTTAGAAACTGTTTTAGTTTATTGATTTGGTGAAACTCAATTATTTCTAAATAAAGGTCTTAAACCATATTAAATTTCCAGCATGAGAATAAATGCTCTCTTAGGTGAAAAAGGAAAACAGCTTTCAATTTTGAGTAATGATTTTTCAGATGCATGGTTTCTATAGTGCTGTGCTTTCTCTAGGACAGCCCCATGGAAGAATGCTGTTTTTTTTTTTTTCAGATTAGCTTAATAAAAAGAAAATGGTAGGAAATTAGTTTCTCCAGGATACTTTTATACCAGATCATTATTATTAGTTAGAGTTTGTCCTAAAGAGTGGCACTAATTTGAAATGTTAGGTTTTGAGCGTGTATTTTAAATCTTTAAATTATAACCATTCAGATAATTGTATTGGATTATTTTAGTTTTATCAGAGAAAGCAAAATGAGTAATGCTTTAAAAACTATTCGTGTTTCAGAGTAACTTAGGATTCTAAGTGACTAAAAACATGAACTGCATCTGAGTCACTCTGCTTTATCTATATTTTGGGGGTTGCTTGATTTATTTGATTGCCTTCAGCAGAACACATTTGTGTCCTAGTGATGGCTCACTCTCCCCCTGCTTTCATGGGGGCGGAACACTTTGGAGATGCAAAGTGATTATTTTTGGGTTCATCAGTCAAAAGGAATAGAATGAGAAAAAAAGCATTAGCTTCTTTTTTTTTTCAACTTAACATTTCCAGCAATCTCAAAAGATGAGTGCTTCTTAGAGAAGAATGTTGGTAGAGTTTATGTGATTGCAAAATTATTGGAATAGTTGTTTTGAAAGTTATCTTTTTGCTGAAGGTCCGATTCAATCTTATTTAATGAGTAGGGAATAGTGCTAAGTACTGTGGGGATTTTAGAGAAGTATTATTTACAGTTCCTGCTTTCAGTGTTTTACAGTATAGTTGGGAAGACATGCTGTACGTGAAAATGAAACAAACATGTAAAGCTGTAAATATTCAATATTAAATAGGCAAGAACAGTGGTTAAGAACTATAGGACTTCAAAAGACACATTCATCATTTCTTGAGTATGTACAAGCTGTATGTATAACAATGAAGAATTGGAATTAGAAGTTCCATCCGTACATTTCCTCTTAAGAGCTATGAGAACTTACCTGAGTTACTTAATCTCTTTTGGCCTCACTTTTCTCTTCTGCAAAAGGGGATAATAGAAAAATCCTATAAAGCAATTATAAGGATTAAATGAATTAATATAAATATTTCAGTATGTTTATCAACTCATTTACCAGTTCCATTTCACATGGAATGTAGTCAATAAATCTTAGTCATTGTTAGGAATACAACTTTTCAGAGTTCTGTTTTGAAAAATCATGTTATTTTTAAAACTTGGTAAAATACTTTGCTGTAATACAATAATTTTGAGGAAACCATGATTCACCGTTCTCCAGATTATTTTTCCACTTGTTTCTTTTTAACTACTTTTTAAAGTTCTTTCTTCTTCACTAATGTATCTCATTCTCTGGATTTCATCTAGGTTTCTGTATAACTTTCTCTGATACCCCTATTCCTGTCTCTATTGGATGCATACTTTTTTTTTTTTTTTGTAGCAAATCAGCCAAGACTCAATAAGCATTCATTCAGTTGGGTTTTGACATTTCTGGCAATTTTGGTGTTCAGTAAAAGTATTCCTGATCTTTTGACTAGTCTTTAGGTTGATTAGTCCCAACACTGTCTGATTCTCTTTGGTTATAGGTTTCTGGGGCCCAGAGTCATGATCAACCAGCAAAGACAGCTCCTTCTTTGAGAAATTTGTGCAGATACTTAGAGACTAAGTTCATCAATAAATTCCACTAGGGTTTCAAACTTTCATTGTATAAATGTATCAATAGTGACATGGTATGTTTAAAATGGGGGAGATCCATCCCATTTTCCAGAGTGATACTCAATCAGGAATTCCGTTGAGTATTTTTTTTTTGTGTGTATATATTTAGTTTTCCACAATGCTTTTTTTTAATCAATATTATTCCTTATCATTAAAGATAACCCCTAACCATAGTTTGATTTGGTTGTATGATACTCCATCATATTAGTGTTCCACAATAATATTGTGTTCCTATTCTTGGCCATTTAAATTGCTTTTTGAGTTTTTCCAAACAAGACTGAATCTTATCAAACAAGACTGTAATGACAGTTTCATGAATATATCTGTGTCCAAATATCAGATTATTTTTTAGGATACACTCCTACAAGCAGAATTACTGAAATAAAGAGTGTGAACATTTTTAAGGCCTTGATACATACTGACCAATCACCTTCCAGTAGGTTGAACCAATTTGCACTTCCTTATCAGCTCTGAGTAATATTCACCTTCTTACTTTCTCAACTCCTTGCTAATTTGATAAGTAAAAATGGTATCTCACTGCTATTTTAATTATTTTTATTTTATTGGTTCTTTTTAGTTGTATGTGGCAAATTATAAAATTTATTTTTATTTACTCGTGAGTCTGAACATGGAATTTTTTTTCTAGTAAAATAAATCCTTGGGGTCTTTACTAAATTGTTGAATACCATCTTTTTAATTCTGAAAATTTTAATTTAAAAATGTTTTCAGCTTTGGGGCTGGGGTTGTGGCTCAGTAGTAGAGCATTTGCCTCGCATGTGTTAGGCGATGGGTTTGAGCCTCAGCACCACATATAAATAAATAAACAAAATAAAGGTATTGTGTCCATCTACAACTAAAAAAATTAAAAAATATTTTCATCTTTATTGAGGTCCAATTGACTAATAAAATTGTATAAATTTGAGGTGTACAATGTGATAATTTTAACAAAAACCCAGTATTGCTCAAAAATTGCTTTTTGATACTTTGACTTATCTTAGGAATATACAAAATCAACAGGCATTCAATCTATTCTCTCTCCTGTCTCCTGATGTTTATAATGCCTAAATACTGCTCTGATTCTACTGCTTCCACAGTTAAATGTAAACATATCAGTTATGGAACCAATTTTAGCAAAGAGTGTAGGATGGAGAGCCATCTTACTGTGGAAGGAGTGGATGGAGCCTCTTGCTAAATCTCTTTTTCTATCTAATATGTTCTAGTAGTGTGTGAAGGACTTTAAGGAGTCGGTTTCTTGAATCCTTAAGGGGATGATTCACCTCTTTTAGGCTCAGCCGCATTTTTCCAACCTTTGTATCCTCAGGCTGAAATCTGTGGTTTAAACATGGCATCCCAATGAGTCAGGAAATGACTTCATTTCTTACCGAACTGCTTTTCTCTCTAATGGGAAGCCCTGAAATAGATGTGCCTCACATCCCTGCTGCAAGCCTTTGCTGTCATTTAGAGGAGCTATTGCTCTATCAGAACTCACACTGAAGCCTATTATTCCAGAGAGACAATTTTGTTATAAAGAAGTGATTTGTTATTTTAAGACTTGGCAAACAAGCATATGAGGGGAAAAAAGTTCATTTGGAGAGATGGCAATAACTCTCAGCAAGGTATGCTTCTACCTTACTTTGTTCTGTTTTACAGAAAGGGCCAGGATTTGGCATGAGCTAAAATTCTGTAAAACTAATTTATCAGACTCAGCCAGCTTCTGCTCATTGCCCTTGAAAACACACTGCCTTGTCTTTTGTACACCTACATGTGATATTCCTTCTGTTGCTTAAGTGGGACACAGTTGGAATAAATACCCAACAAAGCTGTACAAATGCCTCGTGATCATAATCAGGAATTGGTGGAAATTGACACATGACAAAATAATTTGTATTAAGTTTTCCAAAGCCATGCTATGTCTCTATCAGTGCTTGCCTGTGCTGACTTATCATTTATTCAAAGTCTCATTGGAAGCAATTACAGACATTTTAGAATAGGCAGTCAAAATAACAAGTCATTTAGACCAGCAATTATGCATTATATGTAGTTGTCCTTTCTATTAGAAGATGACACTATTGATGCTACAACCTCCCCATGTAAAAAATGTGGCTGAAAGACTGAAGTGTGACTGTCAGATTCTTCCCCTTGGATCACACACGCTGCCTGTCATTTTGCTGTGAACTCAAATGGCAGCCTGCAGGCGTCCTGGCTTTTCTTCTCCACCTCTTAGCCTCATGGTCAGGGCCTAATTAGGCATTATGAGCAGGCAAAGAACATATTTACAAAGTCTGCTCATGTGGGAAATGGTTTAGAGGTCTCAGTGAGGGTTATAGGCTCCTGGGTGATTCTTGTGCTTTGACCCACTGGAGGTGCAATTGACTTGGCAGGCATTTCCCTTAGGGTGACAAAATAGAGATGCTTTTTTCCCCCAAGCCTGGTGTCCTTCAGAACTTCAAATTGTTTCACATCTTAATGAAGGCTGTGAAGACATAGATTTATTTATCGAATTTATATTTATGGAATGTGGCAATCTAACTGTGTTTAATGTGTTTGGTTGATTTGCCAAATGGGCTGTCTCCTTAAAAAAAGTCAAGTTGTAAAAGGCTGTATCTTTCTCTGAGAGGCTGAGTTAATAAGGAACAGCTGGGGCCCAGTGATGTCATGTGCCACCTGCATGAAAGGCCGCTCAGAGGCTTACACCAAAAGAGAGTGCTCCAGAGAAGTGGGTTTCAAACCTGTTATTATTATTTTTTGTAATTTTTTTTTTTTTGCAGAGGAACGCTTTTCCCATTGAAATCATTTTCAAAATCCCCAAATATATCACAAAGATACAAGCTGACTTGTTGTGTTGAAATCACAATAGATAGTCCAGGACTCATTCAGCTTTCCTATCTCGAGCAACAATACTTAGTGCTCCTCCTTGGAGTTTGGGGGCACAAAGATGTGCAAGAGCATTTTAAGTAGTGGAATATGTGTACCCCAGAGGGTTAATAAGAGCTTTCATTTGAGCATAAAAAGAAAATTTTACTTTTAGTATTTATTTCCCCCATCTTCTAAGAATTCCTATTTTTCTATGCATGATAATGTAATAATACATCATTATGCATTGACATACATAATTTATAAATGAACAGAATATACTGGAGGAGCATACTCCATTTATTTTCCAGTTGAAGCATATTATCAAGAATATTTGCAGACTATTGGTCTACAAGGCCACCTGCCTAGAAAATGGTTCATGGTCACCATGTAGATAATCTGTGGATAGGTTGCAAGAAAATTGGCTGAGTTGTTGTCAGCAGAGTAAGCAGTAAGATAGTGTCACTAATGGTTGGGATGGAATTTTACATTTGGACAGTGCAGTGGGCTGAATAATGGTCCCAAAGAGATCAGGTACTAATTTCTGGAATGTATGGGAAAAAGCATCTTTGCAGGTGTGATTATGTTAAGAATCTTAAGATGAGGAGATAATCCTGGGCCACCTGGGTTGATTGTAAATGCTATCACAATTGTCCTCATAATGGATAAAGAGATATTTGATACACATACAGGAAAAGGTGATGCAAAGACGGGTAAAGAGATTTGGTGGTGCAACCACCAGCTAGGGAATGCTAGTGGCTAACAGAACCTGGAAGAGGCAAGGAACAGATTGTTCCCTAGAATTCCTAGGGAAAGTCTCTTGCTGACATCCTAATTTTAGCATGGTGTTGTTAGATTCAGAATTCTGGTTTCTAGAACTGTGAGTGAAAAGCATATTTCTATTGTGTTAAGCCATCAAGTTTTTGCTAATTTGTTACAGCAGCCACAGGAAACTTTTCTTTTTTTCCTCCTCCCCTTGTTGTCCTCCTTGTCATCATTGTCATTATCATCATTGTAGTCCTCCTCCTCCTTCTCCTCTTCCTCCTCCTTTTGGTATTGGGGATTGAACCCAGGGGTGCTGTACTACTGAGCTACCAACCCAGTCCTTTTTTTATTTTGAGACTGGGACTTGCTAAATTGCTGAGGATCTCTCTAATCACTTCTAAGTTGCTGAGGCTGGTAACAAACTTATCCTCCCTTCTCAGGCTCCTGAGTTGCTGGGATTATAGGAATGCACCATCAAGGCATCACCCCCTCCCACGCTTTCCTCTTCATAGCAGGGCATAAGTTGGACTGACAGCCCCTGAAGAAGTCTGAAAACTCAAATACCAAAGAGGCCAAGGAGGCATGTATTATTGATTTATATTAAAGAGAGGGACAATTCAAGTGGTATACTCAAGAGGGTGAACTCTGTTTAAAGAAAATAAAATTCTTATGTTTTTCATATTCTGTGCTGACCCAACAAATAGATGCTACAGGTTATTTTGGCTAATTTCTGAAACCATTGCATCCAAGCAGAAAAGACTTGGGGAAACTTAACTCAAGTAAATGAAACCTAGAAAGTCTATTAGATGGTCCCCACTGGGCTAAAGGATGTGAAGAAACAGAGAACATTTATGACCAAAGATTTAGGGGATTCTGCAGGCCATGTCTCATGGTTACAACTTAGATTTAGGCAGTGTACTAGGACAAACCTGATTTTGATGGAAAAAAAAATTCAACCTAGTTTTTATCAACTCCAACATTAAAGTGTACACACACACACACACACACACACACACACACCAAATTTTACAATATTTATAAATAAACAAGTCTCCAAATCTGTTAATCCCATCACAAAGGCCACCTGTCTAATAAAAAAAGAATGGGCCTTGTCATGCTTGTGATATTCCAAATAGCCCATGGCCAGATTTTTTGGCATCCCAGGCCAGAAATTTCTGAATTTGGAAGATTTATGTATCAGGGTTTGTTTGCCTACTGTACCCAGGAAACTAGTACTAAGGAAAGATGAATCTACACTTGAGATAAAATGATCTAAAGCAAGAAATTAATACTTGTAAGAACAATGAACAGCGAAGTCTTGGAGGAAATAAAGATGAAAGAACAATCACAGGGAGAGGTGCTGAGTATAAAGTTTCTGACCCCCTTAATTCACATCAATTTAGTTTGAATTAATTTTTTATGTTTAATATTAGGCTCTTGAAGCATCAGATTCCCAATTTTAAGTGGTCAATTTTTGCTAGTATGTACAGTCTTTTATAGTTTTTCAGAAGCATTTTGGAGAAATCATGTACAATTTATACATTTCTAGTTATCTTTCTTATAAAGCAAACACCTATGTTAATTGCCACCCACATAAAGAAATAAAACATTGGCAATACCCCAGAAGTGCCCTCAAATGTCCCTTCCCATTAATAATCTTATCCCTGAGGATGTAAACACCATCCTGCTTTTTAAAAGAAATCACTTTCTTGATTTTCAATGTCGCATTTTGTTGTTGTCGTGTGTGGTGCTTGGGAGGGAATCTCAGGCTTCATACAAGTGCTCTGCCACTGACCTACACACCCATCCCATCTTGCAGTTTAATTTCCTATATATATCCCTCAACAATGTAGTTTTACCTGTTTTTGAACTTTATTTTCATAAAGCCATACTGTATGCATTTTTCTGTCTTGCTTTCTCTCCTGAACATTGTGTTTCTAAGATTTATTCATGTTCTTGTGTATAGTTTACTTCATGAGTTTTCATTGCTGTGTAACATTTCATTGAATTACTTACTATAGCATAGTTATTTATCCTTTCTGTTGTCAACGGTTATTTCTAGTTTTGGGCAATTATAAACAGTGATCATTCTTGTATGTATATCCTGATTGAAGAGGCATACATTTCTGCATGTTATTAGATAGTACCAAACTATTTTCCAAAGTGGTTCAACCAATTTATACCTTTTATGGAAGTAGATGAGAGTTCTTGTTCCTCTACATCCTTGTAACACATGGTACGGCTTCATATTTTTGGTCAAATGGATATGATATCTCATTGTGACTTTAATTTGTATTTTATTAAACACCAATATCTTCAACCACATTTTATTTATACATATTAAAGTATGTATACATGTATATGTAAAATATATTACACATATACACATACATAGACATATACTCTTTGGCCATTTAAAGTTCTCTTTTTTGAAGCAGTTATTAAAGCACAATTTTTATTGGTTGGTTTTCCTTTTCCTCTTTGATATGTATAATTCATTTTATATGTGTTGTGAAAATGTTATCTCCCATTTTGTGATTTGCCTTTTTACTATATTAATCATATTTTTTCAAAAAGAATTTTTATTTTATGTGCATTTCAATTCACAATTTTTCATGTCTCTGGTTGTACACAAAGCAGAGTCACACCATTCATGTCTTCATACATGTACTTGGGGTAATGATGTCCATTTCATTCTACTGTCTTTCCTACCCTCCTTTTCTTTCCCTCCCTTTTGCCTTATCTAAAGTTCCTCCATTCCTCCCATGCTCCCCCAAATCCCCATTATGTATCAGCATTCTCATATCAGAGAAAACATTTGGCATTTGGTTTTTTGGGATTGGCTTACTTCACTTAGCATTATATTCTCTAACTCCATCCATTTACAGAAGTTCTTAATTTTAATGCAGTCAAAATTATAGATAGTTTATGTTTTTGAGGGGTCTTTTTTCTAGTTTCCAAAATTATAAATGTTTCCCACAAATATTTTAGAAATACAGAAAGAATAAATAGCATGTAATTCCATCACTCAAATAACCATTGTTAGCATAGCATCTGATCATTCTTTAATGATATATATATTATATATATATATATAATATATATATATATATATATGACATTTCCTTTATGAAAGAAGGGTCATAGTTGTACATGCACAGAGACACAAATATTTATTGACACAGAGATGAACACATGTTCTCTGTCATTAGGGAGTTTATTAATAAACTTATTAATAAATAGGAAAATCCACAAGTATGTGCAATACTGTGTTATAGGTATGATGATAGAAGGGTACCCAGGGCACAGTAGGGATCAAAAGAGGAGTGGGGACTGAAGTGGGCTCATGGCAGAGCACCTGCCTTGCACATGTGAGGCACTGGGTTTTATCCTCAGCACCACATAAAAATAAACAAAATAAAGGTATTAAAAAATGAGGAGTGGATGATTTCACCTGGTTGGACTAGGAAAGGCACCATTAAGGAGAGTGCCATGAGCTAAGTAGGTGGGAATAAGAAAGAAAGAGGATATCCTGAGGCATGGTACAATTTATGATAGTCAGGGAATTGCAAATTGTTTGTTATGGTTAGAATGTAGGTTAGAGGGAGGAATATGAGGTACAATGAGAGAAAAGAGATGAAGCTGATATAACTTACTTGACAGTTGGAAGCCAGCCTCTTTTCCTAAACTGCTGTCTCTGCCTTTCCCTAGTCACTTTTGACTTGATGGTGTCAAAAGTGACTGTGGCAATACCATCAATCGGGGCAGATGGAACCCTTTGAAAAGTGCAAATAAAACCTAGCAATTGGATAGACTTTCTTCATTAGAGGATAATAAGTTATTTTGTTTCCTTAATAGTTGGTTGAAAATCTCATGGTTAATTTTAGGATTTTACCAAGAGGAAAATATAGAACTTACAGCTGTAGATCCTAATGAGCTGTTGGATGAAGATGTGGAGATGATAAGGTGAAGTCATGTCACTGAGAGCTAGTGCAGCATGGTGGTCAAGGGCAGACAAATCTGAATTTGGATCTTGCCTCTGCCATTTTCCAGCCTTGTGGCCATGGACAAATCACTTAACCTCTTTGGTTCTTAGCTTTTCCCTATGTTTGCAGGGAATGGTAATATTTACTTATTGGGTTATTGTGAGTATTCCATGCAATAATTTATATAAATCACCTAGAAGAATGTCATATACTTTACATCACATAACTGTTCTGCTACTATTGCCTATGCAAAACAAACAGAAACAAAGTAAGATAAAAATCCCCCAAACCCTAGAAATTAATCTAGGACATATTCACTATCCTTTTTTTTTCCTTAAGGAGCTCAGCTGAAATGAAATATGGTTGCCTTTTCTTTATGTTATTTTAAAATTATATTTTATTTGTAACAGAATAATACATGCACATAGTTTACAACCCACCCCCCCAACCTAAAAGGTTTATAATAAAAAAGCAATTGCCTATCCTATCCTTTCTCCCTGTATAGGTCTGTTGCTCATAGACTATCATATTTAGCAGTTACAAATGTTTCTGATATTTTTCTGTATTCTAAATAATATACTTGAAGAGATATTTTAATTCATTAATTTTATAATATTCTATTAACTTCCTGTAGGTAAATGAAAATTTTGCTCTATTATTTACACAGATATAAATGCTGTATTCACTTGCCCTTCCCTCATTTCATATAGTTTTGTCATTATTTTTTGATAACTCAGGAGTATTTACATTATTATGATTATTTCAATATTATTTACCACTGGGCCAAATTGTATCTGTGATTACCTTTACTTTCTTGTGTAACTTGTTTTTCTAGAAGGTAATATTTGACCTATTTTATTACCTTTATAAAGTTCTTTAAACTTTATTTTTGTATGCTTTATTAGAACTATTATATACCTATCAAAATTATATTCCAAATGGAAAACTAGACTATTGACTATTTTCCTGAGGATCTTACTTCCTAAGGCCTCTATCCTCTTCTTTTGGATGAATTTTTAGGCAATTTGCACAGTAGCCCTCCTGAGTCTCCCTTTATGTCCTTGAATCACTATTGTTTCATAATCCCAGGTCGGTTTCTTAGTTGACTCTCTTTTTTGTTAGAACACATTAACCCTGTAACTCCCTAAGAAAGGATGTGTGGGAAAAAATATCTGAAAAGATCTATGATTCTAACCACACAATTAATTTTTAATTTGTCTGGCTATAGAAATCTATTTTCAAAGTTATTTTTCCTCTGAACTGTGAAGGCATTGTTTCATGGTCTACTAGATTCTCCTGTTAAGAAAGGTTATACTAATCTGATCCCAATCATTTTAGAATTTTCTTTTTTCTCTGTTGTTCTGAATTCTCATATAATGAGCCTTAATATGTGTCTTTAAAACAATTGTTGTATTGAATCTTGGAAGCATCTTTTATTCTAGAGACTAATGTTCCTCAACTATTGAATGATTTACTTTAAATTTTTTTTCTTATTTTTTGTGGTGCCAGGGAACAAATCCAGGATTTCATGCATGTTATGTAAGTACTCTACCACTAAACTATACCCCCAGGTTCTAGATGATTACTTATATCATTATCGTTTCTTACATTGATAATTTTTCCCTTCTAATTTTGTTCTCTTTCTCTGGAATCACAATTCACTGTATATTGGATCTTCTGGATCCATCCTTTTAGGTTCTTGGTAATTTGACACTTATTTTCTATTACTTTATAAAGTTTGATTTCTAGAGGGATTTCCCTTACTTTACATTTAAAATAATTTACTATTAATTAACATTATGGTCAAAAATTAATTTCCAACAGTTTTTTCTTGTTGACCATTGTTGACCATTTTTACTTAATGCCATTCTCTTCTTTTTGTTTGTAATATCTTTATGAGTACATTAATTATATCTTTTGAGGCTTTCTTCTACTCTCTGTATTGTGATTCCATATTCTATTTTTCCCTTTGGCTTTCTCCTCCTCTCCCTGTTCCTTTCTTGGTGTTGGGAACCAACTATTAACATTTTTTTTTAAAAAATTAAAATTTTTTTAGTGTTTATGGACCTTTATTTTATTCATTTATTTATATGTGGTGCTGAGAATTCAACCCAGTGCTCCACACATATGAGGCAAGCGCTCTACCACTGAGCCATGATCCCAGCCCCAGAAGATAACTTTTTATTAGAGCTTTATGTTTATACATAGTAGTCGGGTTCATACTGACAAATTTATACATTCATGGAAATCAATTTTAGTTCATGATTCCTGCCCCCTTTTCCTTTCCATCCTTAATATGTACAGGATCTCCTACAAAGCCTCCTATGCTTGGCTGACCCTGGGCCTTGATTTGTTTCCTCTAAACCAAAGCCCAAGTTATGGTGTGGCGTAAACAAATGCCTTCTGAGCATAAGTAGATTGGTGCTCCAGTAGTACCCTTTCCTGTCTGGGTAGTCTTTCATTCAAAATTTAGCTATTTGCATCTATCTATTTTATGCTTTTAAGATGATTAAAACAATTTGTTTTAATATTTATTTTTTAGTTGGACACAATATATTTATTTATTTATTTTTATATGGTGCTGAGGACTGAACCCAGGGCCCCGCACATGTGAGGTGAGTACTCTACCACTGAGCCACAACCCCAGCCCCAAGATGATTAAAACAATTTTATCAAGGTCTTTTTTCTTGTTTTCAAGAGATGTTTTTATCTGAATAAATATGTACACTGTTAATATAAACTGAAGGTCCTACTTTGATTTTTATATTCTCCTCAAGTATAGAATATTTATGATTATACTGAGGAAATATATATTTAACTTCTAATACATTATTATACATAATTATTTAATCTGAGTGGATTTGATAATTCAAGTTCTTTGTAGTTATCTTTTCCAAATGTTCAAAGAAACTTTTGTCTATTAGATACCAGTCATGTTAGTTAACTTTCACTGAGTAGTACTAACACTCTCTCTGCCTACTTCAGGATTTCACAATTTTTACTGTAGTGCAAGTTAATTTATATAATGGTTAATTTTGTGTATGAACTTGACTAGGTTAAGAGATGACAAGATAGCTGGTAAAACATTATTTCTGGGTGCATCTGTGATGGTGTTTCCAGAATAGATTAGCATTTGAATCAATAGGCTGAGTAAAGAAGACCTTAATCAGTATGGGTGGGCATCATCCAAACTGATGAGTGCTCAAATAGAAGAAAAAAGCATAGGAATGGCAAATTCTTTCCTTCTCTTCTTGAAATAAACATTTATCTTTTCCTGCCTTTGGACATTAGAACTCCTGGTTGTCAGGCATTTATACTCTGATACTTATACCACTATTCCCCCCATGTCTCAGGGCTTTAGAATTGGATTAAATCATACAAGTGGATTTCATGGTTCTTCAACTTTCAGATGGCATATTGGGTGACTTTTTGGCCTTAATATCCACATAAGCGAATTCCCCTAAGTCTCTTCTTGATATCTATCTATCTATCTATCTATATATTTTTCTGTCTCTATATGTCAGAAGCCAAGTAAATTTCAATAGGACTGGAACTGAGAAAGAGATGGCCCCAGAATCCTTGGTGGTAACCTTCTAGGTGTTTTAGCAATAATAACAGTGTCTGGAAAGGTAGATGTGGAGAACAAGATTAGATGATAGGTTTGGGAGGGGAACATGAAGTGCACTTGTGAATATTAACTAATATACGTGTGGTACTTACTAGTTGCCATGCCACTTCTAGAGATGTTACATAGGTTATTTCTTTTAATGAGTGCTAGAGGTAAAGGATACTGAAGGCATCAATCTTAAGCTATTTACTAATTTTATCTTGCTGGTGATAGCTCAGTTACTTTAATGCTTTGTCCTAAAACTATTTCCAACAGCTAAGGGTCAAGGGGAAGTCAAATGTAAAATTGGCAATATGACTTTTGGTGATAATAGTCACATCTCAATTCATAAAGGGAGCAAAGAAGAGCTCAAGAAATGACTTCTATTAAAGACCCCTTCAAAGCTGCTAATAAGTAGCAGAATATGTTCATTTGAATTTCATATTTTTTGGTCATAACATAACATTTGTGAAGCCCTGAGAAATTATTAAAGTGACAAAAGTGAGTAGTGGAAAGACTTGGATCATCCTCAGATTGGATAATCATCATCCAAATTATTGTCAATTTATAGGATTTGTTTTCCTGGTGACAAAAGGGGGAGCTGTGGTCTATAGACCTTTTTCCTCTTGGAATCTCTTATAGTAGTAAACATCACATCTGTGAATGTAGCTTTGTATATTCCTTTGTCTGGCATTAGATAGGGTTTGCACCACAGAATCTGAGTAAAAGAAATGACAAATGCAGAATTAAATGTTAATTAGTTCAACCCGGTCTCATAGCAATTGCTTTAGCCTTCAAAGGCTAAAGCCTCCAATTGTTACAGCACTGATTAGAGGTAAAGAGCTGGCTCTCAGGACAATACTTGTTGAAAAGAACAGGACTGTTTGGCTTTGCCTCTTTACAAATTCTACTGCTAAACCCTAGGCTGTCCTGCCTCTTTGCTATTTTTGTCCATTGGCACTTTCCCCTTGAAATGTTATCATCTAATTCTCCCCCAGGCTCTACTCAACCATGTGTTGAACTGCTAAATGCTACTTCAGCCAATGCCACCATTCAACAGAGAATTTTCTATGCAGTCTCTAGAAGCTGGGGTCTGGAGGAAGAAGAAAACCAAACAAACTCCCCTCTAACCTCTGAGGCAAAGAGCCCTTACTATGAAGACTAAAATGAGTTTTGCTTACAACAGTGTAGGTAAAGCCAGAAACCACACTCTAAACTTTCAGGAACTTCTTGATGGCATATTTTGTCTTAACATAATTGGTTTCTCTTCAACTGAGTATAATAGCATGATTCCATAGATTTGTCTTTGGATGTTCTGCCTTCTCAGGCAGAATTCTTGGAGCTTTATGTTCATCCCATTTAATAGCACAACACCTTATGAAAGAAGTATTATTCCATTTCATGGGAAGAACCTGTGGATCAGGGACATTTTAAATTGGTATCAGTGAGCTCCTAACCATATTCAGCCTAGCTTCAAGGGCCTATGCATTTCCAACTTTATCTTGCACCTCTTACTGTTTGAAAGAATTTCTCTCCCAGAAATCTTGCAGGCTGAAACAATATTAAAATAAATGACTCTCTTGGGTGTTTCCTTTGGTGAACCTACTTTAGCAGTTCATATTGGAGAATTGGCACAAGAGGATATTTTCTTATTATAGGGTTTCCTTGCTTCCTTTGAGAGGGACAAAACCAGTTCTATGGATATTATTGGTGGTCTAAGGGAAGAAATGAATACATGACACAAATAGCTATAGCATGATTAAGGGGATTTTTAATTATTTGACTTTTGCTTGGAGATTCATTTCACTATTTGGACAAATAGCTATTAAATTCCAGGCATACTTCTAGCATTTGAGATACAGTGGTGAGCAAAATGGAGAACACCCCCCCTCCATGGTGGTTACATTTTAATAGGAATAGAGGAGAAGCATACCATACAGAAAATACAAACATGAAAATATACATAATATTAGATGGTGATAAATAAGGATGCATTAACATTTAGCCTCTACTTTGACACTTTCTCCAAATTGACATTGTCTTTGGCTTTCGCCATTTTTGGCATCCTTGAACTTGTGCAAGATGTCTGATCATGTGGTCATGTTATTATTGAGTATAATAAACATACCAGTAAAATAGAAACTCCTTATATTATGAATTATATTAGTGTCCTAGGTTGCTATAACCAAACACCCCACACTGGGTGTCTAAAAATATCAGAAATTGATTTTATCCCAGTTCTGGAGGCTAGAAGTCCAAAATTGAAGTTGTCAGCTGAGTTGGTTCTTTCCAAGAGTTGTGAGAATCTGCCCCATGCCTCTCTCCTAGCTTCTGGTTGTCTCAGGTGCTCCTTGGCTTATGGATGGCATTTCTTCTGTATCTTTACACTATCTTATCTTTGTGTTTGTCCTTGTGTCCAAATTCTCCATTTTTATAAGGACACCAGTGATATTGAATTAGCATTCACCCTAATAGCCTCATCTTAACTTTATCATTGATACAGACACTATTTCCAAACAAACTTACATTAATAGGGCACAATTCAATCTGTAGAAGATATATATTTAAATATATTAATATATTTATATCATACCATCTGTTGATATTTAAATGTGTGTTTGATATTGCAAGAGTAAGGTACTAGCATCTTATGCTAGTAGTAATTACTGATGAATTAAAAATGACTTAAGTTTTGTAAAAAGCAATTATTAAGATCTTTCAAATAGGTAAGATGGGATGTTAACAGACAACCTGAATAGTAAGAATATATTGTCTAGATAATTTCAGAAAGAATATAAAATACTTTTTGGACTAATAGAATTTATAAACAAATAAAAATGCAAAGTATAGAGATTAAATTATATCATCATGAGAAATTTATTGAATTGTTAGGTTTACTAACATTCATAGCCAAATATAATAGTCTTTCAGAATGGTATAGATTATTCAGATCTCGTGGCTTCCTGATGGACTATATACTTTCATGGGATAGGTCTTTATTTGTTCCATATATTCCAAAAAAATATATATCCTTTTTAGTACTCTAAAATTCCTATGCTGTTTGTAGTAGATTGGATCATTTGTTTTAATTCTTTAGTCTCTTTGATATGCTCTCTTGGGAAGCACAGAGTTATCCCCTGCCTCTTGATTTTTGTCTTGGCTATGTGATTTGCTTTGGTTAACAGGATGTGAAGGGGCCCAGAATATGCCACCCCCAAATATTCTACAATGGCATAGGATTATTTTGAGCAGAAGGCAATTAAGACACAACAGATGGATGTAAAGTTCTCTGCCCTCCCCTTACCTGTTTAAGACCAGGGCCAAAGTTTAATCTGTGAATGTGGTATAAATTTCTCCCTATCTCCTATACAAGGAGGAGAGTGACTCTTATCACTGAAGATAGAGAGCCAGTACTGAAATGAGTCTGCAATAAACCTTACTAATTAACCTTTTCCTTCCACTAGTTTTCCCCATATATTTTCTAGTCATTTTCCCACAATTTATTGTCCTTAGGAGTCCAAATGTCCCTCCTTTGTTTTATCACTTCTCCACAATTTATTGCTCTTTGTTAAAATACTATATAATGCCCAAGTTTAGCAATTTCTTGATTTTTACTTATTTTCTGAGAAACCCTGTGTATTTAAAATTAAAAATATCAACAAAGTTTGTATGCCTTTTTTCTATTTATCTGTCTTTTGTCAGTTTAAATTCTGGGCACTAGCCACTGGATATTAGAGGGTAGAGAAATTTTGCCCCCCTGCCTCAAATGTTAATGGATATGATGCAAACAAAGATTTGAAATGTGCTTTTATAATTAGCTTTGCCCCCTCGCTTTTCTGCCTCTCACCATGAGAAGAATGCTTTGGATAACTCCTATCTATGAAGATCAGGGACATGTGGAGCATGTCTAGACCTAATTTATAGCCTTTAGTTAAGCACATCTCAACCCAGCCTTTATTAGTAAAAACCAGTTGCCTCATAGATACCTGAGCAAGAAATAATGCTTATTGTTGAATGTCATCAAGATTTGCATAGGTATTTGTTATGTAGCATTATTGCAGCAATGGCTAACTGATACATTATAATTGCAGAATATTTAAGTCTTTGCAGTTGTATTTCTCACTGCAGTAATTCTACAAGTCAAAGTTTTGCCAATTAGACCTTCCATGATTGAACTTTTTGGCATTATCACTTACAATCACCAAGGAAATCATGAGAATACTTTATCTTTCGGGAAAAAGGAAATGGTAACTTTACTTTTTGTAACAACACTATGACATTTTTTATTCTGCCTTTTTATACTTTTTCAAATGGTATCTCTTTAATAGGGATTTTGCTTTTTCAGAGAGTGATCATCATCAACTGTACACGGAAAGCTACTTTTTCAAAAAATTGCTCAAATACACTTAGGAGTTGTTCACAGTGTGGTGGATCCACTGCTTTTTAGACTTCAGTAGCTTTTTGCTCTTGAAGAGCTCATCTTGATTACTTAAGGGTTGTGGTTCTCCACTTTTTCTTTGCAAGAAGCTGTTTCTGAGTAGGGCATAAAATAAAAGAAAAAATGTGTCTTATTTCCTGTGATTCTTTAGTATGGGTTTGAACAACAAATTCTAGCCTTGGGAAAAGAAGAAAAAATGTTTTGTTAATCTGTTTCAAATTCACAAGAAGCTGAAATATGAAATGTTCAGTCTCCCAAGTGAGAAGAGCTATATCTATTCCTGGCAGGGCATTGATAAATGATTCAAATACATGGGGTTTTAGTTTTCTAAATCATTCTGTATAGGTGATAATTTTCCAGTGTATTATGTAGAAATGATGAATTACACTGTTGTAGTAACACTTCTGTAATGGTGTTCTAAGAAATTTAGACTTGTTCAAGTATGCTATACTTACTATATCAATTTTTGAAAAGCCAGACCTATGAAGAACTATGGGCAGAATTTATATAACATGCATAGACTTTAAAATAAAAATTAAGAACAAACTTATTTGATTAGTAGTTTCTATTGTTTTTGTGTCCCTCCAAAAAGTATGTTGAATTCTTACTGCCCTCCCCTAGTACATCGTATATGACCTTATTTGGAAATAGGGTAATTACAGATGTAATTATTCAAGATTAGGTCATATTGCAGTAGAGTGGGCACTTACTCCAATATGACCAGTGTCCTTGTGATAAGAAGGCACAGAGGAAGAATGCCATGGGATGATAGAGGCAGAGACAGGCATTGGAGCTCCATGTCATGGAATGCCAGGGATTACTGGTGACACCAGAAGCTAAGAGAATGGTGCAGAACAGATTCTGCCTTAGAACATTTGAGGCAGCATGGCCTGTCAACATGTTGATTTCAGATTTATAGCTTCCAGAACTGTGAGTTAATAAATATATATTGTTTTAAGCCATCCAGTTTATGCTAATGTGATATGGTAACCCTAGGATACTTATACAATCAGTGTGTAGAATTAAATGGTACAAACACAAAGATAAAGACATGAAATAGTGTATAAACTTAAAAAAATATAAAACAAAATTATGTTTAGACAATGCTTCAAAATAGTTACTTAAATATCACATAGTTATGGGAGGAATTATAGGTAAGCAGAGCAAAAGAGAAAATGTTCATGCAAGAGAAAGGGGAAGGAATAGCTGTGACAAATGGTGGTTCCATTCCAAGTTTTCTAAGGAATCTCCATACTGCTTTCTAGATTGGCTGTACCAATTTTCAGGCCCACCAGCAATGTATGAGTATGCCTTTCCCCCTACATCTTCACCAACATTTCTTGTTGTCTATATTCTTGAAAACTACCATTCTGACTGGAGTAAGATGAAATCTTAGACTCGTTTTGATTTGCATTTCTCTAATTACTAAAGATGCTGACCCATTTATTAATTCTTGATTTTATTTCTTGTGCTTTAGGAGTCTTGTTAAGGAAATTGGGGCCTAATCTGATGTGATGAAAATTTGGGCCTACTTTTTCCTCTGTTAGGCACCAGGTATCTGGTCCTTGATCCACTTTGAGTTGAGTTTTGTGCATGGTGAGACATAAGAATTTATTTTCATTTTGCTGCATATGGATTTCCAGTTCTCCCAGCACCATTTGTTGAAGAGGCAAATTTTTTCTCCAGTGTATGTTTTTGGTGCCTTTGCTAGTATGAGATAACTGTTCTTGCCTCGCATGCACAAGGTCCTGGGTTCTATCCCCAGCACCACAAAACAAAACAAAACAAACAAACAAACAAAAATAAAAACAAGAGAAGGGGGAAGGAACAAACTATAGATTACCACATTTTCTAAGTGCAGGGATAATCAGTGTTACATTTTATGGCATAGCCTGACACCATATCTATGCAGAGTATATAGTTTTTTTTTCTCATACAGGATTATAGTATACACATTGACTTTGTAACAAAGTCTTTTTTAAACATGCCATTATTTTTAACTCAGAAAAATCATTTATGCTTTTAATTCTGTATCAAGTTATATACTTTATAAAGTTATTCCATAGCCATTGTTTCATTTGATATTGAAGGAATATGAATGAAGACAAATAGAGAAGAGTGGCATGGAGTTTGTTTGATCTAAGTTGAGAAATTAAATTTATGGAAGAAATTTTGGATCACCTGTTGGGTTAAACTAGAAGTAGAGGAAAGAATTGAACCTTTATTTACAGTTACCTACTTTCTCCTTTGCCCAAAGCTTGAGCATTATCTGATTGGGAGCCAAATATGAGAGAAAAATGGAAGGCTGTGAAGTAAAAGAAATGTTAATTGTGGATGTTCTATATCTATATTATGCAATTCTTAAAATTGTATAGCGACTGTCTCTCCCTCTGGAGATGGCCTGCATTCTCCCTTGAATGTATATATGCTTTCCTAAATAAAATTTTGACTTGTCTCTTAAAAAAATCATAGAGTCCTCAAAGTAGCAGCAAGTTAAATTCAACAGCACACTATAAGGGTCATTACACTTTGAACAAGTGGAATTTGTATCTGTTATACAAAGATGGTTCCACATATGCAAATTATTAAATGTGGTATATTACATTGACAGAGCACAGGATAATATCTACATCCTTGTATTTGATTAATTAGGATCACTCAAAAGATGCAAAAAAATTGAGAAAATTCAGCACCCTTTCATGATGAAAGTCTCAACAAATTGAAGAGAATGTACCTTAACGTAGTAAAGAACATATATAATAAGCCCATAACTAACAACACATTCAAGGTAATAAGTTGAAAACCTTTTCTCTAACATCAGGAAAAAAACAAGGGTGCCCTCTCTAACTACCTCTATTCAACATTGTACAAGAAGTCTCACCCAGAGCAAATAGGCAGGAAAAATTAAAGGTACCTAAATCAGAAAAGAAGTAGTATTATCTCTGTTTGTACATGACATGATTTTATATAGAAAAAAATACTAAAACTACACAAAAACACTGTTATAACCAATAAAAATTCAGTACTGTCACAGTATACAAAACCAGCATGCAAAATTAATTATCTAAATTCTAACTATGAACTTTTGGAAAGAGAAATTAAGAAAGTAGTCCCACTTATAATCATATCAAAAAATTTAAAAAATATTTGGCAATAAATTTAAGGAGGTGAAATATCTGTATAGTGAAAAGTATAATACACTGGTGAAAGATTGAAGAAAAATAAATGGAAAGATAACCTGCATTCATGGATTGCAATAATTAATATTGTTAAAATATCCAGATAATGGAACATGATCTATAGTTTCAGTGCAGTCCCTATCAAAATTCAATGACATTTTTCTGAGAAATAGGAAAAAATCTTCTAAAATTCTTATGGAACCTAAAAGACTCCAAATAAATAACAAACCTGAAAGCATAATACTACCTGATTTTAAACTGTATTTTAAAGCTATAATAATCAAAACAATAATACTGGCACAAAAACAGACATGTAGACCAATGGGTCAGAATAAAGAGCCCAGAAATAAATATATGCATTTATAGCCAACTGATTTTCAACAAAGGTTCAAAGAACACATATGGAGAAAGGAAAGTTGCTTCAATAAATGTCATTGGGAAAACTGGATATTCACATACAGAGAATAAAAATAGACCCTTATCTCATACCACATACACAAGTCAGCTCAAAACAGATTAAAGACTTAAATGTAAAACTCAAAACTATAAAACTACTAAACATGAAAAAAAACTATAAAACTACTAGAAGAAAACATAGAAGATAGAATATGAACTCCATGACATTGATCAGGGAAGTGATTTTTTGGATAGGATCAGAAAGCACAAGCAAAAATAGACAAATGGAATTACATAAAACTAAAAAGTTTCTGCACAACAATGGAAATAACAGATTGAAGAGGCGACCTATAGAATGGGAGATCATATTTGCATACCACATATCTCTTAAGGGGATAATATTCAAAATATATAAAAACCTCAAATGACCCAGTAGTAGGAAAACAGATAACCCAAATAAAAATGGACAAAAGATCTGACTTTCTCAAAATAGTTCCTTGATTCCTCTTCTGATTTAAGAAAAGATAATGTATAGATGAAGATTCATGACATCAGAAAACATTCATTTTGTATTAAATGAAAATCAGATTATAAGAATGTATGAACCATATGCCTCTGATTTTAGAAAGCAAAAATATATGTAAACATGAGCATGGATAAAGGACTGGAAAAATCTACATGTAAATGTCAACAGTGATTATATTTGGGTTTTTAAATTATTGTTACTTTTTAAGTAGCTATAAAATAAGAACTTGTGGAGAAGGTTGCTAAATTCTAAAGAGATAAAGATCTTTTGGGAATGGACCCCAAATAACAGTACCTTATGCTTTCATGTCATTTTGCCTAGCAGATTAAATATGTAATTTGTGGGTTTGGGAGTCTGGGTTCTTGCTTATATCATCTAGTTGAGTGATCTTTCCTGTATGCTTTGTGATTATGAAGTGTAAAAGTTTGGTCTCAGGAGATCAAAATGGTAGGTATGTGAAAGAAATAGAGCCTAAAGAATAAAAATATTGTTCATATTTATTTGTTCAACCAATATTTATAGTCCTACTCTGTGCCTAGCAATGTGTTAGATGCAGCAGTGGTTATTAAACAAAAGACATTCTTGTTTGCAGTCCAGTTAGGGAAGAATAACATGGTCATGTGAGTAAATGAGTCTCCTAATCCCTGCCTTACGTCTCGTGATACTCATTTCTCAGATGAGGACTTATTTGATAGGTGTTATAATTCAGACTATAATTTCCATGAGGATTGGATAAATGTGTCCAATGTTTCTTGGTATTCCCTGAGTCTGAATTTCTGATGTAAGCAGGTAATAAATATTAGTTGAATAAATGGGAAACAATGTGAGATTTGATGAAGGAGAAAAATGAAGGCTGAAGTGGATGTAGAGAGAGATGGAACTTGAAGCAGGTTTGAAAAATGGGAAGATGTGATTAGGAAGGAGGAATTTGGGGGATTAGAAAGGAAAGAATAGGAATAAACTACTTTCTAGCCCTAAATGGAAGAATGAAGAGTCCAAATGACTGGGCTTTGAATATGGGTAAAGGGGAGGGGAAACTTGGTTAGAAGAGATTAATTAAAGGCAAGCGAGAGGAGCACTTAATAGAAAAAAAATCCTATGGATTTTCTTAAAAAAAGGAAAAAAAAAGAAGAAATAGTCAATGTTGTAAGTTACTAATTGCTTTAGGAAACTTATTGTAAGAATCATGTTATTTGAAGAATGATGCAATTTTAAATGCATACATAGTCAATGCTTCTTAAAGTTCCAAGAATATTGGAAGGTGTCAGATGTTCATTGTTTGCTTTTAAGCTGTCAATAATAAGAGCAAATCAACTGTATAATTAATAATAATGTTTTCTAATTTCTAGGCATTGTCATGAGTGATTTAATGTGTTAACTTGTTTTACCCTCTCAGTAATCCTATTGTTATTCTTATTTTACATTTGAGGAAACTGAGACACACAAAGGTTTGAATAACTTGCCTGTGGTTACATGTCAGTAAAGAGCAGACCAAAGACTTGATTTTGACTCATTTGGCTTCACAGCCAAAAGTCTAGCCACTGAATTAGGCCTATTTCATATTATGCCTATATACTATCTAGTAGCAGAAACTGTAAACACTAATTTTAATTTAAAATATATTTAAATCATGCATGTGAACCTGAAAAGGCAAGAAGCATGGTGAGGAAAGGTGAGGAGTAGACAAATATATTAAGATGAGGAGGTATATAAAATGTCTGTAGAAGTTACGTTTTTCTGTGTAAAGTGATGTGTTCATCCTTGCATATTGCTTAGAGCAACACTGTCTAATAGAAATAATGCAAATCACATATGTAATAGTGTTTTTAAAAACACTATTATGAAAAAAATTAAAAAGAAATAGGTAATTTTTTTTTTCAGTGCTAGGTATTGAACCCAGGTCCTTGCATATGCTAGAGAATCACTCTATGCTGAGCTACATTCCTAGCCCCTAAAATAATTTTTATTATGTATTTTACTTAACCAGATACACTCAACATTTTATTTTAACATGCAATAAATATACAGACTTTTTTCCATTTTGAAAAATTATTTTTTACATTGACAGACGAAATTGTGTTTACTGTGTATAATCTGTTGCTTGGAAATTTATATACATTGTGGAATGACTAAATCTAGATAATTATATGTATAGCTTACCACACATAGTTACATTTTTTCATGGTGAGAACATGTTGCAATCAATTTCCTTACTATTTTTCAATTATATGTTACTAACTATAGTGACTATGTTATACAATAGACCTCTTAAACTTATTCCTCTTGTCGAACTGAAATTTTATATCCTTTGATTAACACCTCCCTAATACCTCTCACCTCAACCATTCCAGCCCCTGGTAGCCACCATTATATTGTACTACTAGGAGATCACCTTTTATAGAATGCACTTGTGACTGAGATCATATGGTATTTTGTCTTTGTGTTCCTGGTTTATTTAACTTAGTATAATGTCCTCCAGGTTCATCCATGTTATCACAAATGACAGAATTTCTTGCTTATTTTTTGAATTACTGGAGATTGAACCCAGGGCCTTGGACATGCTAGGTAACTGCTCTTCCACTGAGCTACATCCCCAGCCCTTTTCAAAATTTTTATTTTGAGACAAGGTCTTGCTGAATTACCCAGGCTGGTCTTGAACTTCTGATCTTCCTGCCTCAGCCTCCTGAGTTGCTAGCATTATAGATGTATGCCACTGTGCCCAGCTCCTCTCTTTATAATGGCTGAATACTACTCCATTATGTATTGTAGTGTATTTTCTTTACACATTCATCCATTAATGGGCACTTAAGTTGATTCCATATCTTGGTTATTGTGAATAATGTTGCAATGAACGTGGGAGTACAGGTATTTCTTCAACATGCTGATTTTATTTCCTTTGCATGTATACTCAGAAGTAGAATTGCTGGGTCATAGGGTAGTTAAATTTCTAATTTTTTCAAGATCTCCTTCTGTATAATGGCTACATAATTTACATTTATATAACAGTGTGCAAGTGCCCCCTTTTGCCATATCCTTGTCAGAATTTGGTATCTTTTGAGAACAGCCTTTCTAAAAAGGAAACATTTCAACATATAGGTGCAGGCGAAGACTATCTGAATAGGACTCCTATGGCTTAGGAAATAAGAGCAAGAATCAATAATATTGCATCAAATTAAAAAGCTTCTGCACATCAAAGGAAATGATTAACAGAGCAAAGATACAATCTACAAGATAGGATAAAATCTTTTGCCAGCTACTCTTCTGACAGAGAGTTAATAGCCACAATATATAAAAAACTCAGAAAACCTAACATTAAAAAACAAGTAGCCCAATCAACAAATGGGTAAATGAACTGAACAGACCCTTCTCAAAAGAAGTATGAATGTCCAACAATTATATAAAAAAACTTTAGCCATTAGAGAAAAGTAAAGCAAACCTACACCAAGATTCCATCTCACACCATTTAGAATGGCAAGCATCGAGAATAAAAGTAACAGTAAAAAGTGACAAGGATGTAGGGAAAATTGAACTTTTAAGACACTGATGGTGGGAATGTAAATTGGTATGGCAACTGTGGAAATCAGTACAGAGGTTCCCAAAGAGCTAAAAATAGAACTACCATATGATTCAGCTATCCTACTGCTTGATACTTACCCCAAAGAACTAAAGTCATCATACTACAATGATACATGCCCACCCATGTTTATAGCATCACAAGTCACAATAGCCAAAGTATGGAACCAGCCTAGGTGTCTATCAATGGATAAATGGATAAAAAATGTAGTATATAAACACAATGGAGTTTTGTTCAGACATAAAGAAGAATAAAATTATGTCATTTTCAGGAAAAGGGATGGAACAGGAGACCATAATTTTGAGTGAACAAGTCAGACTCAGAGAGAAAGGTGTCAAAAAAAAAAAAAAGAAAAAAGGATGCCATGAAAGTAGAAGGGAGACCATCATGATAGAGGAAGGGGATTTGAGGAAGGAGGTGGGAAGAGTAAGGAAAATATGGGGAATAGAATTACATTTTTATGTATATGTAAATATGCCACAATGAGACCCACCACGCTGTATAGACAATATGTAGCAATAAAAGAAGTGAGATAAAAAATAAGAAGTGGAAGAGGAGGAAGAGAAGGTAGAGGAGGAAAGCCTTTCTAATATGTGTGATGAGGTATCTCATTGTGGTTTTAGTTTGCACTTCTCTGATTATTGATGTTGAACAATGTTGATATATCTGCTAGGCATTTGCATGTCTCCTGAGAAATATCTATATAGGTCCTTTGTCCATTTTCAAATGAGGTTATTTGATATCATGCTATTGAGTTGCTTGAGTTCCTTATGAATTTTGGGTTTTAACCCCTTATTGGCTGTATAGTTTGAAAATATTTTCTCCCATTCTGTAAATTGTCTTTTCATTCTGTTAATTGTTTTCATTGTTGTGCAAAAGCTTTTTTTTTTCATTTGATGTGATTGTATTTGTCTAGTTTTGCTTTTGTTGCTTGTGCTTTTGAGGTCATATTCATAGATTCATTTCCCAAATTTCATGGACCTCTTTTCCTGTTTTTTTTTTTTTCTGGATACTTTTATGATTGTGAAGCTTAATTTTAAAAAATATCCTTTTTTTAGTTGTAGTTGGACATAATACCTTTATTTAATTTATTTATTATTATGTAGTGCTGAGGATTGAACCCAGCACCTTGCTTGTGCTAGGTGAGTGCTCTACTGCTGAGCCACAACCCCAGCCCTGTGAAGCTTACTTTTAATTATTTAATCCATTTGAGTTGATTTTTATATATGGTATATAAGATGAGAGTCTATTTTCATTCTTTTGCATGTGAATATCGAATTTTCCCAACACCATTAATGAGACCATCCTTTCCATGTTTTTTTTTTTTTTTTTTTTTTTTGCCTCTTTTGTCAAAAATCAAATGGATGAAGCAGGGCACAGTGGCACACACCTATAATCCCAGCAGCTTGGGAGGTGAGGCAGGAGATCACAAATTCAAAGACAGCCCCAGGAACAGCGAGGCCCTAAGCAACTCAGTGAGATCCTGTCTCTAAATAAAATATAAAATAGGGCTGGGGATGAGGCTCAGTGGTCGAGTGCCCCTGAGTTCAATCACTGGTTCTCCCCCGCCCACACACAAAATATCAATTGAATGCAAATATATGGATTTATTACTGGGATCCCTATCCCATTTCATTGGTATAGTTGTCTATTTTTGTGCCAGTACCATACTATTCTTTTAAAATATTTTTTTAAGTTGTTGATAGACATTTATTTATTTATTTATTTATTTATTTATTTTCTAGGATATTATCCAGGCATACTGCCATTTTTATTGATTGTACTTTCTTTTATTAGTTGCTCATGACAATACAATGATCTTGATATATCATACACTTGAATCAAATGGGATATGAATTCTCATTTTTCCAAGTGTACAGGTTGCAGAATCACATTGGTTATACGGCCACGTATATACATAGAACAATATTATTCATTTATTTACATGTGGTACTGATAATTGAACCCAGTACCTCACAGATGTCAGGCAAGCACTCTACTACTGAGCCACAATCCAAGTCCCCTTACTACTTTTATTACTATAGCTTTGTAGTAAATTTCGAAGTCAGAATATGTCCACCTTTGTTCTTTTTCAAAGTTATTTTTGATACTTGAGATCTTTTGTGGCTCCACAAGACTTTTAAGACTGATTATTCTATTTCCATGAATAATATCATTGTTATTTGGGATTTTGTTTAATACATAGATAGTTCTTGGTGATTTTTACAATATTAATTTCTTCAATTCATGAGCACAGGATATCTTTCCAGTTGTTTGTCTTCTTCAACTTTTTCATCAATGTTTTGTAGTTTCCAGTATACAGATCTTTCTCCTTTTGATTAGATTTATTACTAATTATTTTTTGTGGCTATTGTAAATGAGATTGTTTGCTTAATTTCTTTTTTTTCATATAGTTCACTGTTAGTGTATAGGAATTGTACTGAATATTTTCAGTATCCTGCAACTTTATTGAATTTATTAATTGTAACAGTTTTTTTGGTGAAGACTTTAGGAATGAATGAATATATATATATTACATATATAATTTGCAAACAGGAAATTTTACTACTTCCTTTCCAATTTAAATGCCTTTTGTTTCTTGCTTTTGCCAAACTGTTTAGGCAAGAACTCTAGTACTTCCAGGCATGGTGGCACATGCCTGTAATCCCAGTGGCTCAGGAGGCTGAGGCAGGAGGATTGTGAGTTCAAAGCCAGTTTCAGCAACTTAGTGAGGCACTTAGTAACTCAGTGTGACTCTGTCTCTAGGTGAAATATTTAAAAAGGCTCAGTAGTTGAGTACCCCTTGGTTCAATGCTCAATACCAAAAAACAAAACAAAACAAAAACAAAAAACTACTAGTATTACATTGACCAGAAGTGGTAGGATCAGGCATCCTTGCTTTGATCCAGATCTTGAAGGAAAAGGTTTCAATTTTTCCCCACTGAATATGTCAATTGTCTGTGAGATTGTTATATGTCATTTTAATATGTAAATTATTGTTTTTTGCTGGTATTGGTGCATTATAGTTACACATAATAGTTGGGATCATTTTGACATAATCATACATGCATGGAATTTAATTTACTCCATTTCAGTCCACAGTACTTCCCACTTTCCCTTCCCCTTCCCTTCCCCTATTCCCTGTTCTCTACTCTAATGGTCTCTTTTCACTCATTTACTTATTTATTTTAATTGCTGAGATACACACACACACACACACACACACACACACAAACACACACACACATTAGAGTAGAATTCACTGTTGGTATAGTTATACATGCACATAGCGAAATTTTGTTAAATTCTTTCCACATTTCTTCTTTCCTCTCTCCCTCTCAATGTCTTACTCCACTCAGCTACCCTATATCTCTTTATGATATCCAATTCTCACTTCCCCCCTTATTTTAATCTAGCTTCCACATATGAGAGAGAACATATGACCTTTGATTTTCTGAGTCTGCCTTATTTCACTTAGCATGATGTTCTCCATTTCCATTAATTTACTGGCAAATGCCACAATTTCATTCTTCTCTGTGGCTGAGTAAAACTCTATTGTGTATATATATGTGCCACATTTTCTTAATCCATTCATCTATTTCCAGGCACCTGGGATGGTTCCATATCTTGGCTATAGTGAGTTGTGCCGCTATAAACATTGATGTGCATATATCATTATAGTTCTTTTGGATAGTGAGGAGTGGGATAGTTGGATTATATGATGGTTTTATTCCTAGTTTTTTGAGGAATCTCCTGCTTTCCAGAGTGGTTGTACTAATTTGTAGTCCTACCAACAATGTCTGAGTAAACCTTTTCTCCAAATCCTTATCAATATTTATTATTATTTGTATTCTTGATCATTGCCGTTCTGAAATATTAAGGTAGTTTTGATTCCTTGATTGTTAGAGATGTTAAACATTGGTTTTCTTGGTGTTAAGCTTTATGAGTTCTTTATATATTCTGGATATTAATTACCTTTCAGAGGAACAGCTGGCAAAGATTTTCGCTCATTCTGTATGTCTTCATTGCTCTTTATCATTTTCTTTGCTGTGCAAAAGATTTTTAATTTGATGGCATCCTACTTATTGATTCTTGGTTTTATTTCTTGGACTTTTGAGGTTTCTTTATGGCAGTCAGTGCCTGCACCAGTATGTTGGAGTGTTCTAGCAGTTGCAGTGTTTCTGGTCTAATCCTTAAGCCTTTGATCCACTTTGAATTGACTTCTGTGCAAGGTGAGAGAGAGGGATCTGGGTTCATTCTTCTATGGATATTCTATGGATATCCAGTTTTCCTAGCACTATTTATTAAAAAGGATATCTTTTCTCCAACATAGCAATATGTTTTTATTTTTTTGTAGTTGTAGATGGACAGAATGCCTTTATTTTATGTTTATTTTTATGTGGTGCTGAGGATTGAACTCAATGCCTCATATATGCTAGGCAGGTGCTCTGCCACTGAGCTACAGCCCCAGCCCCTCAATATGTTATTAATGAGTTATTTTATATTGTTTTCTTTTATACTGAGTCTTCAAAATGTGCTATATATTTTACATTTGAAGTACATTTCAATTTAGACTGACCCTATTTCACATGCTCGATAGCCCTACGTAGCTGGTACTGTTATGTTGGACAGCCTGAGCCCAAAGACTACATTTACTTTTAAGACCAACTCTCTTATTTTTTATGTTCATGTGCACTTTTTGAGTTTCTTTGCATGTATATCTTACAATGTTGTCTAGTTTGTCTAAAAAATTTAATGGACTCATTGGAATGCCTTATGAGGCCTGTTGTGTTAATAGCAGAGCCTAGGAATTCTGGACTTCCTGCTGATTTTTGAAATTGTATGGATTTTTATTTTTCTACATGATGAATTTGATCTTATTTTTTGATGGATCACTTTTTGTGGTGCATACACATGAATGGCTGAGTATTCTTTATTTTGTTTCAGAACCCCTGTTTTCTTTCTTGCAAAGGGGGCCCATTTTGCCTCATTGAATGAATTCACTAGTCTCTTTTTTTTCCTCCACAGACATTTTAAAATCTAATTCTACTCTCAGAGGAATTCCAGCAATATCCATGTCTCTTCTGATAAGTTCTTAGGGTCTAGGTAATTAACCTATTTCCACTAACCCTGAGGGATTCATTTCTGTGGGGCAATTACTTTCTCCAAAGCTATTATACTTCTGTAATGTCTTTTTGTGAGAAGTTAGATTCAAGTACACTTGGTGTCTTAAAACTGAAATGAAAGCTATAGCATGAAGTAGTGGTAGAAACAGATTACTGAAAATAAAGTCTGGAAATCCATGAACATTGTATTTGTGTTGTATAATTCTAGTAGCCACAGACTCAACAAAAAATCATATTTATTCTAAATATATATTTAAAATGTATTACATAAACATATTTATAAATGTGCAACAAAAATATGCATAAGGAAAACATACATAAAGAAAACTTGGCAATTATGTCTTTTCACTCAAAGTTTAGGAAGTTCTTGGTAATTGTAAGCATTTCAGATGATCAAACAGTTTAAATTGAATAACTTACCGAGAGGCTAAACAAATATAGAATGAATGTTATTTGTGTAATGATTTTAATAATAGTTTTCTGACAATTAGTTTTTTGTTACAATGAGTGGCACTGACTTGGGAAGAAACTCTGGAAACATCTTGGTCAATTAGGTAAGATGTGACTTTGTTTTGTCTACTATTTACTGTAATAACTAAACAGGTTATTATCCCAAGAGAAGTGAAGATGTGTAGTTCTCAAACTAACTGACCGTGGGTAGCCAACAACAGTTTTTGAGATATCCTAAACCTCCACCGAGTTTACACAGAATTTGGGGGTTAATCTTGCTACCCACTGGATGTCACTGTTGCTGCACCAAAAATGTCAAGTATTTAAGCATTTTTCAGTCCCCCAAAAGGCACATAAGGGAGCTTCAATTAGGAATATTAGTGATAATACTGTGTGATGGAATAGAGAAGACCAATAGCTAGGTTTTTTGGTTGATAATTAAAATGTTAGTCTGTATCATTCTTGATTTTCACCACAATGACAGTTGATAAAACACTTTCATGTTGAGACTAAAGCCTCTTGTGGAGTGACCCAGAGATGTCTTTGCTATCACAGTGGTGTTTTCATCATTTTGAAGCAGGACAGATGTTTTTACATCTGTTCCTTCTTATCCCAATGAGGGTTGAAAGGAGTCTTGCTTGATTGAGTCCCCTTAAGATAAGGAATATGGAAATTATATTTTTTAACCTTGGTGTGACTGGACTGCTAAGTTACAAGTAAAAGAAAATATAATTCTTTTCACGGTTTGTTTGTAAAAGTTTTCCACTCCAGTGGTATAGAATATATCTATATCAGAGCTGTCAAATCTTCTCAAGAATTAAGAATACAGTTTTTGTTATTTTTATTGTTCTCATTTGTTTACATCTGGTTGGTCAATTTGCTGTCACTTATTTCTGTATAATAGATGTGCCAAAGCATTGGAGTTACAAAAGAGTTGTGGTCTTTGAAGATTATTTATAGTTTCAAAAGAATTCAAAAAGTTGTATGAAGTTTACACAGGAGATGATTTGGATTTAACATATTAGATTTGGAAATTAATTATAGTCACCTTTACATCATAAGATGATCTTGCCTCTCTGGTGTTGAGTTTATTGAGCTTTCAAACAATGCTATAATTAAGTGATACAGGGAAAATATTGTCCTTTCTGCTAAACTCCTTAAGAATATGTTGATTTTTCTTCTTCTTTCTTTCAACATCTTCAGTGTTCAGTATAGCATTGGTCATATAATAGATATTCAGTAATGTTGGTTGGATTGGGTTTGACACTTATGAGGGGTTGTTATGATGGCCTAGTAGATATCTCTTGTTGCTTTAGTGAGTGCTTATGATCTAGATGAGAACAAAACATACTGATAACAAACAGTAGAACTCTTTTGTGGTGTTACCGCTCATAAGAACACTTTGATATATATTTCATTTTTAGTTTGTTGCACTTACCTGAATGTGAGGTCATAGGGTGTTGTAATTTAAGGAGAAAGAGTGTATTGAGAAGCAACCCTAGAGGAAAGCATTAAATTCATCTATGCAGAATATTTAAAAATGTTGTCTTTGTTTATGAAGGCTTCTTAGTTATTATCTTTGTGTTACTGTATGAAATTTCAAGGGGGACGATGACCCATTTAAGATGTTACTTCTCAAAAGGAGATCTGCAGACATCGGTACTGACATCTCCCTCCCTCGGCCCTTTCTCATGCTAGGGATGGAACCAGGGCCTCATGCATGCTAGGCAAGCTCTCTATCATTGAATTATATCCCTCAACCCTTATAGTACTGTTTACTGGAGAGTGATTAATGAAGTGAAACAGTAAAAATGCTGTGAGTGAAATTTTTACAAAGTAATTTGTAAAAGGCTTACTAGTACATCAAGAGAGCCATTCTGAATTAGCCAAGAAATGGAAAAAGTGAACAAGTCCAGATGGATCCTTGCTCCTCTTCAACTGCTTGATTTCCAAAGGGAGGCTGCTCCATTAATTCTCCAAGATCAAATGAGTCTTGATGATTTCCCCTCTTTTTTCCTTCTCTTAACCCTGGGGCAACAGTAGCTAGAATTTGGCTTCATTGCCAGATGGTTCTTTGGGAAAAAGAGGTTGCTCACTTTGTATAATAATATTTTCCAACTTACCTTACTTCCTCATACAGATTATTTCCATAATGAGAGGACCAACGACCTGTGGATTCTGCAGAACCTTCACTTGACAAGATGCCTGTGAATGGTGATGCACAGATGGGCTGGGATGAGCTTAATTCATTATCGCAATACACACTACAGCTTTGTTTATTATTAATGACATGGCAGACATTTTCCTTAGCTCTGGAACTGAATAAAGCAATAACCCTACCATAAGGGAGACAGGAATTGGAAGATAATAAATATTTATCACTAAATCTCTTGCTTTCCTAGCAACCACAAATGGAGGAGGAAATGAGTGTCTAATTTTTTTGAGAGCCAGTGCCAGGAAAACAAAAGCTTTAAAAAAATTTCATTAATCAAGCAGATTGATTGCTTTGGGTTCTAGAAATCTCAATACATTTTTTTAAATAGAAGGAGATGCAATGATTGAGCAAAGTTGAGACACTCTTTGAGACCTGCAATCTTGGACAGATGCCACTTGCAAAAATGACTATCGTCTAACAAGAGTATTAAACAATACAATCTGGTTGCTCTGTTCACAGAACAGTATTATTTTGTTTGTTTTCCTGAGCTAAATACATGGTATAGCAACAAAGTCATAATATTACATTACCTCACACAGCAAATTGAGTTCATTTCAGGGAATTTATTAGTACATTAGAATTGTGTTTTAAAAATTTTGGGTAAATAAAGATGTGGTATGCACATAACTTTTTGACTCTTTCTGGTTTAAGACAGTACCCATGGAAGAGTCAAAGGTCTTCAAACCCTGTCAGAAGAATGGCTCAGCTTGGTCAGAGCCAGGAATGAATTTCCTCAATATATGTACTTCCTTGCCATTGTTTTATGCTAAAAGAGAAAAGACAGTTCATATGGGTTTCTAGTCCTATCACTGTAACTAATAATCAGTGTGACCTTGAACAAGTTGTTCTTCTCTGGGACTCAGTTTCCTCATATTAGAATTTTGAGTTTATAATTCTATTGTTAGTCTTGATTTTCTTACCTGAACCCTTATTCTTGAATACCCAGGTAAGTTTGGCATCAAAACTGTCACAAATTTATTTTTATTTATAGTTTTACTCCTTTGCTCTATCTTTTTATTCAATTGACTATATTTTATATTCTTCAATGTTCATTCATCAGTAATAACATAACTGTGATTTGGCATGGGGGTCTCAACTTTAGTTAGGGCAAGCTGGAAAACTGCTGTTGGTATCCCACTGAATATTCTTTGTGGTCATGTTTGTTGAATGGTTTGTAAATGGCTTATCCTTTGGCATTAGGTCCTCACTGAATGAAAGAATCTTTGGGAAAGAATCCTTATAGCTTTCTCCACAAAGGAGTGAAGACAAAAGGATGACTAATAGAGTTAGAAGCCAAATCCATTAGTTTTAACTATCTATTGTTCAGCATTTCTGGTCTAATATCTTTCCCAGGTGTTATATGGGAATGTCTATTAAAAGATGTATTTGCCCTGGTACACCAAAAACAAAGGTATATACTGCACATATGTTGTGTACCAAATTATTAATTCTCAGTACATTGGGCCAAATTTCATGGGGTGATTTGACTACTCTTATCACAGCAGATAATGCATTTCCCATTTTCCTAACTTTGTTCCTGACCATTACAATGCTATTTAATGCCCTGGAGATACAAATTACTAAATGCTACACTGTAGACAGAACAAGTTAATGCACCTCTCAAAATGTCTACCTTATACCCAGGGAGCAACTAAGTCCTCACATTATCACATCCAATATATTATAGAAATGTCAGTATGACCACCAATATTTTACTCTTACATTTTCTCTTCAACTTAGTTATACTATTGATATACGACTTCCTCAACAAAAAAAAACGGGCATTTTTTTTTTTTAAGTATAAGGCATATCTATCCCTATGGGTTGGTTTGAATGGAGCTAGATTTCTAATTTTTTAAATGTGCATAAATATCTAAGTGATTCTTGAATTTAGTACCATGAAAGAGTACTAATCATATTATCAATGATGATTATTGGACCAAAATACACATCTTTAATAGTGCATTTTCACTGGTGGTAATTTTAAATGAATTTATTCTCCAGCATTTATTCAAATACCTGTGCAATTCTGGGCCAGTATTCTGTGAGGCTCTTGCATTTTCAAGATTCATTTTCTAATCAGTGGAATCATTTACCTCTCTTAGATGCTAGGCCAGGAGTAATGGAGCAGAGAGAGTTGTTAGCTATGACATGCTGCCTTTTTTCTCATCTTTCTGGGAAAGGCAAGAAAAAGAACACCTTAGCATCATCTTTCTTCACCCAAAAAGGAAACAGAAACTAATCAACATTCAATTCTGCTCCCAAGTTCAGCAACTCAATTGTCCACAGTGTCACAGTGCTGTCTGTCACATGGGCTCCTAATCATGAAGTCTTCTTAAAAGAATGGCAAGTACCTTTGGTATATCCTAGGTGTGATCTGATTCACTGCCCAGGACCATCAGAAAGGAGAAATGATAATGATGGGCAAAGTGGTGGCATCTTTCCTTAAAATTCCCATCATAGGATGTGACTTAGAGCCTTGCAGAATGCCACGCAGCATGTTCTGATTTTACAATGATAAAATCAATGTTTGGAAAGATTTGCATTTTCAACAAGGAAAGAAACATGGCAGATTTAGGCTTCTGGCAAGTTATCATAAACAACAGTGTATACAGAAATGACTTAAGTACCTAAAATATCACTGACCCCTTAAAGTGCTGTAGGAGAGCAATATTAGAAAATAGATGAGATAGTAATAAGTATTAATTTATAATTGTCTAGCATTTTTGTGAGTGTACTATGGAAGCCAAATTTTTATGTATCTTGCTTTTTAATCATTTGAGCATTGGTGAAATGTGTAGATTGGGAAGGGCAGGACCAAGAAATTGACAGTGTTTGCCTCACTGTATCTGCAGTAAATTCAATCTTGTCTTGTCACATCTTTCCCATTAAACCTGACTGTTCCCAAACGTCTTTCACTGATCTTTAGTGGTAACCAAGACAACAGTAAGTGGAACTCATTTCTCTAGGGATTGGCTCACTAGAATTTCTGCTTCTGTTATGATCTGACTTCTCATCATTTCTTGTGGTTAGATTAAAAGTTTACTTTTGACTTTCACCCTTTGAAAAGACCAGGAGAGGGTTTAGACATTGTCTTATAATCATTTTGATTTTGCCAAAGTACTCTTTCCATAGGTTGATCATTATCTGATGCTTTGGAAAGTTCAAGCAACTGTTCATGATTAATCCTAATAGAAGGGAATAGAGACGTGAAAAATAGAAAGCTACAGATAGCCCACAGATTATTACAATTTGATTTGAATTAAATTAAAGCAGTTTCTTTTAAAATGTTTCAAATAAGAGGTCTGGTCATCTGCCAATACTTGTATCTTTTTTTTTTCTTTGTTCTAGGTTAGATCTCCCCCTTTTTTTAATGGCACAATATACTCTCAATTCATATTTGTATTTTTAATCTATTGGTTATTGTCTACTTCTTCATGAGTACTGGGACACAGTCTGTTTCTCCTCACTTTTGTGATCCATGTGGTCTCATGTAGTGCCTGGTACACAGTGAACTATTAACCCTTTGATGAAACGTGAACTATTAACCCTTTGATGATGACAATGGACAGTCATCATATTTCATGACAAATAGTAAAAGATGAAGTAATATGTCTTCTTCTGACTACAAAATGATTGAAGATATTTGGGGAATTGTAAAACACAGGGAAATTAGAAACTTCCCATAGTATTATTATCTAGAGCTAATTATTGCCAACATATTGGTATAAATGCTTCTAGTACCTTTTCTTTGCCAACATTCACACTTAAACACACATATTTCTACTGTTTTATTGATGTGGAAAATACTACTGGTGAACTGATTTTTGTTCTAACTATATATTTTGTTTCCACATATTAAATTATTATTCTGTCACATTTTCAATTGGTTGTTAAATGTTTCCCAAAATGGGTTTGCTGTGCTATATTTCATGAATCTTTCCATGTGTACCGCAGAGAGTAATATAGAGTGAAAATTTAGCATCTATTTTATTTTCATGTCACAATTTATAAATATACTCCCACAAAATAAATATATTAGAAATAAATCAGACTTTACTAAGTATAGAAGTTGGCAAGGATATCCTGTTCAGTTCACATATGAGATGTCATGAGTCCTATATGATCAAGGGATATCCAGGAGGAAGAGAGAATTCTGAAGGGGGCTTGACAGTGGCTAGCTTATTTGTTGTTCCAATTTATTATGGTATATTTCACTTGATTTGTGTACTGGTATGTAGATTTATGGAGTACACATTAACTATATTATGCATTAATTGAGCTATTGGTCCCTAAATTGACCAATAGATTAAAAGAAAAATTTCCAAGAAAATGAGGATTAAGAGATAATTCAAAATGCAAGTAGAAGCAAACCACAAGAAAATGACAGAATTGACTCTTCATTTAGTCTTATATGAGTTCTTCTTAGTTACATTATCAAGATTGTCAGGTATGAGCAATGATGCTGTAATCAGATTTGGCAAAATATCGTCTTGTATTTATATTCTCATTCTCTCTCTACCTCCACCACTCTCTATATCCAATATAAAATTGATGTTTTTATGCTCTGTGAAAAAGTGACTGCTTTTCAATACAAACTTGTGTAATGGAGGATGGATTGCATTTTGAAAATAAATGAGAATATTTTTCTCCTTAAGATATTTTTGTTAAAAGGGGAGGAAGAGGAAGAGAGGGGGCATTAGGGGTAGGAAAGACAGTGGAATGTGATGGTCATCATTACCCTAAGTACATGTATGAAGACACAAATGGTGTGACTCTACTTTGTATACAACCAGAGATATGAAAAATTGTGCTCTATATGTGTAATATGAATTGTAATGCATTCTGTTGTCATATATAACAAATTAAAATTAAAAAAATATATTTTTGTTACTAAAAACCAATGTCACATATAATCATGACACATGTATACACATACACTCACATGTTGGAATAAGAATTTTCTAATATATTTAAAAATCTTCTCAAAGAACTTTCATGGAATTTTAAATAATTTCTTAAAATATAAAAATTCAGTGTATTCTGATTATTTTTCAAGATAACATTAAAAAGGGTAGAAATTTATAGGCCTATTTGCTCATATTGTGTATAATTGAATATTGATAATAGAAACAAGGATCATGATTTGATAAGCAAAGATGTCTTTCTTTGATTCATAAGTACATAATTTTGAGATGACTTTTTAAATTACAACAGCACTAAAACAAAGAATTATAATAAACTGAACTTAAAGTTGGAACTTGAAGTTGCTACAATACAGTGTTAAACTAAGATTTAAGAAGACAAAGCATATTTAATTACATTCACTCTTCTTAGAAAAGTCATGGCATGCCACTTGTAGGGGAGAAATAGGTTCATTAAGCAATGACAAAAATTACTTTAAAAATTGTTTTTATAATGTTTATTTCATTTTTAGATTTCTGTTTTGGGAAATGTTATATGTATGATATTTTTAGTTACATATGCATTATTTATAAAAGCTTTGGAAATATGATCTATTTTTAATGAAACTACAATAAATATTTAGGATCATTTCTATACACAAAATTGGAAAATCAAGTAGGAAATCAATGGATAGTCTGCCAAAGAAATTATAGTATGTGGCTATATGTTGAAACTGGTCACACCAATTCTCCTAATAAAATGTTCTCCTAACTATTTTAAAAATTATTTTTAATTGATAAATCACAATTATGTTTATTTATGGAATACAATGTGATGTTTCAACCTATGTAAATCTATGTATACATTATAGAAAGAGTCAAGCTAATCATCATATCCATCATCTTACCAATTTATCTTTTTTTTGATGAAATGTTAAAAACCAAAACGATTTTAAACCTTCAAAACTAGCAAAACACATTTCCTCTGCACTTTGGTAAGCCAGGTTCACCTTAGTGTACCATATTAATTCCTTATTTACTCGAAGGTGTTGCTTTTGATTCCTCAATATCATCTCTTTAGCAGTATATTCCTTCCCTTTCCTACATGTGTGGAGTATGCTAAACTCCAGGTCTTTTTTTTTTTTCAGTTCTATATACACTTGTCTTCATTCTCATCCTTGCCTGTTACTTCAAAACATCAATAGACACCCAAAACTTTCTGGTCTCTTTGACCAATGCATGTCATGTCTCTTTAAAAGTTTCACTCATTTCCAATCCTGCTCTCAGAGTAGAGACTTTATGGTAAGTGCATGCTTATATAAAGCTGACAAATTGTTTTCCCAAGTGGTGGTACCATTTTCTATTCCCATCAGCATCCCATTCCTAGTTGTTCTGCATCCCCACTAGCACTTGGTATTTTCAGAGTTTTTTTTTTTTACTTGTCTAATTGTTATATAGTAATATCTGCTATTTTAGGTGGAATAATATATATATATATATATATATATATATATATATATGGATATATATACTATATATGTATAGAAATATATGTAGCAATATATAGTATATATATACTATATATGTATATATACTATATATGTGTATATATATAGTAATATGTGTAGAAATATATAATATATAGATGTATACTATATATGTGTATATATACACATGTAAATATATATAGTATACATATATAGTATATACACACATATATAGTATATATACATATATATTATATATTACTATATATACTATATATATGTGTGTGTGTGTATATATCTGATAGTTCAAGTTGGTTGATAGTATTGTTCAAGTCCTCTACATGTTTGCTGATTTTCTGTCTGTTTCCTGTATCAATTACTGTGACAGAAGTGTCTAAGTATTCAAGCATATTTGTGAATTACCTATTTCTCATTTGAATTCTGAGAGTCTTTTTTTAATGTATTTTGAGAATCTATATTAATGTATAAACATTGAGGATTATCTCTCTTCTTAGTGACTTATTATCATTTTTATACTCTACTGTATCCCATGTAATATTTCATTTTCTGAAGTGTATCTCATCTAATATGAATGTGGCAACTCTAATTTTCTTTTGATTGATATTTCCATGGTGTATAATTTTTAATGCTTTTTTTTTTAAGAAAAGTTTTTTAAACAAATATCATTATTACCGAAAGTCCATAGTTTATCATGGTGTTCATTGTTGGTGTATATTCTATGGGTCTAGACACTGTATAATGGTATGTTTCCATCATTATAGTATTATATTCTCTCTGTTCAAAAAATCCTCTCTACTTCACCTATTCATCTATCCCTTGTCTCAGCTCTAGCAACCACTAATATTTTTATTGTCTGCATAGGGTTTACTTTTCCAGAAAGTCATCGAGTTAGATTCATAATGTACATAGACTTTTAAGATTGACTTTCACTTAGTAAGTTGTATTTAAGTTTCCTCCACATCTTTTCATGGACTCATAGCTTGCTTATATATTTATTTTTCTTTTATTAATGCATTATAGTTATACATAATATTTGGATTCATTTTGACAAAATCATACATCAATGAAATTTGATTTACTCTGTTTTAGAGCCTGGTGCCCCGATTTCCCTCATCTCATCCCTCCCGCTATTCTCCTTCCTCTACTCTACTGATGTTCCTTTCACTCATTTATTTATTTATTTTTGATTGGCAATATATATATATATATATATATATATATATATATATATATATATATATATTTCATTGATTATTTTTTAAATTAGGCCTTCTTTTTAAAAAATGTGTATTTTATTTAGTTGTAGTTGGACACAATACCTTTATTTTATTTATTTATTTTTATGTGGTGCTGAGGATCGAACCTAGCACCTTGCACATGCTAGGCGAGTGCTCTACCACTGAGCCACAACTCCAGCCCCTTCACTGGTATTTTTATACATGCACATAGCATGATTTTGTTAAATACATTCCTCATATCCTCCCCTTTCTGATCCATCCCTTTTAGATCTCCTTCTTCTAACTCTACTGTTTTTCCTTATATCATATGATAGCTCATTTATTTTTAAACTGTCTGGGTAAAACAGTTTATTTATCCATTCACTTGGTTCCTAGTTTGGGCAATTATGGATAAAGCTGATATGCATATCTGTGTACCAATTTTTGTGTGGGCTTAATTTTTTAAATTAACTCATTTGTATAAATTCTGAGGAATGAGTTGCTTGATTGTATGGTAAGAGTGTGTTTAGCTTTGTAGGAAACTGACAAACTGTATTCCAAAGTGAATGTACTATTTTTCATTCCTGCACATCTTTAACAGCATATGGTGTTGTCAGTGTTTTGAATTTTGGCCATTTTTGTTTTAATTTGCAGTTGTTGATATAGGATATTGAACATCTTTTCCTATGCTTATTTGTCATCCTTATGCCATATAATTTTTGCTTTCAATAGTCATATGTTTTTAAAAGAGCATAAGACAAACAAAATGTTCTATTATATCTGATCAGATATTTGCCATTTCTGTTGTTCTTCTGAAGAAGATGTTGTTTTACTATCTTATGGAATCCATGGTTTCTAATGAGAAATCCTCAGTCATTGGAAACATTTTCCACCTGTATGTAATGTGTCATTTAACACTGGCTGCTTTTAAGTTTTTTTTCTTTATGTTTTGTTTTTAGGAGTTTAATCATGACATATCTGGATGTGGTTTTCTCTGAATTTTTTGTTTGGAGTTTACTGAGCTCTCTAACTAAACTTATGTCTCTAACAAAATTTGGGGAAACTTAACTATTATTATTATTGATTTTTTTGTGGTTCTGGGTGATCAAACCTAGGGCCTCATGCATGTTAATCTAGTTCACTAACATTGAGACACACCCTCAGTTTTATCTCTTTATATACTTTTTCTTGACTCTTCACACTTTTTCCTCTCATTCTATAACTCCAATGACATAAATTAGGTCCTTAATACTGTTTCACAAGTCCTAAGGCTCTGTTAATTTTTTCTCTTCTCTCCAGAAGTCACTAACTCTTTCCTCTGTCATCTTCATTCTGCTATTGAGTCCATTCAATGAATTTTAAATATAAGATGGAGTTTTTAAATATCTAAAATTTCCATTTGGTTCTTTTTTATAGTTTAATTCTCTGCTAAGAACTTCTGTCTTCCTATTCATCTTAAGGGTGTTTAACTTTAATTCAGGATAGTAATAGCTGCTTTAAAGTTTTTTTTTCAATATTTGTGTTATCCTGGTATTGATGTCAGTTAGATTTCTATTCTTTTGAGAATTGGACACATTTTCCTGGTTCTTTTTATGCTGAGAAAATTTTGATTGTATCCTGGATACTTTGGATATTATGTTGCAAAAATCTGTATCCTGATAAAATCTTCTGGAGAATATTTATTTTTCTTAATCAACCATCAATCTGGTTTCTTTTTTTTAAAATTAAAGCACTGCAGTTATACAGACTAGTTGCTTTCATCTTGACAAATTCATACATACATTGAATTTGATTTTAGTTCATCTTCTCCCCCTTCCCTTCCCTCCTTCCTCCCCCTTTCTCTCTTCTACTCCACCAATCTTTCTTTCATTCATCTATTAATTTATTTTGATTTTTTCTACTTATATGTAGAAGTGAAATGCCGTGTAATATATTTATACATATACATAACATGACTTTTAAAAATTCATTCCACATTTCTTCTCCTTTCTCCCTCTCAATCTCCCTCATCTACACCACTGATCTTCCCTGTATCTTCATGATACTCCTCCCCTTGTTTCATTTATTTTGCTTTAGCTTTCACATATGAGAAAACATTTGACCCTTGAATCTCTGAGCACTTTGCATTATGTTCTCTATTTTCATCTACTTACCTGAAAATATCATAATTTCATTCTTATTTATGGCTCAGATAAACTCCATTATGTATGTGTATGTATATGTATGTATATATATATATATATATATATATATATATATATATATATATATATATATAATATTTTCTTAACTCATTCATCAATTGATGAGTATCTGGGTTGGTTCCATAATTTGGCTACTGTGAATTGTGTTGCTATAAACATTGAGGTGGCTATATTGCTATAGTATATCAATTTTAGTTCTTTTGGATAAATACAAAGGAGAGGGATAGCTGGGTCATATGGTGGTTCCATTCCTAGTTTTTTGAGAAATCTCCATACTGCTTTCCAGAGTGGTTATATATAGTTTGCAGCAATGTATGATTGTACCTTTTCCCCACATCCTTGCCAGCATTTATTGTGTGTGTTCTTGATAATTGTCATTCTAACTAGAGTGAGATGAAAGCTTAGTGTAGTTTTGATTTGCAGTTCCATGACTGCTAGAGATATTAAACAGTTTTTCATACATTTATTGTCCATTGTGTTTCTTCTTTTGATAAATCTCTGGTTAGTTCTTTTGTCCACTTCTTGGTTGGGTTATTTGATTTGGGGGTATTGAGTTTTTTTGTGTTATTTATATATTCTGAATATTAATACCCTGTTAAACTACTGGCTCACAAAGGAGTAGCTTGTTTTTTTTTTTCTTGAACATTGGGATCTTGTTGAGGAAGTCAGTGCTTATACCTATATGATGGAGTATTGACCCTAAGTTTTCTTCTAGCATTTTCAAGCTTTCTGATGTAATTCCTAAGTCTTTGATGCATTTTTATTTGACTTTTGTGCATGGTGAGGGATAGGGATCTAATTTTATTCTTCTACATATAGATAGCCAGTTTTCCCAGCACCATTTTTTTTAAAAGAAGCTGTCTTTTCTCCAACAAATACTGTTAACACCTTTATCAAGTACCAGATAGCTGTAAGTATGTGGGTTTAGCTCTGTGCCTTCTATTCTGTTCCATTGGTCTTTATGTCTATTTTGATGCACATGCTGTTTTTGTTACTGTAGCTCTGTAGTGTAATTTGAGATCAGGTATTGTGATGTCTCCTGCATTACTCTTCTTTCTCAGGATTGCTTTGGCTATTTTCGATCTCTTATTCTTCCAAATGAATTTAAGGATTTTTTTTTTAATTCTGTGAAGAACATCATTGATATTTTGATGGGGATTACATTGAATCTGTATGTTGCTTGTGGTAGTATGGTCATTTTGACAATATTAATTCTATCTATCCAAGAACATGGGAGGTCTTTCCATTTTCTAAGGCATTCTTCCATTTATTTTTTCAATGTCTTCTATAATTTTCATTGTAGATATCGTTTGCTTCCTTGGTTAGATTAGTTTGCAAGTTTCTTTTTATGTGTTTGTGTGAATGGGGTGGTTTTTCTGATTTCTTCCTCAGCAGAATCACTGTTAGAATATAAAAGAAAGCTCTTGACTTATGGCTGTTGATCTTGTATTATGCTACTTTGCTGAATTCATTTATCAGCTCTAGAAACCTTCTGATGGATTTTTTTTCTTTTGGGGGGTTTTTAGATATAGGATCATGTCAACAAACAGCAAGTTTGACTTCTTTTACTATTCGTGTCCCTTTAATTTCCTTCTTTTGCCTGATTCTCTGGCTAGTGTTTCAAGAACTATATTCAATAGAAGTGATGAGAGTGAGAATTATGACAGAACTAAATATAGGAAAAAATCAAAATGGCAGGAAACCACAAACAGTTCCATACTAATACTGCAGGTAAATGGTCTCAACTTCCCAATTAAGACATAGATTAGAGGAATGGATCAAAAAATAAGTTCCAACTATATGCTGTTTGCAAGAGACTCATCTCATAGGCAAAGACACTCACAGGCTGAAGGTAGAAGGATGGGAAAGATATTGCACACAAATCGAGTCCCAAAACAAGCAGGAATAGCTGTCCTCATATCTGACAGAGAAGATTTCAAACAAAAATTCATCAAAACACAAAGAAGGATGTTATATCCTGATAAAGGGAATAATCCAACAAGAAGATATAACAATAAAAATATTTTCCCCAAATGTTAGTGTACTCAATTATCTAAAAAGTATTCATTGACATTAAATTTCAAATAGAACCCAATACAATAATACTGAGTGATTATAACATACCAAATGATGACTGGTCATCAAAACATAATAAAGTCATTTTTAACCTAAATGATATTATAAATTGAATGGACCTAATACACATCTAAAAACTATTTCACCCCCAAACAGCTGAATTTACTTTCTTCTCAGCAGCTCATGAAAATGTTGCTAAAATAGACCACATTCTAGGTCATAATGTAAGTCTTTGCAAATACAAAAAAAAAAAAATCAATATAATTCCATGCATTCTGTTAGACATTAATTAAATTAGCCTAGAAATCAATAGCAAGAAAAATAACAGAAACCATACAGCAATGGAGATTAAATAATATTCTTTTAAATGAAGAATGGATCAAACAAAAAATAGAAAAAAACAATAAATTCTTAGAAATAAATGAGAAGAGGGGCTGTGGCTGTGGTTCAGTGGTAGAGCACTTGCCTCACACACATGAGGCACTGGGTTCAATCCTCAGCACTACATAAAAATAAATAAATAAAATAAAGGAATTGTGTCCATCTACAACTAAAAAATATTTTTAAAAAGAAGTAAATAAGAAGAGAAACAACATATCAAAATCTCTGGGACAGTATGAAAGCAGTTGTAAGAGAAAAATGTATAGCATTGAGTGCCTATATTAAAATAATAAAGAGATCCCCAATAAAATAACCATATGCTCCATTGTAAGGCCTTAGAAAAGGAAAAACAGACTAATTCCCAATCAGTAGAAGACAGGAAGTAATTAAGATCAGAGCCAAAATTAATAGTAAAAAATGCACAGGATCAATGAAATGAGGAGTTTATTTTTGAAAAATTAAAAGAGATTTATGAGTCCTTAGCCAACCTAATTAAAAGAAAGAGAGAAAACAACTGCCCAAATAAACTAGGGAAGAAAAAGGAGATATTACCACAGACACATCTGAAATCCATAGGATCATTAGAAACTTTAAAAAAGCTGACTGTGGTGTTGCACACACCACACTATAATCCCAGTGACTCAGGAGGCAGAAGCAGGAGGATCACAAGTTCTTGGTTAGTCTCAGCAACTTAGTGAGGCCCCCAGCAATTCAGCAAGACCCTATCTTAAAATTAAAAAAAGTGCTGGTGATGTAGGTAGCTCAGTGGTAAAACATTCCTGGGTTTACTTCCTAGAACAACGAAATTAATAAACAAATAAAGCTATTTTGACAATAAGCTGGAAAATCTAGAAGACATTGGCAAATTTGTAGACACATATGAACTGCTCAAATTGAACCAGGAGGTTATAAAAAACCTAAACAGACTAATATCAATTAATGAAATTGAAACAAAAATTAAAAACCTTCCAACAATGAAAAATCCAGGACCAGATTGGTACTCAGTTGGGTTCTAACAAACCTTTAAAAAAGAACTAACATCAGTATTTCTCAAATTATTTCATGAAACTGGAAGGGAGGAAACAAATACATTCTATGAAGCCAGTATAATCTTGATACCAAAACCAGACAAAGACATATCTAGGAAAGAAACTACAGACCAAGATCCCTGATGAACATAGGTGCAAAAATCCTTAGTAAGACATTAGCAAACCACATGAAAAAACAAATCAAAAAGATAATGCACCATGGTCAAGTGGGCTTCATTCTAGGGATGCAAGGTTGGTTCAACATACCTAAATCAATAAATGTAATTCACCACTAAAATAGAATTAAGGACAAGAATTACACGATCATCTCAATAGATACCGAAAAGGTATTTGATAAAATCCAGCATCCATTAATGTTAAAAATATTGGAGAATCTAGTGATAGAAATAATTTACTTCAACATTATAAAGGCTATATATGATAAACCCAAAGCTAATATCATGCTGAATGGAGAACAACTGAAAGCATTTCCTCTAATATCAGGAATATCAACCTGTTTTGATCAGACTGTAAGTTGTGTTTTGGTTTCTGTGAAAGTAGTTCCAATGTCAATGCCAGTTTTTTCTATGTTGCTATACAGATGAGGGGCTTATACACAAAGTTAGGATATCCCTTTCTCCAGCTTTTTTATTTCCAGGATTTTCCCCACTCTCTCTGGCTCTCAGATGCTCCTATTTTTCCCTTATTTTACCAGAAAGATGGCATTTCTCTTGAAGTCTTGTCTGTGTTGCTATCATACATTTATGTGGGACTAGGACTGATTTTGTGTCAAAGTCATCAGAAAAAAGATAGTTAAAAACTAGAGTGTTCTACAGTCTTCAAACCATAGAACCTCTTTTTCTAATTCTTCTGTCTAGAAAGACAGAATTTCTGTGGAGATTTGACTGTTTATGATGTTAATGCATGGTTTCATGACTGGGGTCCCCCCACATAAAAGACAGGGAGAGAAAGAAGACAAAGAAAAGGAAAAAGTATATTTTTTCTATATTTTTCCACTTGCAAGAACCCCTTTTCCTGGTTCTCTGCTGGAAAATATAGAGTTGATTTCAAAGATTTGGCTGCCTGCATCCACTGCACAGTTCTATAACTAGTATCAAAAATGAGGGAGGTGAGAGGAAAACATGTGAAAACTCACTTCCACATGGGTTACTTCTTTATGTTTTGATTTCTGTCCCCAAATTTCTGATATGACTTATTTTGCAGAGTTCTCAAGCAGTTGCCTTTTGTAACTAGAATATTCTTAGTTACAATTAATGGGATAAAGGAAGATAGACAGAATAACTGATTGACTTTAGTGGGGTTATTCTATGTTGACTAGCAGTGGAGGTCCTGATCTGTGTCTTGAAAAGATCAATCTATTGAACTAGGAAAGAAGAAGATTCAGTGAGTTGAATATGTAGATCACTGTAGTAGTCTTAATTAGCAGATGGTTATAGCTTGAATTAGGAACGTGGCAGGTGTAATGAAGAGAAAGGTATGAGTTTAAGAGACATGTTCAAGGCAAAATTATTCAGTAATAATCTGGAAGCTGAGAATGAAGGGAAATATAAACGATGATTTCTATAATTCTGGTTTAAAAAATGGATAAATGATGGTACCATTTGCTGAGATAGGAAATAGTTGAAGAAAACTATTTTTAAGTGTGTAATTTATGTGTGCATGGAAAATTATGAGTTTAGTTTTGAACATGTAGAATCTGAAATACATTTGAGACAACTAAGTGAAATGCTAAGCAGGAAAAATGTATATATATTCAGGTTTGGAACCTACAGGAGAGTTTTGGGCTTTGAACGTAGGGAGTTATGATTTTACATTGGGAAGAGAAGAGAGTTAAAAACTATGTCCTGAAGAACTCAGATACTTAATGACTTATTAAAGGATATACTATAAAAAGGGGACTTATAAGTGAACAGAAATATCAGAGAAAATCAGGAGAAAGAGGTATGTTGTAGAACCCAAGGAAAGAGAGTGTTAAAAGTTGATTGGATCACATCATCAAGTGTGCCTGATACATCATAGACCTTGAAGACTAAAAAATTTCCCTTTTGGATTTAGTAACAGGAATGCCATTGGTGACTTTAGTTTAAACCTCTCAGTGGAGTAGAGCTGTGGCAACTGCATAGAATGAACTGGAAAAAATTAGGAGGTGAGCAGATGGAGATCTAAAGTATAGATGACTACTGGGAGAAGTTTTGCTAGGAAGCAGAAAATGGAGATAGATCATAATTTTTACTTGAAGGATATGGAATATAAGGCATTTTTGTTAATGGTAGAAACTTCCCTTTACTGTAGTCTATAGTCCACATTGTTGTGGTTGGTTGCTTAACTGATCTTCTCTCCACTAAAAGGTAAGCTCTGTGAAGTCAGAGAACACTTGAGTAGGGATATTGGTAAAACCACATAATAGGTGCAGTTATAATAGAGATTTAGATAATAGACACAGTTACCAAATGAATGCAAACTCAGTTACAAGAGAACTGATCACGCAGCTAGAAGAAAGATGGGTCTCTTAATAGTGGTCTATCTGGATGAAATGTAGTCTCTAGGAAGTGCTTTGCCATTCATTAACTTAGCACTGGCTACTTTGCAGCTGCTGCATGAAGGAAAACATGAAAGATATGTTAAGATTGTAATTCTGTCTCTTGGTGGTGAGGCAGGGGAGTGCTAACCCATGCCTTTCCCAGCTGCTCTGTTAACCTGATAATGCCAAAGGGACCGCTGTGGGTGCTAGAAGACGGGGCACCAGCATAAAGGAACACTACCCTTCCAAATGATGCTCTAATTTGCATGGGACCAAATGTGGTCGTGAATCTTAGTGGCTAATTTCAACACTGTTATTTAATGTTGCTCATTATTTCAGCAACCTAAGTATAACAGCTGGACTGTGTGGGATGAAAGCAACTAACTTTTCAGTGCAGATAGACAGATCATGGCAGTTCTCTAGGAGAAATATCACTTGCTAGTTTGCAAAAATAAATCCACTTTTTTCCCCTCATTCTTAAAAAATGCCAGGTTGGAAGGGGCACATGTGTATATGTGGTTAAGACAAGGCAAGGACAAATTTAAACGAGAGAAATTGCTTTACAGCTAGACTGACTCCTTCTGTCTCAAAAGTTGATAAACTACAGCTGCCATTTAGGTACTGGATTTACAGTTAGTTTTGCGTATGCCCTGAAAACTCACTTATCTTTGGGGGATACTAGCTCATGGAAAGAACAAGTTAGTACTGAGAAGTTCAATTACTCTCCTAAAATATCAATAGCTTAGCAGTTAGAAAGCCAAAACAACAGGCCTCTTTCTATATTGGATGTATTCTCAAGACATCTATAAAGTCTTGAAATAAATAAGCAAACAGCAAGAAAGTAATAGCTATAAATGTTACTCAGTGGGATGGTTTGGGGATGGAGGTCCCTCCTCTCAGTCTCCAGTTTGAAATTGTGACTGGTGCTCCATCACTTCACAGCACGGGCTTCTCTGCCTGTATTTTCCTTTCTCTAATTTTTCATGGCAGTTGGACTACTTTCCAGGTCTCAGGCATAGGATTTCTATTATTTCTTTTTTCTGGAGTGACTAGTCTTCCTATGGAAGACCCAGTTTTGTGCCTCATGAAGAGCACCTGCTAAGCCACCACTTTTAATATTTTCTCATCTGTGTTAGTCCTCCACAGCAGCACAGGAATGTAATCAGTTGAGCAATCCCCTAGGAGGTCTGAATTTTTAGGGTTTCTATTTCAGTCCAAGCTGTTTAATAAATATATTTTAGGGGCATAGGACTGATTATTGAAATACTTTCTTTGAAGGCATCTGCCTTCTCCATGCAATAGTTTCTTTGAGTTTTGACTATGGTGAGAACTTGTGTCTTGGGATTGCTTGTTTTATAGAAGGAGAAAATACCTGAAAAAAAAAAAGGATTGGATTTGGAGAAGCCCTGACATAGAATTTGAGAATTCACAAGTTACTGGGTTATTCTCCATGATGAAAAAAAAAATAGATTTGTAACATAAGAAAAGACTGTATCCATTAATCCTTTGTTATATTTTTAAACAAAACAAAAAAACTAGGAAAGCTATGGCATGTAATACATATATCTGATATGCAGTTACACAAAATTCTTATTTTTGAAAGAAATTCTTGACCCCAAAGAGCAGGTTTACATAACAAGTCCTCATATTTAACCTGAACATAAAGAGAAAGTGGAGGGACTGGGGTTGTGGCTTAGAGGTAGAGCGCTTGCCTAGCATGCATGGGGCACTGGGTTTGATCCTCAGCACCATATAAAAATAAAATAAAGATATTGTGTCCATCTATAACTAAAAAATAAATTTAAAAAAGAGGAAGTGGAGTGTCATAGGAGTTAAGAAAGGGATTTAAGGGATAGAGAGTCTAGGTTCTTGCTATTTGGACTTGGGTAAGCCATTTGATCCTCATAAGCCTGTTTTCTTATTTGTAAAATGAAGAAAATTCTAGTATCCAACTCATAGATTTAGCACAGCACCTGAAAAAAGTGTTCAATAATTGAACATGTAATTTAACAAAGCAATTTTTTACTATCTTTCTAATAAGCTTCCAAGCAAGATATATTCAGTTACATGAAGAGATCTTTGTCCAACTGTATACCTTGACAGTTTTAGGTAAGCAACTTTGGGATTAGAGATGGAGATATCTGAATTCCTTTGCTCACACTTTCCTTTTTATTATCCTCTAGTTGGTTTCATTGGTTTTCATACCACCTACCACTATCTATTGTGGACTAAACTGTGCCTCCTTGAAAGGCATGTTAAAATCTATTTTGTCTTTTTTCTTTCTTTCTTTTATCTTTTCTTTTTTTACTAGAGGTTGAAACCAGGGGCACTTTATCACTGAGTGACATCCACAGCCCTTTATTTAAAAAGGGTCTTACTAAGTTGGTGATTGTCTCACTACATTGGCAAGGATGATCTTGAATATGGTGACCCTCCTGCCCCAGTTTCCAAAATCCCTGGGATTACAAGTATGTGTCACCGTGCCTGACTTTTGTGTTAGTTTTCAAAAACTTCCCTAACAAATACCACAGACCACTGGATAATAAAAAGGAAAGTGTGAGCAAAGGAATTCATATACCTCCATCTCTAATCCCAAAGTTGCTTACCTAAAACTATCAAGGTATACAGTTGGACAAAGATCTCTTCATGTAACTGAATATACCTTCCTTTGAAGCTGATTGGAAAGATAGTAAAAAATTGCTTTGTTAAATTACATGTACAATTATTGAACACTTTTTTCAGGTGCTGTGCTAAATCTATGAGTTGGATACAGAAATTTATTCTCTAACAGTTGTAGAGACTGGAAAATCTAAGATCAAGGTATTGACAGGGTTGGTTGCTTTTGAACTTCAAGGCTTATAGATGGTCATCTTGTTCCTGTGTCTGTGTCCTAATCCCTTCTTAAAAAGACAATAGTCCTATTGTATTGAGCCCCCATGACTTCATTTAACCTTAATTACTTCTTTAAAGACTCTGTCTCCAAATATAGTCATGTTCTGAGGCACCAAGGTTTAGGAGTTCAGCAAATGAATTTCAGGGGAAGGAGAGGAACACTGTTCAGCCCACTGCAACTCAGGTAACCTTTGGTACCTGTGAATGTGAACTTATTTGGAAATAAGATATTTGTAGATGTAATGAAGTTGAATCCTATTGGAATAGGGTGGGCTTTAATTCAAAGATTTATGAGGAAAGAGTGATATGGGGAGACATACAGGAAAGAAAGATATGTGGAAATGGAGGCAGATGTCATATTCATGCTACTTCAAGCCAAGTAATGCCAAGGATTTTGGGCCAACATCATGGACGAGAAGAAACAAGGAAGAATTCTTTCCTAGAGCTGTCAGAGGGAGCATGAACATGCTAAAATTTTAACTTTGTGTTTTTAGTTTTCAGAATTTTACAAAAATAATTTTATGCTCTTTTAAGGCACTCAGTTTGTGGTAGCTTGTCATGACAACCTTGGAGAACTAATATACTACCTGACATTATATATTTGTTAATTGACTTCTGTGTCTTTCACTGGAATGTAAGTTCCATGAGGGTAGAAACTTAGCTGTCTTGGTCACTGTTGTATTGTCATAATAATGGATATTTACTGATTGAATGAATGAATGAATGAATGAATGACTAGGACAACACTGAGGAGAGAGATTGAGGAAAATAGATGGGAGAATAAAAAAGGGAGGAAGACACTGAAAAGGCAAATGATTATGAGTCACCAGTATATTAATCTAATGAGTGGACTTCTGGTGAGGACTGATGAAAGGGTTGAATACTGTGTCAAGTTTATTTTGGCAAGAAATAGAGACCAGGGCTGGGGTTGTAGCTCCATGGTAGAGCACTTGCCTGACAAATGTGAGGACCTGGGTTTGATCCTCAGCACCACATAAAAATAAACAAATAACAATTAAGATATTAAAATAAAGAAGTAATAGAGACAAAATATGGAAATTTGAGTTCAGAGGAGACCTAGAAGCATAATATCCTAGTGGGCAGAAATTGAGTGGATTGCATTGGACTTTTACAGGTCATGCAAGAAGCCAGCTATTGTACCTAGATTCCCAAGGAGCAAGAGGTCCTCGTGACATTTGGTTCGCATTTAAGGTATGTAGTCTCCCTAAGTTCATCTTCCATATCTCCTAAATTTTCTCATGATATTTATGTATTTATCCATTGCCTCTGAGTTTAGGAAAATTTCTCAAGTTCTTAATTCTCTAGTATAGTTTTCCACAGTAGCACACCTGGCTTCAGTATATTTTTTCATCTGAAATCAATGTTTCCTGATCTTAAGTGGCTCTATTTTTGGAGATAAAATGTCATATTTTACTGCAAATCCAAATAACAAATTATTGTTCTCTCTCTCTCTTTCTTTCTTTTTAAAGAAGTCTCTTAAAACTTTCTTTTTCTGAATCCTCAGTGGTCTCTGTATTTCAAACTATTGACTCTCTCTTTCATTCATTCTCATTTTCAATTTACATCCAGTAAATTTTCTTTATGTGTTTTTTCTAATGTCTATGCTTAACCATTACTATACAGATATCAATGACTGTACAGGTCCCACTATAAATATTTCAATCCAAGACACAAGGAAAAGTTATATTTTCTATTGTTTTAATTTGGTAAATAGAAGTTTCATTTGACTGGAAGGAATAAAAAGGATGTTTTATTAAAGGAGACAGACAAAAAAAAAGAGCAGTGAAAAAAACTGTTGGGTCAAGTATTCTTTTCCATGTTTGTTGTAGCAATTGGTGAATCCTTCCCTACTACTGAAATTATGATTGTTCTTGTTAATGTAACAAGGATGCACCTTCTGGAAGGTGTCCTTAGCAGAATTACTTGCCCTTTCCCTTCCTAATTATTTGACATCCCCTCTGCTTTACCCAGCATTCTAAACTCTAAGAACTCTCACTTGAATAGGGTAAATTTTTAGGAGAGGACTCATCTGAAACCTTTTTTTAGATTTATAGAAGTAGGATGACCTTTGTAACACCCTTCCTTAGTAAATGGCACAGGAGGTTGAAATCCATAGTGGTAAGGTGCACACCTGCCTTCAATAACCTGATCAAGACCTATCCAGCTTACAGCCTCACTGCCTAGTTCCCTTCCCTTAAAAACCTTTCATCTCCTGAGCCCAGGGAGATGGATCTTGGAGTAGTTGTCCTCTCTATCTTCTTTGGGGCAGGACATGAATAAATCTGATTACTTCCTACCAGCACTTTTCTTTGAAATATTGGTACTGGAATTGTGGGAAGCCTGGACATTTGAATCCTGTAACATTAACAATCTACTAGGGTAATGCCTTTGTTTTTCTTAGCCTTTTTGTCTCAGCAATCTGAGGCTGGAAGAGATAGATGTCCACTGGTCTCACTCTGCTCCATATGTAAGTACTTGTATACTTCCAGAAATGTTTGATTTTAATTATTTTTTGCCTGGGGCTATAGCTTACTTCTTCCTATCTAGAGCTACTGTGACCTGGGGAACATCTTTGGAATCCCATCTGTTATTCCACCCCCACCCCATGCATTGGTAAATCTGTTACTTAATTCAGTCCCATCTACCCAACATCCCACTTTCCATATTTCTCAGGGTTGATAAAGATTTTCTCATAATTTCTATTTCTTTGGTTATTATAATGGGAATTTAGGAAAGGAAGAAGTGAATGGCATAGGACCAGGTTGCCATCTTGAAATAGAATTGAGTTAGTCAGGTTTTTGTTACAGTAAGAAATACATGAGATAATCAGTTTATAAAGAGAAAACATTTATTTTGGCTCACAGTTTTGGAGGTTTTAGTCCACTCCATGGTCAGATGACTTTGTTGTTTTGGGGCCTATGGTAAAGCAATACAACATGGTGGGGAGTATGTGTCAAAGCAAGCTGCTCAACTTATGGCAGCTGAGAAGCAAAGAGAGGAAGAGACCAGGGTCCCAAATCCCCTTCAAGGGTGTGTCCCTAATCAGCTAAAACCACAATGCCCTACCACTTAAAAGTTCTACTACCTCCCAAGCATGCCACAGGCTGGGAACAAAGTCTTTTAATACATGGTCGTTTGGGGGACACTTGTCCAAACTATAGCAAAAATTGAGGGAATTATATGGCAACTTGATATTTTACAGAGAAGGTAGGCCTTAGTGGATGGCAGGGAGCACTCATGATCTGGGGTTAATCCCAGTTTGGCCTCTGCCTAGCTATAGTATCTATTAGTGTCAAAATCTCTTTTTTACATATTTGAGAACTTCAAGGAATGGAGAGCACTTTTACAGGTAGAAATGAGGAAGGAGGGTATTAGATGTTGAAAGCAAAAAACAAAGATATGAATACTGGAATGAAGATGATCTGTGGGGAAAAGAAACTGAGACATTGCAGATATTGTGGTTATTTACCCCATAGCTATCCCCTCTTTTTCCTGGCTGGGAAAGTACTATTTTTTGAGTTGCTTACCCTATTTTGTATACTTGTGATAGTCCCTTTTCCTCGTGGCTCAGGATTAGGCTAGATTTATGCATGAACATATGATAATAGTAGCCAGAGGGTCAATGAAGGGACATTGTGGGGACATCTGGAAAAGGTCTTTTCATTCTTGAAAGGAGAACAAGAGACAGAAATGCCTTCTCTTTTTGCATTGGGACATTGTTTCATGTAATGCCTTAAACCAAAGGAGAGTGATATTCTGAAGATAAGTCCCTTTTAGAGAATGGGATGATAGTGCTGGAAAATAAGAGAAAGAAATAAGGTTATCTAATTATGCAGAGACCCTGAATTAAATAAATCCTAATTTATCCTCTTCAAACTTCTTTAATAATGTTAATAAAATCTGTCTGGGTTTTATTTTTTTAAAAAAGTTTTCAACCTAAAGCATACAAAATGATACAAGAGAGACCAAAATATATTTGGCTTAACTGGGAAATAAAAGTTGTTAGCTCAGAAAGAATATCATTTAGAGTTTTAAAAACCAAACAGAATTGAGTTTTGATGTGGTAGATTACAGGGAGCTACAGAAGGATTTTTGGATAAATTGATCTTGATGAATGCAGCTTTTAGATAGGATTCACTTAAGAATATGATAGTTAAAATAATGGACGAGAAGAGTTGGATTTAAGGAGAGTAACTGGAAAATTTAGTAGTTATCCAAGTATGAAACAAGAGAGACTGATTTTGTTTTCCTTCTTTTCTCTCAAAGCCTGTTGGAGAGGGGACTTCTGTTAGTGATACCGGACATATGTCAGCCATTCAGGCAAAGTCCCCAGTATAAAAGATAACTTGCCAAGAGAAGAGATGAATCCCCAGGAAGTGAGACATGGAAAATCAAACAGTTCTTTCTGAGGTATTAATGGCACTATTTCTGTTGGTCCTATTATTTCTGTTCTGTTGGCTAAACACACCAAGATGGCTCAACCAAAGGGAAGGAGAAACCATTGTCTCCTGATGACAGTTCATCTAGCAGCATGATAACTGACTCATAGCTTGAGAAACCTCTCAGGTGAAAAAAATCTACTCTGCCATAGACTTTAGAACTCCCATGTATACCTACGCATGTGATATTTCTTTATGAAGAAAACATTTTATTTAATTTTTAGTTTAATATGAAAACCTATAAAACAGATCCCAGTTAAACTAATCTGATATTTGAATATTAGAATTTAAGATAAATTTAAAGTGTTTCCATTTTAAAAATGTTCCCCAGGAGTTAGTTTTAAATAGTAACTCATCTGTCATGAATAATAAAGTATAGATTTTCGGTTGACCTTACCATCAACATGACTATGTTGAAAAGAAAACTCCAATTGCAAAGAAAGTTATTTTTATTTTTGGTAAGGACATGTTGTTCTAAATAACCATTACAAGGATGAAATTAGAAGACACACAGTTTCTGCTCAGCAGGTATTGTATCTTGAGACTCAATAAATTTAGGCTAATCTGTTTTTTTTTTAAAAAGCACAATTTCTTCTTTATACATATTTTTATCACCTAGGGATTGCATTTCACAGAAAATCCCAGAATATCTGACAAGGAGTGGCTTAAAAATCAGTGGAATTATTTGTTTAATTTTTCAAAAATATGAGAGGAAGTAGCTTGAGGATACTATTAAGAAATATAAAAGTTCCTCTCTTTTTGTTATACCATCATGACTAATGATTGTTTTACCTTGCATCACCTAAGATCCAGACAAAAGGAATAGGGAAGGGGGAAAAGAAAACCAGTTGAATTTTAGTTGTGTTTCATTGGACAGAAAGAAGCATTACTGATTTTTGCATGTTGAATTTATGTCCTGCATCTTTGCTGAATTTATTAGTTCTAATTTTTTTTCAGTTGGATGTTTGGAATTTTTATGTGTAAGATCCTGTCATTTGCCAACAGTAACAGTTAAACTTCTCTTTTACTATGTAGATGCCCTTTATTTCTCTTTCCTGATTGCCCTGGCTAGAACTTCCAGTACTATGTTGAGTAATAGTCATAAATGTGAACATCTTTGTCTTGTTCCAGATCTTAAGAGAAAAGCTTCAGCATTTCCCCATTCAGTGTGATGTTAGTTGTGGGCTTGCTGTATATGGTCTTTATTATGTTGAAGTAGGCTCTTTTTATATCTAGTTCATTCAGTGTATTTATCATGAAGGGATGCTGAATTTTATCAAATACCTTTATTTGATTATTAAGATGATTATATGGTTTCTGTACATCATTCTGTTGATATGGTATATTGTGTTCATTGATTTCCATATGAACCATCTTTATATCTTTCGAATTAATCCCACTTGATGATGGTGAATAATGTTTTCAATGTGCTATTGGATTTGGTGTGCTAGTTTTTTGTTGAAGATTTTTTTAAAAAGTGTTTATTAGTGTATTATAATTTTATATAATAGTGGGATTCATTGTGATATATTTGTACCTGCATATAACATAATTTGGTCAATTTTATTCACTAGTTAACTACCCTTTCCCTCCCCTCCTCCCTCCCTCTGATCCCTTCCTCTACTCTACTGGTCTCTTATTATTATTATTATTTTTTGGTGCCAGGGATTGAACTCAGGGGCAGTCAACAACTGGGCCACATCCCCAGCCCTATTTTGTATTTTATTTAGAGAGAGGGTCTCACTGAGCTGCTTTGCACCTCACTGTTGCTGAGGCTATCTGTGAACCTGCGATCCTCCTGCCTCAGCCTCCCGTGCAGCTGGAATTACAGGGGTTCACCACTGTGCCCACTCACTTATATATATATTTTTTAATTTTTAATTTCTTATTTGTTATATATGACAGCAGAATGCATTACAATTCATATTACACATGTAAAGCACAATTTTTCATATCTCTGGTTGTACACAAAGTATATTTATACTACTTGTATCTTCATACATGTACTTAGGGTAATGATGTCCATCTCATTCCACCGTCATTTCTACTCCCATGCCCCTCCCTTCCTCTCCCACCCCTTTGCCCTATCTACAGTTGGTCTAATCTTCCCATGCTCCCCCTCCCAATTCCTTCTGTTTATATGACATCCTTTTCCCACATTTTTTCTCTTTAGCTTTCATATATCAGAGAAAATGTTTGCCCTTTAACTTTCTGAGTATGGCTTATTTTATTGAACATGATGCTCTTCAGTTCCATTCATTTTCCTGAAGATGACACAATTTTGTTCTTTATGGCTGTGTAAAGCTCCTTTGTGTATATATGCCACATTTTCTGTATTCATTCATCGGTTGATGGGAACCCAATCTGGTTCTATAACTTGGCTATTGTGAATTGTGTTGTTATAAACATGGGTATGCCTTGGGCTGGGGCTGTGGATCAGCAGTAGAGTGCTTGCCTAGCACATGTAAGGCCCTGGGTTTGATCCTCAGCACCACATAAAAATAAATAAAATGAAGGTACTGGGTCCTACAACTAAAAAATAAAAAACAAAACAAACAAAAAAAAAAAACATGGGTATGCCTGTATCATGGGTATGTCAATTTCAGTTCTTTTTCTTTTTTGGGGGGTAAAAAATTCCATATAACAGAGTAATTCCATAATACAGAGTATTGATGAGGACACACAAAAAATTCAAATTCTCATGAACTAACAGAGTAATAATAATTCTAGATATATATCTAAAGGAATTGGAACCCTTCATTAAAGAAATTACTTCTATTTTTTTTACACAATGTGTTATATATTTCACCACTTCTATTTTTAACATATATCAGGTACTTTAGAACATCTAGAAAGCCTAGATAGTTTTTTAAAAAAAGTACTTAGCATTTTCAACTATATATATACTAATGAGGAATAAAATGCACACGCAAAACAATGGTTATTATACGAAAAATGGCTTTTACATAAAACCAATCTAGTACAGAACCTCCTTCTCATGGTCAGTCTTCTCCATGCCCAACAACCCAATGAACAAACGTGGACAAGTGTCGCTCCTAGAGGTGGTGTAACAAATCCATTTCAAAGTAACTTCCAGAAGGCATTTCTGATTTTTTTTTTTTCAAACAAATGGACATTTATAAGACGTTATTTTCTAACTCTATCATACGCCAGGCATCCTCTTTACCTTTAGAATATCTAGATGCAGCACAAGTTTTAAAAGGTTGGGGGCAAGTTGAGAACAGCTTTTTCATATTATATACACAGGCCTTTTACAAAGGGCCAGGAAATCTTCCCAAAGGGTGGCAGGGTTTCCATCTGGGCAGATGTGGCAGGTGACTCTACTGTCTCTTTCTTTGGTAGAATGAACACCAACCCACCCCCCAGGCCGCTAACAGTTCCACCCATCATTGTCATCATTGTCTTCCAGGGCTTCACTCACTTTCCAGGATGGAGAAGGTGCGGTCTGAAGGAGCCTACACTAAGTGCTCACGGAGGGCCCTGGTCAGTGCAGCTCCGCTGTCCAACCCGTGGCCGAGCTTTCAGGTATCCACTCTCCTTCTCCCAAGAAGCCCCTGCGGGCCTCTGCGGGCATTAGGGCGGCCACCATGTGACGCCTGCTGCCCTCAGATCTTTTGAATAAATGCCAAGGAGTGGGATAGCTGAATCATAAGATAGTTCCATTCATAGTCTTTTGAAGAACATCCATACTGATTATGATAGTGGTTGTACAAATTTGTAGACTGCCAACAGTGAAACTTTCCCTGCATTTCCCTGCATCTTTGCCAGCATTTATTATTATTATTTATATTCTTTTTTTTTGCACACATTCAGATTAGCTTTATTTTTTGTTTTGTTTTTTGATTTTTATTTATTTTATTCACATGAGCTTTCTTCTTCTTATTTTTTGCATTACAATTCTTAATACACCTATATACCACAATTTATCATATCTCTGTATATAAGATATTTTGACATCAAATTCACATTGTCATACATGTATTTTGTATGATGATGAGGGTCTTATTCTACCATCCATGCAATTCCCATTCTCCCTCCATTTCCCTCCCACCCCTCTTCCCTAACTAGAGGTAATCTTCCTCCCATGCTCTTCCTCCCTACCCCATTTTAAGTCACCCACCTTATATCAGAAAAGACATTCAACATTTGTGTTTTTGAGATTGGCTAACTTCACTTAGCATAATCTGCTGTAATGCCATCCATTTCCCTGCAAATGCCATGATCTTATTCTTTTTCAGTGCTGAGTGATATTCCATCGTGTATAAATGCCTCTTTTTTTATCCATTCATCCACTGAAGGACATCTAGGTTGGCTCCACAGTTTAGCTATTATGAATTGTGCTGCTGTAAACATTGATGTGGCTGTGTCGGGTAGTATGCTATTTTTAAGTACTTTGGGTATAGTGCGAGAACAGGAATAGCTGGGTCAAATGGTAGTTCCATTCCCAGTTTTCCAAGGAATCTCCATACTGCTTTCCAAATTATCTGTACCAATTTGCAGTCCCACCAGCAGCGTATGAGTGTACTGTTTTCCCCGCATCCTCACCAGCACTTGTTGTTGTTTGTCTTCATAATGGCTGCCATTCTTACTGGAGTGAGATAGTATCTTAAAGTAGTTTTGATTTACATTTCTCTGATTGCTAGAGATGATGAGCATTTTTTCATATATTTGTTGATTGATTGCATATCCTCTTCTGATCCTTGGACCATTTATTGATTGTTTATTTATTTATTTATTTTAGTGCTTATCTTGTTGAGCTCTTTATATACTGTAGACATTAGAGCTCTATCTGATGTGTGAGGGATAAAAATTTGTTCCCAGGATGTAGGTTCCCTGTTCACCTCACATATTATTTCTTTTGCTGAGAAAAAAACTTTTTAGTTTGAATCCATCCCATTTGTTGATTCTTGGTTTTAATTCTTGTGCTATAGGTGTCTTATTAAGGAAGTTGGGGCCTAGCCCCATGTGATGGAGATTAGGGCCTACTTTTTCTTCTATTAGACGCAGAGTCTCTCATCTAATTCCTAGATCCCTGATCCATTTTGAGTTAACTTTTGTGCATGGTGAGAGATAGGGGTTCAATTTCATCTTGTTGCATATGGATTTCCAGATTTCCCAGCAGCATTTGTTGAAGATGCTATCTATCTCCAGTGCATGCTTTTGGCACCTTTGTCTAATATAAAGTAGTTGTAATATTGTGGGTTAGTCTCTGTGTCCTCTATCCTGTACCATTGGTCTACCAACATGTTTTGGTGCCAGTACCATGCTGTTTTTGTTACTATTGCTCTGTAGTATAGTTTAAGATCTGGTATAGAGAAATCACCTGTTTCACTCTTCCTGCTTAAAATTGCCCTAGCTATTCTGGGTCTCTTATTTTTCCAGATGAATTTCATAATTGCTTTTTCTATTTCTATGAGGAATGCCATTGGGATTTTGATTGGAAATGCATTGAACCTGTATAGCGCTTTTGGTAGTATGGTTATTTTAATAATATTAATTCTACCTATCCATGAGCAAGGTAGATCTTTCCATCTTCTAAGGTCTTCTTCTATTTCTCTCTTTAGGGTTCTGTAGTTTTCATTGTATAGATCTTTCACCTCTTTTGTTAACTTGATTCCCAAGTATTTCATTTATTTATTTTTTTGAGGATATTGTGAATGGGGTAGTTTTCATCATTTCCTTTTCAGAGCATTTGTCACTGATATACAGAAATGCCTTTGATTTATGGGTGTTGATTTTATATCCTGCCACTTTGCTAAATTCATTAACAAGTTCTAGAAGTTTCCTGGTGGAATTTTTTTAATCTTCTAGGTATAGAATCATATCATCAGCAAATAGTGCTAGTTTAAATTCTTCTTTTCCTATAGTTAATCCTTTAATTTCTTTTGTCTGTCTAATTGCTCTGGCCAGTGTTTCTAAACTATATTGAATAGAAGTGGTGAGAGAGGGCATCCCTGTCTTGTTCCAGATTTTAGAGGGAATGCCTTCAGTTTTTCTCCATTTAGAATGATGCTGGACTGAGGCTTAGTGTAGATAGCTTTTACAATGTTGAGATAAGTTCCTGTTATCCCTAGTTTTTCTAATGTTTTGAACACAAAGAGGTGTTGTACTTTGTCGAATGCTTTTTCTGTGTCTATTGAGATGATCATATGGTTCTTATCTTTAAGTCTATTGATGTGGTGAATTACATTTGTTGATTTCTGTGTGTTGAACCAACCTTGCATCCCAGGGATGAATCCCACTTGATCATGGTGCACGATCTGTTTTTGTATCAGATGTGCTAGGATTTTATTGAGGATTTTTGCATCTATATTCATTAGAGATATTAGTCTAAAGTTTTCTTTCTTTGAGGTGTCTTTGTCTGGAATCAGGGTGATATTGGCCTCATAGAATTAATTTGGAAGTACTCCTTCTTTTTATGTTTCCTGAAATAGATTGTAGAGTATTGGTATTAGTTCTTCCTTAAAGGTCTTGTAAAACTCGGTTGAATATCCATCCAGTCCTGGGCTTTCTTGGTTGGTAATCTTTTGATGGCTTCTTCTATTTCCTCACATGATATTGGTCTGTTTAACTTGTGTATATCTTCCTGACTCAATCTGGTCAGATCATATGACTTATGGAATTTATCAATGCCTTCAATATCTTCTATTTTATTAGAGTATAAGGTTTCAAAATAATTTCTAATTATCTTCTGTATTCTGTAGTGTCTATTGTGATATTGCCTTTTTCATCCTGTATGCTAGTAATTTGGGTTCTCTTCTTCTTCTCTTCATTAGCATGGCTAAGGGTCTGTCAATCTTATTTATTTTTTCAAAGAACCAACTTTTAGTTTTGTCAAATTTTTTTATTGTTTCTTTTGTTTCAATTTCATTGATTTCAGCTCTGATTTTAATTATTTATTGCCTTCTACTACATTTGCTGCTGACTTGTTCTTCTTTTTTGAAGACTTTGAGATGTAGTGTGAGGTAATCATTTATTTTTTGATTTTTTTTTCTTTTAAGGAATGAGTTCCATGCAATGAATTTTCCTCTTAGTACTGCTTTCATAGTGTCACAGAGATTTCGATATGTTGTGTCTGTTGTCTCATTTACCTCTAAGAATTTTTTAATCTCCTCCTTGATGTCTTCTGTAATCCATTGTTCATTCAGTAGCATATTGTTCATTTTCCATGTGATGTAGGAATTTTTCTTCCTTATTTTACCATTGATATCCAATTTCATTCCATTTTGATCAGATAAAATGCATGATAGTATCTCTACTCCTTTGTATTTGCTTAGAAGTTGCCTTGTGGCATAATATATGGTCTGTTTTTGAGAAGGATCCATGTGCTGCTGAGAAAAAAAGTGTATCCGCTTGATGTTGGTTGATATATTCTATATATGTCAATTAAGTCTAAGTTATTAATTGTGTGACACGGGTTGCAGTCTGGCCCGCTCCAGCCCTGAAGGATCAGTAACCCTGCGTCTCCGCACTGCCAGAACTCTGCAGGGCCCAAACTCTGCAGGGCTCAAACTCTGCCTGTCTGCTGCAGGTTCCAGTGCTATACCACTCTATTATTTATATTCTTGATGATTGCCATCTAACTGGTGTGAGACGAAATTTCAGTATAGTTTTTTAAATTTTATTTTATGTTAATATTTTTATTTGTGTATGACAGCAGAATGCATTACAATTCTTATTACACAGCACAATTTTGCATATCTTTGGTTGTTTTCAGTGTAGTTTTGATGTGCATTTACCTGATTGCTAAAGATTTTGAACATTTTTTCATATATTTGCTGGCCATTTTCATTTCTTCTTTTGAGAAGTGTCTATTTAGTTTATTTGCCCATTTGATTGTGTTATTTGTTTTTTTGGGGGGGGTATCAGTTTCTTTTTAATTTCTTTGTATATTCTGGACATTAATCCTCTGTCAGAAGGGTAGGTGGCAAATGGTTTCTCCCATCTGTCAGGCTCTCTCTTCATGTTCTTGTTTCCTTTGCTGTGAAGAAATTTTTTAACTTGAGAACACCCCACTTATTAATTCTTGGCTTTATTTTCTGAGCTTCAGGAATCTTATTGAGAAAGTTGTTGTTTGGGACTTTATATTTGAGTGTTGAGCCTATGTTTTCTTCTAGGAGTTGAAAAATTTCTGGTCTAATTCCTGTGTCTTTGATCCACTGTTAACTTTTGTTCAGGGTAAGAGATAGGGATCCAATTTTATTCTTCTACATGTGGATATCCAACTTACCCAGCACTATTTATTTGTTAAAAAGGTCTTTTCTCCAAATTATATTTTTGGCAACTTTGTCAAGGATCAGATGACTCTATCTGTGTGGATCTGTCCCTTTGTCTTCAATTCTATTCCATTGATCTATGTGTCTGTTGTTATGCCAATATTGTGATTTCTTTTTTACTACAGCTCTGTAATATAAAATTGGGTGTTGTGATGCCTCTGGTATTCAATATGGTTTCAGTTTTTAAAATATTTTGAGACTTGTTTTGTGATCAATCCTGGTGAATGTTCTATATGCTGTTGAGAAGAGTGTGTATTGGGTAATTATTGGATAAAATGTTCTATATATAGTTGTTAGGCCCATTTAGTCTAGGGTGCAATTTACTCTGCTATTTCTTTGTTGATTTTCTGTCTGGGTAATCTGTCCATTCATGAAAGTGGATGTTAAAGTCCCCCACTATTATGAAATTGAAGTATCTCTCTTCCTTTAGTTCTGTTAATAGTGATTTATATGTTTAGGTGCTCCAATATCAGATAGATATATATTCATAATTGTTATTTCCTCTTGATGAGTTGACCCCTTTCTCATTATATAATGACCTTTTCTTGCCCCCTTTCACTGCTTTTTATTTAAAGTTTATTTATTTGATAAAACTACTCTTGCTTTCAAATATTTTGTCAGAGTAATGGAATGATGATTAACACATGTGGAATATCTCTTCTCATTTCTCCCTTTCAATCTTTCTGTGTTCTTGTACGTGAAGTAAGTTTTTTTTTTTTTTTGTCAGCAGCATATAGTTGAATCTTTTTATTTATTCAGTTACTCTGTTTTTTTTATTTGGAATTTAGTCCACTTATGTTTAAGGTAATTATTGATAGATAAGTTCTTACTACTGCCATTCTGTTATTTTTTTTTATCCTCTTGTAATTTTTCTTTGTGAGTAAGTGATTTACTTTGGTAGTTTATTTTGATTCCTTGCTTATTATTTTGGTGTGTCTATTACAGGTTTTTGTTTTGTGATTACCATGAGGCTTAAAACAACATCTTTTGATTATAACTATTTTGAACTAGTAGCAACTTAACTTTGATTATGAAAGTAAGAAAAGAAAAAAGAAACAGGAAAAAGGGAATAAATACTCTAAACTTGCATTCCACATTTCCCCACATTTTGATCATTTTTTTTTTTGAAATTGGGGATCAAACCGGGGCCTTGTTTATATTAGACAAGCACTTCTACCACTTAAGTATACCCCAACCCTCATTTAAAATTTTTCATGTCCTATATTATATCTTTTTGTATTGTCTATCTCAGCATATTTATGTAATTGTTATTTTAAATGTTTTGAGGTCTTAGTCTTTATACTATGATATGTTTTATGTACCAATGTTTACAATATTAAAACATTCTGGATTTTTCTGCATAGTTACTCTTACTAGTGAGTTTTATACCTTTCCATGTTTTCTTCTTATTAATTAATGCCTCTTTATTTCAATGTGAAGAACTCCCTTTATAAGACAGGTCTGGTGATGATAGATTCTCTTAGCTTTTTAAAAAATTCTGGGAATATCTTTATCTTGTTTTTGTTTCTAAAGGACAGCTTTCCTGGGTACAGTATTCTCTGTTGGCAGTTCTTTTTTTTCTTTCAGTACTATGAAGATCTCATTCTTCTCCCTCCTGATCTGTAAAGTTTCTACTGAGAAGTCTTCTGTCAGGTGAACTGGGATATTATTATGTGTGATTTGTGCCTTTTTTTGGCTGACTCCATTGCTCTGAGGTAAGGCAGAACATTGTGGTGAAAGGGCATGGCAGAGGAAAGCAACTCAGGACATTATACCAGGAAGCAGAGAGAACTGTTTACTAAAGTATAATCCCCAAAGGCATACTCCTAGTGATGTACCTCCTCCATCCATATTCTATCTGCCTACGGTTACCACCCAGTTAATCCATATCAGTGAGGTCACAGCTTTCATAATCTAATCATTTCACTTCTGAAGATTCTTGCCCTTTTCTCATATGTGAACTTTTGTGGGATACTTCATATCTAAATAATAACACTGGCACTGAGTTTCACCACAAAATCCTATGTTTACTTCCTTGCCCTATTCCTTAGTGGATGAAATCTTCCTGTGCTGCCTGAAGTTGGGAGAGGGGTGGTAGAGACAATCCTTTGGTTAGTCACCAAGGCTAATGGTAAATTGGGTTATACCATGAAACTTGTAGCTTCAGGGACTGACAAGAGGCATTCTCTTGGCCCATGCTGTGGCCAGTGCTGGTGCAGGAAAGAACATGAATCTGTCCCACTGAGGTTTTAGATTTCTTAAACTACAGGTTCTCCCTGCAAGATAAGGCTGAAGTGACACTGTGGAAATGCCTCAGGTCATCACCCCCTTGCTTGGCTTTGGAATCCTGATTGCTATGTGAAAAATTACTATAAAACAGCATCTTAAAACAATGAAAAGCTGTTATCCCGTGCAATTTCTGAGGGTCAGAAATCTGGCAGTGGCTTAACTGGATGGTTCTGACTCAGGGTCTCTCATGAGGTTGTAATTGAGCTGTTAGCAGGAGATATAGTCATTTGAAACTAGATATTCTGCTTCCAAGCCCATTCACAGGGCTTTTGGCTGCAGGCCTCAATTCTTTGCCATGTGGGCCTTTACATACTGCTGCTTGGATGTCTTCAAGACATGGCAGCTAAATTCTCCCAGAGCCAGTAATAGGAAGAGGGGAGACCAAGGGAGGTGGGACTCAAGACAAATGCCACAGTTTTTTATAGCCTAATATGATACTTGTAGGAACTACATAAGAATTTGAGTACCAGGAGGTGGGGCTAATTTGGAGCCATCCTGGAATGACTCTCACAGTTTTTCTTCCTTTCCTACTGCCTGCTTCTTCCTTTCCTTTATTCATTTCCTATGGCAGGAATTCCTTAATAAATTATCATACAATGATTCTTATCCGAGTATCTACTTCTAGGTAGTCTGACCCAACCTAATTCTACTTCTTTGTCTAAAATATGTCAGGAAACTACTGTCAGTAGGCCAACTGGCTTGTAGCCTGTTTTTGTGCAATTTGCAAGCTATGAATGTTTTTTTATATTTTTAATGATGGAAAAAATTCAGAGGAGAGTAACTTTTCATAATTTGCAAAAATCATATGAATAATTTGAGTATCCATCAAAGTTTTATTGGAGCACATTTCTTTGTATATTGTTTATGGCTCCTTTCACAGTATAATAGCAGATTTGAGTAGTTGTGTCAGCAACTGCATAGTCTACAAGGACTGAAATATTTACTCTATGTTTCTTTGTAGAAAAAGTTTGCTTATCCCTGGTCTAAAGTAAACTAGCTTTGTGTGACTTCAGTTCTTAATATTTCAAGACTTTGGCACCACTGACCTTGGACTTTAGTCCATTTTCTTTGTGCCATTTCCTAGTGCCCTTGGGTCACTCTTAACTCTTTCCAGTATCTTTTTTGTCACTCCATGTAGAAGTAAAAATGAATTATTTATTATTTTCCAGTACACTTCTCTGTATGGAAAGAGATGAGTTATAACTTTCTCCAGTGGGGGTTTGGCCAAAAACGGAGTTCTTGCTTGGCTCTCTGAGTTGTGACAGTTGTCAAAACTTTAGGTGATGACCTTGGCTTCTCAAAAGGGGAATTTTTAAAAAAATTATAGCAAATAGAAATTTAAAGTAACTTGAAGTGTAGCCCTTCAAATATCTTTGATATATTAACCCAGAAATTTCCTGTTCTGAGATTTATTTACAGAAGCAGGTAGAATTTGATTTCTATTGATCTCAATGATGATGAGATGAAATTCTATAACAAAATTTCTCTTTGTTTATTTGGATTATAAAGGAAGTAAATTACTCAACTGAAAAGTTCCTTATAATTTTGATAAAATGTTCATTCTTATTCATTCTCTCATCTTTACATAGGCTTCTGAAGCAGGAAAGGCAGATTGCATTCTTGATTTACTGATGAACATATGGATTAAATGATCGACTGAAAGTTAGCTAATTACATATTGGTGAAGCTGGAGTGAGAATCCAGGCCTCTTGATTTCTAATCCAATGTTCTTTCCACTAAGCCACTTGACAACTTACTGTATGCAGAGCATTGTATGAAGCACAGTGGGAACTTCCAGTGAAATAATACTTACAATAGTACTTATATTTAAATGCCACTTTAAACTCCCCCTCCCACAAACATTTATTTTCTCTGCTGAAATTAGTATATATTAGATTACTCTTGTTCATGCTGTCTTGTTTAGTAGCTGTCAAGTGAATTTCTATGCACTTGAGTTTTACATTATAATCGATGTAACACAATTGGTATCTAGAGGAAAAGCCTTTTATCTATTAACTCCTCCTTTATTGGTTCCATGTTCCATAAGAAATAGAGCTAAAGCAAGAAATCCTTTGTAATTTTATTCTTTCACTAATAACTCTATACAGAGGATGTTTTAGACATTTTTAAATCAAAAAGGGGAAACAACTTCTTGGTGTTACAAGTTACATGGGTTTTAAAAGGATGAGAAACAGCAGTTTTAGTACTAGAAAAAGTGTGTTTTATGTGAGAACTGCATGGTAGAAGCTGCCCTAATTTACCTAACTGGAAAATATGGAAACTATTTAAAGACTTTATCTGTATAATTTGTTACCATATTGAAAACATACAGTCTTTTTTTCTGATTATAAAGTTATTATATGTTCATTATAAAAACATGAACTCTGTAAAAAGTTGACAAAGATTTATCCATGACCTACCCAGAGATATTTACTCTACATTAACATTTTAGTGTATTTCATTCTAGTTATTTTTTTTCTCTTGAACTGCAACATACAAGTCTTATAATTGTCAGAAAAGGTCATAACATGCTGCTATAACACAAAACTCTCAAATCTCAGGGAGTTGAGCTGCAAAGGTTTATTTCTTGCTTGTGCTTCAAGTCTGTCATAGATGCTTTGAGTGCTCTGCTCCATAGTACTGTTTTCTCACCACTGTACTTAAGCCCATAGGAAACTTATCTGGAAGCTAATATGGCAGAGGGGAATTTTTTTTCTGGAGGTCCTTATGCCAGAAATGAAATGTTTTGGTCTGATATGACAAATATCACTTCTACTCACAATGTATTATTCAGAACTACTCATGGGGGCCAGAAAGTGCCATTATACTATCTGATCAGAAAATGAGTGAGCTAGAAAAATTGGCAAGCTGAAGTACTGACCACTATATATATCTACTGAATTGACCTGTCTTTCTTTCTTTAATTTCTATCAAAATGAAAAAAGTTTTCTCACTCCACTGATACTTCTCAAGTGGCATTGTTAAATAGATGTAGCTACAATATACATAGATACTTCCCATTGTTAGACATTTAAATTATTTCAAATATCTCAATATTTTAAATATTTAAATGCCTTAGAAATGAATATAAATATTTCTATTGTGGTTTCTTTTTGCCATTTGCCTTCAGTGCAGAGAGAGACAAGGATAGGCTCTTTAGGCCTTATAAACAAAACAAACAAATATTTAGTTTCTTTTAGTTGTGCAAGTAATGGGAATGAGGAAGTATACATCCTACTAATATTACAATAATCCTTTTCTATGATATCAAGAAGTCAGTTAAGCTCATATAATCATTTGGTTGAGTTTTTCAGGTTTTTTGGTCCAGTTTCTAGTACACAAAGCCAACTTTGGGGACTGGGATTGTAGCTCAGTGGTAGAGCATTTGCCTAGCATGTGTGAGGGACTGGGTTTAATCTTCAGCACCATATTTAAAAAGTAAATTAATTAAATGTATAAAAATACAATAACATTATAAAAACAAACAAACCAAAAAAAAAACAAAAACAAAAAACAACAACTTGGATAAGGAGAAGAAACATTTTACAAATAGTTCAATTATTGTCTAACTGGATGTACTACTTCACAGAAGACATCATATTATATGCCAATATTCTATGTTTCTGAATCATCACAATTCTTCTCCTTAGGGTTATGAGTTCTGGGAGATGACTACAGAGGTAAATATTTTTTTTGGAGTTCCACAGGAATAATTTTGATTGACAGTTCTGAAAAGAGAATAAAACTAGCCTTTGTAATTTGACTTTAATGCTTCTTACATATTCTGTTGATGCATTTTGAATATCTTTTATTTTCATAGTGAGTCATTTCAAAAAGAGATTATCATGGACTTTTCCAGAGTGAATGGCAAATCCTTTCCTTTGTAGTGGCTTCCTTTTTTAACTGTAAATTTCTTTTATAGGCTCCTATAAATATTCAATGTGTTGAACTTTTTATTTTTTTTGAGTGGAAAATCTAAGTGAATCTGGGACACATACACACATCTTCAGTACAGTCTTTGCATGGTTTGATGGCCAAGGTCTGATGTTGCTAAATACGAAACTCTTTGAGAATTGTGTTCTTTTTATGTGACTATACCCCTCATTTTATGTATGAGATTAACAGAAGGTTTTTCTCTCAACCATCCCACCCTTCTATGAACTTTCATAAAGGGTAAAAGTCTGTTTTTCCTGTTTGTGAGTAGGTTTATCATTGAAGATGAATTCACCAATAGCATGGCAAGAATTCTACTTCAATGCACAAAGAATGTGATGGAAAAGTTTGAGAATTTGGGGTAATAATTATGTATAATTACACATGAGGGAAGAACTCAAATATGTCCTTAGGCCTTTGAGGTATAGATGGAAGGTCTCCAATAGTTTCTATTATACTTCCATAAGGCTTAGTGTCAGCATGACTTATAAGTGCCATTTTCTTTGGCTAACATTTCCTCCTCCTCTTGCTAGTGGTCCTTACTCATATAGTTCACATCACTGGAAAAGAAATGTCGAAAGACAAATGTTTGAATTCACATACTAATTTAGTGAAGCTAGATGAAGACTCAAATGAATGTTTGTTTGATGTTAGTCTTTTAGGGTTGCCAAGCCATCTGCCTCATTCAGCAATGGTCTCATTATTTTTCAAGCTTATTCTGCATTTTGTTGATAGATTTATTTAATAGATTTTCAGGAGCTGTTTGCCAATCTTACTCCCTCTTTCAAAAAGCAACCAACACAACAAGAAATGATCTATGATGGTCTTTCTGTTTTCTGATAGTGTCAGTAGGAGCAGGGTAGAGTTGGTTGGGAAGTTGAGATACCATTTTAGATGGAGACATCTTTCAAGGAAGATAGTTGACAGTTTAATATTGGATAAAGCTTTTTGAAAGTCACACTGTTTAACACGTGTGAGGCAGGATAGCTGATGAATTCAATTCTATGGATTAAGTTGTTAACACTATCGATGTGCTATCTTTTTCAGCCTGGGGTCCTCGTATAGCTTAAGAGTTAGTATCTTATCCCTATATGAGAATTTAACTCAGTTTTGGATTTGAATTTGAATCAGAATAATTATTTGTCATCTATGGAGGTCTTTAAACTATATTTTCATTGACATTTACTTACAGCTGATATCCTTCTAAAAAGTAGTTAAGATAGATTACATGAGATCAAACTGAAAGCTAGGATAATTATGAGGAAAAGATAAGATCCCAAAAGTTAATTAAAAAAACAGTAATTTGAAATGATATAATTACTGGCATAAATTTGGAGTTTAGGGATCTGTGACAAACATTTGATAATCTTACCTACAAAAACGATATTTTAATATGTTGTTGAAATAGACTTACTATCCTCATTAAAACCTTGTTCATAGGTAGAAATGGCCCATCATAAAGTGGATGATGGCTTCTAGAGGGAGGGAGAGGTATTCCTTTTTGCATTCCCTCTTCCTGAAGGAGGTCAAACAGGATAATATTACTCCCTTTAAGAAAGAAAGTCTCAAGTGGTGGAGAGTTCCTTGCCTCCTCCATTGTCTTTGCTCTGGATAGATTAGGGAACAAACTTAGTTGAAAATGGAGTAGACTATTTTCTAGTTATTTTCTTCAAGTGTGATCTCTAGTGGTTTAACAACTTCCACCTCAAAATTCAGTTATTGCTAGAGAGTATTAAGTTTCTCCATCATGTGGATACTATAGGGTGTCAGAGAAAAGAAATGATTTCAGAACAAGGAATTCTTTGGGAGAAGGATAGCCACCCATGGGTGCTGTAAAATGAAGCTTTTGACAGCCATAGATCATTCTGATGGCAGGGTCGGAAAGAGAGAGGGGAAAATAGTGGGTGAGATGGAAGGAAATGTTCAGAAAGAAAGAAAGGCCTCAAGGAAGAATTTGCACGTTTACTGCATGCCTTAGAGATGAGTCACAATTGGAATTACTCACATAATATTGAGAATCCACTCACTGCAATCCTTTGAAAACTGGCAGGGAGCCTCCACCTTCATACTGTGAAGCAAATGAGCCAAGTGGTTAGTCACCCTGTATGGAAATGTTCATAAATCAGTTTTGCTCAAACACATCTCTGGTTGTCTGTGTTTCTTGGGAATTGATTCTAGCAGTCTTTAAATTGGAAGAAGACTGTAAATTGGAAGGGTGTCAACAGTCATGTTACTTAGCCTCTTTTCAATTTTGAAACCCTAGGGACCTGCTCAATATATTGTTACATTTATGGCCTCAAACAACTCAAAGCCTTATGGATGGAGAGCATTAGGATTTTGATAGAGAATAAATAGCCTCCATAGTACTAAGATCCTCTTAAGAAGTGCCCTGGACATGACAACCACTGAATATACAGTAGGACAGCTTCAAGGCTTATGATTTGTTGGGCAGAAACACTCGCACCATGCTGAATGTAGTTTGTGGACTTAGAACACAACACAGGTTGCATTGCTTAAGGCTGTGTTTGGCTTGCTTTCCTTTACAGTTCTCTTTCTCATGTTGCAGAGTTTTTATTCCCATTGCATTTGGAAATATGCACAGAAAAAATAGTTTTCAGAGTTAAAGGGAAGAATAACGAGTGTCACTTGGGAAATTGTGAAATAATATTGAAGTAAAGCAGGTTTCCATAGTTTATTAGTCCTGAGAAGTGCCTTAAATACTTAAAATAGACTTTGTGTATCTCAAGTGACCTATTTTGTCATGTAGTTTGTTTTAATTGTGGAAATTATATATATTCACAATCCCTTATAGAATTATGAAGTCAGCACAGACATATTACATACAGAGTAAAAAACAAATTTAAAAATCAAAAGAGGATTCTATACTCTTGTTTAATGTTTCTATTCATAATTATTTTTTTAGAGAGAGAGAGAGAGAGGAGAGGGAGAGAGAATTTTTTTAATATTTATTTTTCAGTTTTCGGCGGACACAACATCTTTATTTTATTTTTATGTGGTGCTGAGGATCAAACCCAGCACCCCACACATGCCAGACAAGCACGTTACCTCTTGAGCCACATCCCAGCCCCTCTATTCATAATTTTTATATCCTGAGATGACAGAATGAGGAAGGAAGCTCTACCAGATGTCTGTACACCTTTCTAGAACAAACCTCTAGGATATTTATCTCTCTCACTATAAAGGCAAGGATGTATTCATGTACTTAATCCTTTCAAGCATCTTGGTTACAGTTTGACAGGCAACTGAAATTCTTCTAAAGGGGTTCTGCTGGACTAAGGATATTGATCATCTATCACTAGGTCAAATTCTGTTTAGCTGGATGAAAGATAAATTTTAGCCCAATGATCGAAGGCAATCGCATTCTTGAGGAAATATGAATTAATTATTGTATGTGAAAGTATTGTTCCTAGGGAACATGGCAGGGAGTTTTAACAGTTGACTATCAGGCAGATTCAAAGATTATTTAAGCATGAAGGATTTTAGAAGTTGTAAAACACTTCACTTTAATTAATAAATAATAAGGTCCTTGTTATTTTTAGTTTATCCTTATCATTTCACTCCTTCCTGGAGCTATTCTCTCTGTGCCATCTCTTGTATCCTGGAGCCTTATACCAAGGCTGAGATAAATATCTTAGAGATTTGTTCTTCAAAAGTTTGTAGCCTGGCTAGGGATGTGGCTCAGGTGGTAGCGTGCTCACCTGGCATGCATGGGGCGCTGGGTTCGATCCTCAGCACCACATTACAAATAAAGAGATGTTGTGTCCACCAAAAATTGAAAAATAAATATTAAAAAAATTCTCTCTCTCAAAAAAGAAAAGTTTGCAGCTATCTGGAAGGGCTACCTTCCTCATTCTACCATCTCAAGATATAAGAATTATGAATATATATATGAATATAATATAGACATGAAACAGAACAATGTAGAATCATCTTTTTAATTTTTTTACTCTGTATGTAATGGATGTCTGTTCTGACTTCATAATTCTATAAGGGATTGTGATAAAAAAATAAGCTTCCTTTTTAGCTGTCCTCATGTTTAGCCAATGGGAGGCACTAATAAGAACTTGGGTAAGGGAGGAAAGAAACAAAGGATTATTTCTTCCCTCTGTTCTCCAGTTTGATGTTGTGATTTTGGCTTTGACTTAGTTTTTCATGATCACAGCTCCTATCGGAAAGATCTTTCTCTACAGCTCCCTATCTCACTGGGTCTCTGTAGAGCTATCACTTCTTCTTCTTGCATTCTCAGATCTAATGGTTATAACAGCTTCTGAGTTTTGCTAATGTCTAGGTGTTTTGGCACCCCTTGTGGATTTCCTTCACCCAGTCTACACTTTTGAAAGTCTCTTGAATCACACCAGACATTTTTTTCCTCCTGAGACTTTGATGAAAACAAATGAGAAGTAATTCATTGAAGATAGTATTGTGAATTAGTGACAAATTTGGTAAACCTCCACTCAGGACTCTTGAATTTTCCCTAGTACTCCATCTATCTATATGACGTCCTGCCTATTTATTCTCTTTCAGGAAGTTTTTGGAAGAAAGGCCTTGACTCTTGAGAGACCATAAATGCATTTTTAATCTCTATTGCCTTGGTTAGTGCCTCTGTACATGGTAATAAAGCCTTACAAGGATGGATACATTCTGGAGAATCCTATCAACTCCAGCTTCAAATTGCTTTGCAAATCTAGTCCAGATGTGTGGCATAAATGAGGATAGTGGCACAGTGGGAAAATGCATTTGGATGAGAGATAAATTGGTATATCACTGTAGAGGAACTTCTTAGATTCTATTCTTTATTTTTTCAATTAAAAAATAATGTAAAATTTATATGCAGCAAAATTCATTGTTTTTTCTGAGTTTTGCCAAGCACATATAATTATGTAACTTCTACACAATCAAAATCCAAAACATTTCTGTTGCTCCAAATAACTCCTGCCAGTTATTCTTTTGTAGTCAGCCTTTCCCTGCACCTTCAGCCCCTGTCAACCCCTGATCTGCTTTCCATTCTTATATCCTTGACTTACCCATAATATCATATGAATGGAATTATAGAGTATGAAACTTTTGGGTCTAGCTTTTTTCACTTAGCATAATGCATTAGAGATTCATCTGTATCTGTGTATCAGTAGTTTTTTTTTTTTTTAGTGATCAATATTCCATAATGGTTATGTACAGTACGATGTTTATCCATTTCCTGTACATCAGTGTAGGAACATTTCAATTGTTTCTAGTTTTTAGATATTATGAATAAAACTGTGATAAACAGTCATGCACAGGCTTTTATGTGAACATAAATTTCAATTTCATCTGAGAGTGAGTTGCTGAGTCATATTCCTGTCTTATGGGTTATACCTATGAGAAATGGCCATTTTTCTAAAATGTCTGTACTATTTTGCATCCCCAGATTTGTGTGCCTTTTATTTAAAAAGAGAAGCAGTTATTACAACCATATAAAATTTTCCCTAAAATACACTTGAAACATAAATGCTGACAAAACAAGTTCTATATTTTTAGTGTTTGACAAATACGGAGATGAATTTTCTGGGCTTCTTAACCTAATTAGTTTCTTCTGTTTGAAAAGACAACCCTATATATCTAAAGAGAACTTTTTGGACCAGAAGAAGAACATAAAGCAATAAGAGGAGGTGGATGAAAGGATAAAGAACAGCTAATGAGTTTTTGAACATGAATACTTATTTTCCACTTTTAGCAAAACAAATCCAATGATTAGGATTAATATTCTTATTACTATGGGAGATAGGAAAGACATTGAATATGGCACACAATTATACTGGGACAAGGAATCTTTCACTTGCCATTTGTGTCAGTGCTGTTAGTTGTTTTCCAGGTTCTTGGAATGCATTTGGTGCCCAACTTGTCTGTTTCTTAGTTTGGAGCAGCCTATTGATTTTGCTATTGTTGAGCTCCAAGGCCAGAGAAATGGATAGTGCATGTTAACAACAATCCACAACAATCTCCCCTTCCTGCGACCTGCTGCTGCTTGCTGTGTAGGGGGCAGCTGCCTAGTAGATGTGAATAATTGATTTTTCAGCTGGCTCCCCAGCGTCAGTCATTTTCATCAGTCAGCAGGTGAAGACATTCTGTAGCTTATGACTATCCCTGGCTCTGAGCATGTGACATCTTTGCTTAAGAAGGCCTGCAACATGGTGACTGTTAATTGCCTGCACTTATGAAGTGACTTTTCCTGGGCTCTCATCCTCTCCCCTCCAACCCATTCGAAAGTATATATTTCTGGGTTGATTTTTTTTTTCCCTTGAGTTGGATTGGCTGATGAGCTCTGGGGAACTGTGATTTGTCATCCCTATCATTATTTTCAGCTCTCAGATTACTGGTGATTAGAAAGCTGACCAGGTAGGAAATATAACATCAGAGGCCATGAGGTAGTGACCCCTGGATAGTCTTGAGTATCAAGCAGCCCTTATTGCATAACAGTAGATGTTCTCCCTATGTTTGTATCAAAATCAATCACACAGGTGTTTGCTGAGAAGGACAATAGAAAATTCTTCTTGCCTGTAGGAATCTATAAGCTAAAGAGAATCATGTTAGGGCTTGGGAAGTGTTTCAGTTCTCTAAACTTCTAGAAATGAGGTGATTGGCTTTTACTATGATTATAAAATGATAAATAAAATATGTGAAGAGTAATACAGAAACTAAAGTATAACATTATAAAAGTATAAAAACCCTCCATGACCCAGAAAGAACATATGATCTATGGAGTCAGCATTATAATACTTATGCTGTTTTGTAAACCTACACAACAGGATCTACTATAGTAACTCATGACCCTCTTATTCTGTCAGTAAATGGAAATATGCATCATTTTTTTAGAAATTTTTTAAAAATTTATACATGGACACAATATCTTTATTTTGTTTATTTTTTATGGGGTGTTGAGGATCAAACCCAGTGCCTCACACATGCTTCTGCAAGTGCTCTCCCACTGAGCCACAACCCAGCCCTGTATTGTTATTTTTAAAAACTAAATAATACTCCACTTAAGGGTGAAACATGGCATACTTAATCAATATTCCATTTTCTCATGTTTTAGTAAATATTACAAACAGCACTGCAATAAATTTCTCTAATTAACATCTTCATGTACTTATGTGACTATTTCTATGGGTGCTGAGAGCCATAGCCAAGTAGGAATGACGCATGGCAATTTCCTTGTCAGCCTACCCAATGTTGCTTAGAGGGAGGACTCTCCATTGTGGAAATGGGCTTGCCTTGGACCCAGGTCATTTGCAGTGACATTGCATGAATGTTTGAGAAAGGTGACCCTGCTCAAGGACCAGGGTGGATCCAGGTTTAGGGTAGATCCTGCTGGGAATAAGGCGGTTCCAGGTTTAGGGTGGATCCTGCTGGGAATAGGGCATATCCTGCTGCCTCAGGCGCCTGCTCCTTGAGTTCCCATTGAGTTCTCACGGGATTCAGAGAGTATTTGGTATGCAGAGCCCGGTGGAGTGTATGTATTTTCCCCAGAACATGCGTGTAGAGTGCCGGTGAGAGTTCGGGAATATAGAGTTGCTGTTTGAATCTACAAGGCTTTTGTGGTGGCTCAATTATTTTGTGCCCAGACAGACTGTGGCATATGGGGAAGTTACTAGAAGTAAAATTGCTACATCAAATTTTATACATTTATAAATGATTTATATATATATATATATGGTTATGTGAGTGTGTGTAGTGGTTCTGTGTTTGGGATTGGGGTCCCTGATGACTTCTTGGCTGTGGCATGCTTGGTGCCTGGGAAAGTTTCTATGCAAAGGCATAGGATGCCTGGTTGCTACAGTAATGCCCGCCATGATAGACCTTAATCTTAGGCACATAACTCCTGGGAATAAATGAACTTGCCTGCTTAATGACTGCAATGTTTCACCAAGCTCTGGTACTCCTGGAGCTGCCCACCTAAGAGTAACTTCAGACAATGGACCTTCTTGAGAACTGCACAAAGCTCCTAACATTGCATATTGTAACTATGAAATATAACTGCAGAATAAGCAACCTTACTGATACTCTGAACAATAATGTGGTTATTGATACTAATGACCTAATGTAACCTATTGATATAAATAAACGTGGCTGCTAGGACAAAGAGCCACTCTGTCACCTTCCCTGCCTCTGCACTTTGTCTATCTACTCTTTATTATTATTCTTTGCAACTGGCAACCAACATTGGGGCACGAGCAGAGTTCTCTCCCCAGAAGCCTCCCAGTCCATAGAATTCGGGACAACACAATCTGCCTCAATAGAGACCCTTCCAGACTTGGAAAGGTAACGAGGAAGGGAGTAGCTTACTTATGCCTGGAACAGGCTTTTGATGCGCATTCTTTCATTGACTAGTACCATCCCTAATCAGTAGGCTATGGCAATTCTCTATTTCTGTCTAATGGTAAACAACGTCATCAGGCCAAGCTTTCTCTCCTACTTAGCAAGGCTGGACATATTGTAAGTGACAATGATCTTACTGCCTTACTGACAGAGATAAGCTCTTGTTGCCATTTTTATCTACAAAGTGGGATACTAAATTTAAAAGACTGGGAGAAAATAGGTGAAACACTACATGAGAAGCCACGAACTTCTATTTGTGCATCAAACTTGGTTTCTTTGTAGAGATGTAATTGATAAAACCTCTATTTATCAACCTGCCTGCCCTTCTCCTGTGCTTGGCTATGCAGCCCCTTTAAATCGCTGGCCACTCCCCCCACAACAGTGGCACAGCCCTGGCAACAACACTCTGCCCAGAGCTGTCCTGGATCCTCCCATGCATGTGATTCCTCTAACTAATTCACTGCCATTGTCTCCGTTGCCAGCTATGGAAGCTGTTCTGCCCCCAGCTAGATCCCAGTTAATTGAGTGTTTGGGACAAGCTGTGGAGAGGGTAAATCTCATAACTTACCTGTCTGTCCTATTAAGATAAATTCTGCTAACCAACAAAAATATGAAGGTTACCTTTTGCTCTATTTAAAGAGTTACAACCTTTAAATGAAAGGGGAAATACAAGGTTTGACTCTACTGTCATTGACACACATTTATCAGTTACTGTAAGTAGATCTAAAATAACTCTTTGTTTAAATAAACAGTCAATTACAGGGTTATCAGAAACACATACTAATATCATGGTAATAAATACTTTTATGGTATGGCTTTATGCATGGCCTCAAGGGGCTACCCCGGTCTGGGGCAAAGGAAACAAAAATAAACAAGTGTCCAAAAACTCCCTGTGGCTACCATGCTCTGTCCTTTCCAATCCACAACAAATCATTACTTATATTCAACCATATGTGGAAACTATTACAAAATTTACAAGATTTAAAACAAAAAGAAAAAAAAGAAAGAACTATCTACAAAGTATGCTTTAAGAAAGAACTATCTACAACACCATGCTTTAAGAAAACTATCTTATTAAAAAATGGTTACAACAATTTTACTTACCTTTTAACTTCTTCTGGATCTCTAACTTTCCTAGCCTTATATTTAAAATATAAATTACAAGACCTACAAGACTTACTAAACTTATGAAAAAACAGTTAAGACAAAAGGAAAAAAAGTTTCTCTTTTAAATTCAAACTGCTTTGCTGGCTGTCTTATCTATGTCCAACTGGCTTTCTTGACCAGTTCCTCTCTAATGTTACAGCAGAGAAAGACAAAAGTAGAAACATTCTAAATGTACAAGCTTTATTTTTGAAAAAAGTTTTTTTCTTAAAAATTTCACTGGCTTCCAACTGGCTCTTATCTGAACTAAAAGTACACTGACCTGATTAAAAAAAAAAAGTTAGTATTATGGTGATGTAAGTTTTCAAATATTCTATATAAGTTGATGTATTTTTCTAATCAGTCTTTTTTTTATCTAACTATAAAGATTTTTACATTCTGTCTTTATCCAAACGCCAATTTCTCTAGAGTTAACTCTCAAATACATTCAAAAATTTATTTTAATAAATCCTTAGGAGGATATAAATAAGGTTATGTTGGGAATGAGTATGATAAGTATCAAAGACAAAAGTGCTGGCTAACCTGAAACTCTTCATTTCAGTGTCCATTATACCTGTTAAGATTTCTATACATGGCTTTTCCAATTGTACAGGCCTGCCTTAAATCTCTATCATATACTTGATATCAAAATTGATATTTAGACAGATGAGTGCTCCTAAACAAAAATTTCAATTAAAAAATGGATCCAAATAACTTAATTCAAATCAAGTAATCAAATAAAAATATAAATATCTTTAAGATTCTAACTTATGGGTTTTTCTAGGTGACCAAACAATAAAGTCTTAATTTCTAAAAATTATTTAAAATATAATATCCATTACTTCAAAAATTTTCTTCAACAAAACAGGGATGATTAATACTACTAATCATGCTTTTCTTATGTTTTTATGTTATAATTAAAATAAATAAATTAGATTTAACATAAATTGGATTAATCTTCATAAGTATAGTTTCTTAAATACATAAATTAAAAATTATAGCTAATGTCAAACTGATCTCTCATTTTTCCCTGTTGTTAAAAAAAAAAAAAACAGGACACTGCCTCCTTTCTTTATTTAACTCCTTCTTTAAAAGAGGCTTTCCAAAAAATTAAGGATTATCAACAATAATAGTAAATCAACTTTCAATATTCAATATTGTCATTGATCGTTTTTGTTAAAACACCTTATGCTTTTACAACAGTAGTTGCTAATTATAATAAAAATTATATATATTAAAATAATTATATTGTCCTCATTTTTCAGGCTGTAGTATTTTGACTTTTACTGTTATATATGCTCAATTAATTACTGAAATTTTATACTAAAATTTTATCTTTAACAGACATGGATATTCATGTTTTATACCTTACTTATGGAAAAAACTTTATATCTCCAATATTTACAGTTCTTCCTCTACTGTCAAGTTGTATTAACAAATTTTTTTATCACCAATTGATTTTCACATGCCTCATGATGGACAATTCTCTTTGTTATATCAGGGTATACATTTCCCTTTTTCCTTAATTTCTACCATTCCTCTTATAAATGGATTAAATGTGTATACCAATAGAGATAAACAAAGAGGAGTAATATATGTTCTTATTAATGATAAATGGACTAACTATTATACCCTACCTCAAATCTCTCCAAAACAACTGAGTTAACTACCATTGTCCTGGTGCTAAAATTGTTTTCTACTACTTTAAAGATTATTACAGATTCTAAATATATAACTAAACTTGTTCCTCATATTTTTATAGCTGTGTTATGCCCTGGTTTGGATTCCAATTTACTATCTCTTTTTTTAACCCTTTAAACTCTTACAACATCACGCATCTCCTATATTCCTCGCTCATATATGCAGCCACACAAAAATTCCCATACCTTTGATGAAGGGTAACACTTATGCAGATGAAGCTGTGAGATCCTTTTATCCTTTGTTTTCAGATACTGTAGAATCCCATGGATTTTTCTTTCATCAAAATGCTCAATCATTAATGAAGATGTTTTCCATCTCTTCTCAACAGACTCATGCTATAGTCAATAACTGTTTTCACCTTTCAGACCCCTGTGTAAAAGTCTATAAATCCATGAGGCCTACATTCTAATGCACTTCGGCAAATTGATCTTACTCATTTCCCTCTTTTTCATCCTTACTCCTTTCTTCATGTTTTTACTGATACTCATTCTAAGATCATTTGGGCTAGTGCCTATTGGTCTGATAAGTTATATACTTACACTTCTCATTTATTGCTTTGTTTTGCCACCATAGGCAAACCTATTTGTTTTAAAAATGAAATGCCCCTACATATACATCTTGTGCTTTTGAACAATTTTGTAATCAATAAAATATAATTTTAAATCACAAAATTCCTCATAATCCTATTGGACAGGCTTTGGTTGAATGAGTGCATTGTACTCTTAAAACTTCCCTTCTGATAAAAAAACAAAAAGGAGGATCTAGCCTCTCTCATATAAATAATGCTTTAAATATTGTTGTATTTATAGTTTATGCACTCAATATACAATACAAAGTTTATACTCACAATTGGTCATCTGCTTTGGATAGACATTTTATTCCCAAAAACCTTTACCAAAAATTTATGTAAAATATAGGGTTCCACCACACCCAGAATGACAAGACCCTATGCCTCTGATCACATGGGGAAAAGGATAGACTGCTATGCTTACACTAACAGGTCCAGTTTCGATTCCAGCTCAGTGTGTGAGACCTATCTATTATGAATGGCCATCAGGGACTTCACAACCCGATCCCCAAGTTTTGATTGTGGATGAGGAGAATATCACCAAACAAAAGGACAATGATCACTCTCCTCAAAAGAAAAGATACACTAAAAGAGGATCCCAACCTACTAGACTTCCAGTGACTTGGAGAGATACAAAATCATTAACAGCATCAGCTCAGCAGCTGTTGGCTCAAATGGGGTTAAAATGTACTCCAGAAAACTTAGTTACTGCTTTGATTGCTAAACTCACACAAAACTCTGTAAATGCTTTGGTCTTAACAATAATGTTGTTCTGTTGTTGTACCCCAGCTGTGGAAATTCAGTACACAGACTCCTTAACTTCTACGACCCATTATAATATCAGGGTTTTCTTGGCTAAAATTGTTATATTCCTACAAAAATGTCTCATGGTACCCATTGTTGTCTTAACAGGCTGTGTTCTTACCATCTCTACAGGATTTAACAGGCCTCCATCCTGCATAATGTATTCATAAAAGGGCTATTCCCCTTGATAAAAACTGATGATTCAGTGAGCCTTCTCTCTAAGGCAAAATTTGACTCTTTGACATTTCCTTACTGGGTATCCCTGAACTAAGCTGTTGGGGCTTATAAAACCACTATAAAACTGGCCTGTTCTATAGTAAATAATATTAATCATACCTCTATGGCAATTAATATGCTTCATGAAGAACAAAAACAACATCATCAAATCATACTTGACAATTGGGCTGCAATTGATTATTTGCTATTACATCATAAAGGATGTCAGGAGTTTAATAATATATGTTGTTTTAACTTAAGTGATAACAGTAATTCTATTTGAAAGGAGTTAGATTACTTTAGTGATATCATTGATAAGATGATGGAGGTTTAGACATATTGGATCGACTAAATTTATGGTTACCCAATTTTACTTGGATCATAGGTGGATGTTTACAAATACTGGGATTGTAATGTTGTGCTTGCTATTGTCAATGCCTATCCTATTTTTTGCCTCTACCAGCATTAAAAAGAGAACAAATATTATTCATCCAAAAGGCCTTAAAAAACAAGAAATGGGAGCTGTAGGGTTCTGTGGTTGGGATTTGGGTTCCTGATGACTTTATGGCTGTGGCATGCTTGGTGCCTGGGACAGTTTCTGTGCAAAGGCATAGGACACCCAGTTGCTACAGTAATGCCCTCCATGCTAGAGTCTTATCAACCTTAATCTTAGGCACATAACTCCTGGGAATAAATGAGCTTGCCTGCTTGATAACTACAATGTTTCACCAAGCTCTGGTACTCCTGGAGCTGCCCACCTAACAGTAACTTCAGACAATGGACCTTCTTGAGAACTGCACAAAGCTCCTAACATTGCATATTGTAACTATGAAATATAACTGCAGGATAAGCAATCTTACTGATATTCTGAACAATAATGTGGTTATTGGTACTAATGACCTAATATAACCTATTGATATAAATAAATGTGGCTGCTTGGACAGAGAGACTCTGCTACCTTTCCTGCCTCTGCACCTTGACTTTCTGTCTACTCTTTATTATTATTCTTTACATGTATGTGTATGTGTATACACACATATATATGTAACATATACATGTTATTTTTATATAAATTATTATTAAACTATATATATATTTTTCCTCCAAATCATCCTCCAGGAATATTTTACCAACTTAATTTGTTACAAGCAAGGATATAATATCTAATGGTATTATTCTTTTTGTCTTTTTTTAATTATCCAGGAGACCAATGGTAACTTATTAGAGTTCTTCTCATTACTAGTAAGAACAAACATTTTTCATGTTTTATAGGCTGTTTACATTTTCCTTCTGTGAATTGTCAGTTCATAAAACTTGTCCACAAGAAAATGGTGTATTTATTCTGTTTATTTTTATTTGCAAGGGTTCATATCAATGATATTAAGCCTTTGTCATATGTATTTTGCTCATATTGTCTCAGTTTTCTGCAGATAATAGTGATTAGGAATTTAGACCCTGGAAGCAAGACTGCATTGGTTCAAATCTGGCTCTACCTCTTAGTAGCTGACCTTAGTATTTTACATAACTCTTTTATGCCCTAGCTTGTTCACCTAATAATATCTGTGTCATAGGGCTATTGTAAGGATCAAATGATTTAAAATGTATAAATTACTTCTAATTATTTGTGCTTTGTAAATACTAGAAGTAATAATTACTTTTGATTATTTGTTAAATTTAATGTTATGCCATTAAGAAGTCTTAAATTTGTATGTGTTTAAATATATCAATCTTATCACATATGAGTTCCACCCATGGTTCGTGCTTAAACATATTCACCTGAATATTATTTTAAAAAGCCTCAGCCATAGTTTCTGTTGATATATTTCTAACATTCAGATCTTAAGTCTGTCTAGATGGAAAAACTTTAAAACTTCCTTTTGTGTCATTTTGTATAGGTGATGCTGGATTTATAATCGTCTTTGAACGATGATGATAAGTGTTCTGTATAATTCCTAATGGAGCATCTCATTCAAGAAAGTTATTAATGCATTTCACAATCACAATATAGCAAATGATACAGTGTCTCTCTGTAGAAAGATTTGAGGTTTGTGCAGCTGAAAGATTTAGTTGTGCAGTTCTTAAGGGATTTTCTTTTCAACTTTGGCATTTTTCATTACATGGTAATGATATAAATGTAGATATCTGAGCCTGAATCAGAATTATTTATGGTAGGTTGAAAAGCATGGCTACAGTTTTTTGCAGTTCTCTTCATGAAAAAGTATAGTCTGTTGTCCCACCCCTATGTTGGCCATATAACTTGCTTTAAGTAATAGAATGTGGTGTGGAAGTTTCAAACCCTGCATTCTTTTTGAGTGTTGCCCTGGAACCATCATTATATGAAGAGGTTATGGATAAAGGTTCATATGGAGAGAGAACTTTAGTTATGTCACTTAACCCAGATAGGCCCAATTCCTAGATGACTTGCATGAGTAAGTCCCAGAGAGACTAGCAGAATAACCATCCAGTCAACCTAGAGAATTGTATAAAACAGTAACTTGTTGTTTTTAAGGCACTGAGTTTTGAGGTGGTTGGTTTATAGCAATAAATTGAGTATAAAGTTCTAGAGGGTTTTTTATCTCAGATGTGCATGTTTTCATCAGGAGTGTGTGACAGAAAAGAAATATAAGGTTTTCACAAAGTTTTTGTTATCTTCCCTGTTTTCAAAATTGTTTCTGCCCTAGATTTATTTATTTATTTATTGCTATATTTTGAAGGCAGAGGATAAGGGTGCTATTTTGGAACTGAGCCCATGTTTATACAGAGCTCCTTGGACTAGCTCTGTACTAGTTGCATCATTTAGCTCTTCGTTGTGATTTTCATATGTTGAACTTTTACAAGTGCCAGGCAGTTTTCTGATTTAAAATTCCTAAATCAATTGTCCCTGAGGTTCTGAAATTTCCCTATGATTGGGGATTAGAATCAAGGGGCATTCACAATGCTGCAATGAAGAATGAATTTTTGGTAGTTGGCATAAGCTTATATAAAACATAGGAAACAATTCACCTTTCCAAGTCTGTTTCCTCAATGGAAAATAAGATGCATGAATCATATGAGTCTCAAATTTCTTTCTAATTCAGAATATGATTTTTTCCTTAGAATTTTAAAAATGTTGCATAATGCTACTTGAACTTTGTAATGTTTTAAAATGCTTTTTTCATTTCTGCTAATACGTATCACTTTCAATTTCTTTCTTTTTTTTCTTTTTTGGTACTGGGGATTGAACCCCAGGGCGCTAAATCACCAGGTCACATCCTCAGCCCTTCTTTGTATTTTATTTATAGACAGGGTCTCACTGAGTTGCTAAGTGCCTTGCCAAGTTGGTGAGGTTGGCTTTAAACTCACAATCTTCCTGCTTCAGTCTTCTGAGTCACTGGGAATACAGGCATGTGCCACCATGCCTTCCTGCTTTCAATTTCTTATTTCTTGCTTTAATTGATTTATTTCCAGTAGTTTGGGCCAAATGAAATCAAATGATATGCACTAATAAGTTAATCATCTTTACCAATAAAACCTGTGAAACATGTTTTGTACTGTTTAAAATGATCAAACTAGGGGACATCCTGTACTTAATAAGGTCCATAAAAATTAACCACAAAACTTAGTGACTTTAAACCACTGTGATTTTGTTTCATACTTATGTGTATCTCATAGGTGTATTTTCTGGTCGAGGCCAGCATGGCTGTTTTAGTCATCCTTTTCACTGCTGTGACTAAAAGATCTGACCAAAACAATTTTAGGGAGGAAAAGTTTATTTAGGGGCTCATGGTCCCTAGACAGCTGGCTCCCTCCCTCAGAACTCGACATGAAGCTGAATATCATGGCAGAAGAGTGTGGTGGAAGAAAATGGCTCACATGATCATCAGAAAGCTGAGGGGCAGGGAGAAGGAATGGGGAGAGTGATTCTACATACAAAATATATACCCCAAAAGCACACCCCCAATGCCCACCTCTTCCAGCTACATCCTACCGGCCTTCAGTTACCACTCAATCTGCATTAGGGGATTAATTCACCAATTGGGTTAAAGCTCTCATAACCCAATCATTTCTCCTCTAAACCTTCTTGCATCGTCTCACACATGAGCTTTTGGGGGGCACCTCACATGCAAACCATAACAATGGCCAAGGCTATGTAGTCTAGTATGGCTTTATTCAACATATCTGGTGCTTGGACTGATGTTATCTGGGGTAACAAGGATGACTTGGGCACATTATAATTCAATGGGCTGGCCTAGACTTGTTCACTTGAGGTGTTTTTGAGGCTCCCAAGAGCAGCAGCAAGAAAGAGTAAGCTCCAATGTGCAAGCACTTTTCAAGCTTTTCCTTACATCATATTTGCTAGTGTTCCATTTGCCAAAGCAAGGTCATATGGTCAAACTCAAATTTCAAGGGATGGAGTAATAGATTTTACTTCCTGATGGAAGGAGCTGCAAAGGCACATTGCAGAGGGGCTAAGTACATAAATGGAAATAACCTGTGGCCCTTTTTTTGTTATCTATCATGGTATCTGAGATTCCATATTTCACACCTGATCTTTGTCACCTATGTCACCTCTCACTAAACAGTATATTTATCTTCATTTTTGAACAGAATTTTCTTGAAAAAGCCACTTCCTTCCTTTATGCAAGATTGATAATAACCTCTATTTCACTTCAAAGATAAGTTTAGAAGATTTTAAAATTAATACAAGCAGGAATAAGACAATATCTAATTTTATTATTCAGGTGTAACTATTATCCTTTTACTTGTATAATGATCTAACATCATAAAGATTAGAAATATGTTCTTATTGCATATCCCAATATTGTGGTTACATAAAATGTAAATGTAATAAAATGAACTCAGAAACCCTGTGGTTCCATTATTTTAAAATAAAACTGACACTTTGTTTCTTTAGAACTTAAATATAGTGAGTCATTTAATGTATTAACTAGGGTATGGGTTAAACATCATCAACAAAACCCCAATGGCCTAAATAAGGCATGCAAGATAGATGAATAAATAAGGTGATTATTTCTTTCTTAAGTGAAAGTTGAAAGGTAGATGGGTAGTTTAGACTGGGCAAATATTTCTATTTTACCAGGCCATTCAGTGACCAAGGCTCGTGGATCAACTTTGCCATCTTCAATATGTGGCTTCTGAATCTTGGTCCAGGGTCAAAAACTGTAGTTGTGGTAATTTCTCAAACAGAAGTTGTTGTTTCTGGAAACATTTTATCTCTGAGATGATTTGAAATTTGCACATAAGACTTTTCTCTCACATCACATCAGCCCAAACTTAGTCAAACAGCTACACCTAGCTGTAAGGGTAGCCATGTATCAGATAAAACTTGGGGAGGCTATTAACAGAAGAAAGAAAAAAAATAGATATTGGGGAACACTTTGCAATTTCTGTTATTTTAACGAAATTATATATATTTAGATGATTTTTTCTCCTTAAGCATGCAGATATACTGTCATAAATATCTTTTGCCTTGTTTTGCCCTTTATTTGTTCCTCTCTGTTGAGGCAATAGCACTTCAATTTTCCTTTGGAAAACTCTCAGACCATGAAGTTTTGGGTGGGGCCAGTGTCCTCCCCCACCTCTTATTATAGGAATAACTATGTAATCAGTAGAATTTATGGGTGTTGTATTGGAAATATTGTGAAGGCGAGGCTTTCTTTTTCTCCTGCTGAGAGAGTTGAGCTGTTAGGATGATATATAGGAAAAAAACCTACTAAGAAAAATAGATGAAGAATGGAGATAGGGGTGGAATATGAAATAATATCCTGAAGACATAATTTTAGCTTCTGGTTCAAACCACTCCTGAAGCTAGACTTTTCCCTGTGTTTTAAATTATTAAAAAATATTATTTTGGGGCCATCTTTTAATTGATTTCTGTCAATTACTGATCAATCCACTCACCACAATCCTCACTAAACTTCATATCCTTTATTCTCACTGCTTTTCCAGGTAGTAGTATTTGAATTCAAATATTGTAATCTAACATCAATACTGGTTCCCTATATGGTCTCACTAACAGTTTTATCTTTGAGTCTTTGGTGGAATGATTTCACAAATTGAAAATTGTGTCTTCTGGACCAATTGTTACTGGCTTTCTATCCTCCTCCCAATCCTTCTATTTCTCTTTAACCTTTCTTCCACTTAATACACGAATATAGAAAGGAATATAGGAATTAAGTAGTGAGGAGGGGAATATAGGAATTAAGTAGTGAGGAGGGGAATATAGGAATTAAATAGTACGGTAGTAGAGGAAGAAGAACTTGTATATAAATTAAAAAAAAAACAACCTTGCCTATTTTGTGCCATTAACTTACCTTTGTTCTAAATCTCAATTCCAGTGATTGGCTAGTAGAATTGGTCCAGAGTCAGGACAAATTGAAAATTGTCAGTAAAAACGATGCTACCAGTATTGTGAGTAGCATGAATAGGATGTTTAGAGGGAGGCCAGTGGCATCCAGCAGAGACCAAGCTATTTGAGTGTCATTAAATTCATTATATGACTTTTTGTATTGCTTTCAGTTTTATTCCATCTCCTAACAATTTGAGGGTTAAGGCCAGCCAAATTTCCCTATGCTTAGATTTCTTTTTTTGTAATGTACTGACCAGCACCGTGACATGCAGAAATGCTGTTGATTTGTTACTAAGATTTCAGAACAAATCATCACAAAATTTGCCATTTTTCTATTATGGTAACTGATGTCAAGGTTTTGATGTACAGCTATTTATAGAAATGAAGAACATTATGACTAATTAGGGGAATCCTACATTAGGTCTTTCCCTTTAAAATTTATGGTAATTTAATCTCTGATAAAGGATCGTACAAAATTACTCTTCTCTGGGAAGGGAAAATCAGTTAGATACATGATATTGGTTTCAGTCTACTGATAGGAAATCTCATAAATTCATCAAAATTTATTATTGTTTCAAAAAAGGGATAGTGGTGAAGTTCACAGTCACAATATTATTCATGTTACGTACTATGCATCCATTATAACCTGCAACCATTTCTGGCCACATGACCTACTGCTGGATGCCTCCAACAATACCCTTGAGGAAGGCGATGGCTAAGGAGAGCTGGGAGAAGGGATAGCACGTAGAAGGCATAGCACAGATAATGAACGTCTTTAGATTAGCTAACACGCTTGGACTCTATTATTGGACATGCACCAGAAGAGTTCCCTGTGGCAATATTTTCAATAGACTTGAAATTTCATCTTCATGAATTATTTTGGCCAGTGTGGGTGAATTTCAGCACTATATGAACATATTATAGTCTTATTTTAAAAAGATGTTGCTCACCATCACCATAACAGATCTTTTAGCTGACTTTTTGTTATTTTCCCTTGTTATTGTGTCTCGGCAGGAACCATATCGGAGAAAATCAGCAGATCAACAGAATGCTGCTGGTGTGCTAGAGCTTTTGTTTGTGCCTGTGTGCCAGTGTAAACATGAGCAGCATTTCAGCCACCCCCCCAGTGCTCATTATTTGAAGCCATTTCCACAGCATGGTATCCCACAATATTAAGGAAAAGTTGAGTCCACTATTACGTGAATGAAACTGAGAATAAAAGAACCCATTCTTAGTGGAAAGAAAATTTGTCCATGCTCAAACTAAAGGAAATCACCACAAATAGGCTATACTTTTCATTGTTGTTAAACCCAAGCAGACTTATTCATTCGACTATAATACTTACTCAGTCTCTGAATTTCTCTGCACTCATCTTGATTAATTTTTTATGAATTTTCTTTTAATATGTCTTTACTTCATAAAGATTTTAGAGTCAAAAAATCTCATTAAACATTTTCTAAACCTTTAAATGGTAACATGGGCATTCCTTTTTAATATTATTTGCATCTTATTTTTAGAAAAGAAGTATAACAGGAGGAAAATTAATAATGTGATTGAAAAAAAAAACAACTTTCACCCTTCCATTTGGACATGATATTCTTTTTCTAAAATGCCCATTTTTTGCTGGAAAATGAGTTTTGTAGGTCAACCTACATGTAGCTGGTTTATTGTTTCCACTCAGCCAATCAGAATCACAGCAGGTGGGAAATTCTTTGAGTTATCCAATCAAAATCGTCAACCTTTGATACCATTATAACCCTTTTTAAAGAGAAGAATGACATGGGTTAAATCTGCTTGTGGTTGGGCCTGAGTGCTAAGAACAGAGTTGAATCTATGTTTGAAAGCTGTTAGCCCTAAGAATAGTCCCAATAGAAGTTAACTACATCCTTTTCAGGAAAATAATAGCTATTTTCATTGCAATGATGGTGTTCTTTTTCAGGGGTATCTTCTGAGATTGACATTTTTACTATATATGTAGTTCAGCAAACTTTTATTGTGAATATACTATGCTCTAGTACTGTAATGACTTATATAAATATTTATAAAATATCCTATTCTCCTAACAATCCTGCAAAGTAGATATTACTGTCCCCATTTTATAGAGGGAAAAAAATTGAGGCTTGGAGTGATTAAATCAGCATCATGAGCTGGCAAGTAACAAAACTAGAATTTGGGCCCATGTTTACCAAATTTATAGTCTATTATTTTTCTGCACCAAATTGCCTCTCTAACCATACAAAATATGCATTATTCCCAAGCACAGGCTCTTCCTTTTGGCAGTGGCCTAAATATTCATTTTAGTGGTATTTTAGTGGAAAACATTCTGTGGGAGTCAAAAGACGGTAAGAGAAACATAAGCCACTTTGCCATTGGTATTCTGTAGAGTTTCTCTGTTGATTTCACTCCCATTTTAGAATATTGCATTTAATTACCTGTCAAACATATATCTTAACTTTCTGGAGGCAGGAGGGTCAGCCCAATTAGTGTTGTTATTTTTCCGTTTAGTTTTCTGAATATACCTAATGCATTTTAAATCTGTCCTCAACAATAACAATTTCAAGTAGAGAGCTTCTTAAGAGTAAATCTTTTAACCCTGAAAATCTTGAAGTAAATTAATTTACTTATGTAAATTGGAGAATCACTAAGAACATCCAAAGATGGGTGCTTGACCCTTTTATTTATCTTTAAAGGCAAATAAATGTGATTTTTGAATCCCTTAGACCATGTTCTATTCTTAATAGAATCTGAGGATTTTTTTTTTCTAGAAATTGAGCTTTGCAACTTTCCTTTTAAATACTTAAATACGTAAATTGCTATTCCAAAAACCTTTTCCTACTGGTTTGGTTTTGCCTCTCTGTGCCATCCTCTAAAGAAAAGGAAAAAAAAAAAAGAAGAAAACTATTGCTTATATCCTTGAAAGTCTTTGGAGAAGAAGGAGATCCTTAGCTTAGTTGGCAAGAATGAAACATTGATGAGACCAAGGCAATATAATTATATTAGGAACCATTTAAGATTTTTGGCTCAGTTAGCAGAAGTTGTTTCCAACTGGAATATTCAGACTTCTAATGAGTGTGACCTTTAGCATGGTATCTAGATTCTACCAAGGAGAAAGATCTCATTAGATATTAGTTGTCTGTTCTTAGGATATTATACAGTTTATAAGATACTAGCTTGTCTACAACTTATTTGATGACTTCATTATTTCATGCACTTTTTAAAATGAAGATTTTTTTTACTTCATCTAAAAAAAAAATCACGTAACTCTTATCTGTTGAATTCGTCAAACACTCTCCACAAATACTCCCAACCAAATGTTGGTTACTTCAGTGAATTTTTTGAATAAGCCCTGGGAATTGGTCCAGACACATGGTCCTATTTATCATTTTATTAATTATTGCCCTATAATCTGTTTACTGAAGTATGAATATAATTTTCTAGGGATTTTGGACTTATTGATGCAAAAGTTTTGCTGATGGCTCAGCTCCTTGTCTGTGGTTGGGATAAGTTCAATTTCACCCTTGAAATTCATAATGCCAACATAATGTTGAATAGTTCTTTACAGATTTCAAAAGCGTGCTCAAGCTGGATGTGGGGGTTCACACCTATAATCCTGGCTTCTTGGGAGGCTGAGGCAGGTTTGAGGCCAGCCTCAGCAACTTAGGGAGATTCTGTCTCAGAATAAATGAAAAGAGTTGGACATGTAACTTGGTGGCAAAGTGTCCTAGATGCAATCCTCAATATAAAAAAAATGTGTGTTCAAGGTTATTATTTTATCTGACTCTCAAAACAATTTTGTAAGGTAGGAAAATATTTTCTACATCATTTTTACACATGAGGAAACTGAGAAATATGTGGGTGGAGACTCGCTTAGTGCTTAAACAAAAGCTTTTAACTGTTCATCCAGTTTCTCCACTTGTCAATCCAGTTTGGTAATTTCTTCTTCCAAGTTATACTCATAGTGATTGTATTTGGAAATCCTGTTGTCATGTTTAAGATGAAATAACATACATTTGTTTCATTTCATTGATGTTTATCTGATATCAGGTTCACAGAGGAATGAGAAATTATTACTTGATTAATGATATTTTTAGGAACATTATAGGTATTATTTTTCAGGTTCAAAAAGTTGTTCTGCAGTTCTTTTGTTAGACACTGATATTTAAGTGTTTAATGTATAAATTCTTTATTTCTCTGTAAACTACCATTGTGAGAGCAGCAAATCATCTAACAAGGTCTTGGGATTTTTATGTATGATGTAGACTTCATGAAACTAGTTTAATGTAACATCATAAAGTCTTTTCAGAGAGTAAAACTTGGTTCAGAAGGGCCACTCAGAAGTCATAATTAGTTATAGGTAAAAATGTCTAAGAGATGGAGAACTCCTAACATAAGCTGATATGCACCAACTAAAAAGGGAACATATGGCTAAAGGCATTGATTATTTTATTAAGTAAATTTTAGCACCTGCTATGTGCTTAATCCTGGGGAGGATATAATAAGCATGAGTATAAAAACAAGGAGCTTGTGATCTAGTCATACACACCTACAGAAACACATTTAAAAAGATAACACAGAAACCCTCAATGGATGTATATCCCTTATTGACAAATGTCTAGCTTAGAAAAAAATTGCTGGTTAGTAGTAAGGAACTCTGGGGATTTTTGTATTTCTATTTTGGAAATATATAACAAAATTTACCATTTTAGCCATTTTAAGTATATAACTTTATATGTTTACAATGTTGTGCAATCATTGCCACTATTTCTTTTTATCCTCCCAAACAGAAACTCTGTACCATTCAGCAGCAACTCTCCATTCCTTCCTATCCACAGTTCCTGATAATGTCTATGAATTTGCCCATTCTAGATATTTAATAATTGGAATCATACAATAGTTGTCCTTTTGCATCTTGCTTATTTCACATATTATAATGTTTTTAAACTTTATCTTTGTATTTAGAATTTAATTTCTTTTTATACCTGGTTAATGTTCCATTGTATGTATAGATCACACTTTCTATATGTACTCATCTTGTTGGTGAGAAATATATGTTCTGAGATACCCCTTCTTTTCTGCCTTTCTTTCTTGGTTAGCTAATGCCTGACCACCCATTTCTGGATGGTTTCTTTTTTATATATTTAACCCTGTATAAAAGGGAGATTTATCTGGATTTAGCAAGTGAAAATACAGAGTACAGAAATAAATTTAAATTTCAGATATACAATGGATACTTCTTTAATATAAGAATGTCATCTGCAATATTAGGAATGTACTAATGTTAAGCAACTAGTTGTTTATATGAAATTTAAATTCTTTTTTAAAGAGAGAGAGAGAGAGAGAGAATTTTTCAATATTTGTTGTTTAGTTTTCGGCGGACATAACATCTTTGTTTGTATGTGGTGCTGAGGATCAAACCCCGGCCATACGCATGCCAGGCAAGCAGGCTACCGCTTGAGCCACATCCCCAGCCCATGAAATTTAAATTTAACTAGATGTCCTATATTTGACTTGACAACCCTAGGAGGGAGGTCAAGTTTTTCAAAAATTCCCTTCAGACAATCAGCTCTATTGATTGATAGTGTGGGGAGAGTTCCCTATTATCCACTTCCACCCTCCAGCACTGAGTCACATTCTGGGCTTTGAGACTGAGTAGAGAGAGGAACAGTGGGAATATATATCTCAATTTCCACTTATCAGCGGAAGTAAGTTCTTGACACCTCATTATTACTCAGTGCATTTTCCTGTAAAAGTATATGTTTAAATCATTACATGATTTCAAAGCCACTTCTGCATTTTTAGGTATTTGTTGCAGCAGCACTCCACAGTACCAAAATCTATTAATTTCCTAGAGTTACTTTATCAAATGCCACAGACTATGTGACTTAAATTAGATAATTTATATTCTCATACTACTGGAGGATAGATGTCTGAGACAAAATGGTCAGAAGGGTAGATTTCTTCTGAAGCTTCTCTTCTTGACTTGTAAATGACTGTCTTTTCCATTTGTCTTCACATGATCTTCCCTCAGTGTGTGTTTTGTGTCTGTGTCCTAATCCCTTCTTATATGTAAATCAGTTATATTGGATTAGGGCCCGCCCTAATGGTTTCATTCAATCTGAGTTGTTTCTTTAAAAGCCCTATCTCCAAATATGGTAACATTCAGTGGCACAATTCAGTCCACAGTAGGTACCTACAAATTACAATTGTATTTCAAGACATTCATTTCTAATTGTTAAATAAAATACCCCCTCCCAAAAAAAACCCCTAAAGTATCAGCAAATAGGTGGGTAATTATTTTAATATGAGAGTGAGTGTATAAATATGGAAAAAAACACATTTTTATGCCCATTTCTTGAACCAGCTTTATCAAGTGTATCTATCACATATTGCCACAATAATGCTATGCAATTAATTATCTCAAGACTCAGTGACTTAAGACAGCAATATTATGTTATTGTTCACACATCTATAGAGCATCTGGAGAATGGCTGCTTATCTAAGCTTGCCTGTACTGGACTTGACCTCAAACTGCAATTAAGATACAGATTTCTGTCTATATCTCATCTTTTTTTGGACCAGGGAGCAATACAGGTACTTTAGTCAACTTTCATTGCTGTTCCCAAAAGACCCAACAAGAATGATTTGAGGAGGAAAAATTTAATTGGTTCATGGGCCAAGATAGTGAAGAACATCTTGGCAAAATGGTGTGGAGAAAAAAGCTCAGCACATAGCAATTAGAAGCAGATAGTGAGTTCTACTCACCAGGGACAAAATATTAACCTTGAAGTCACTACCCTAGTGACCTATTTCCTCTAGCCACACCCTACCTTTAGGCAGCTAAAGTTACCACCCAGTTAATCCATATCTGGATTCATTCACTAATTAGGTTATACTTCTCAAAATCTAATCAGTTCACCTCTGAAAATTCGTACATTGTCTCACATATGGGCTTTTGGGGGACACCTCATATTTAAACCATAATATCAGGTCATGTTCTTGTGGAAATGGAAGAATTGCTAGGAGAATTAGTTGATATATATAATACCGTTAAATGCCTAAAGTCTTAACTAACACAGTCACTTCTATCCACCCTTCATTGACCAAAATATATCTTATGGCTAAGTCCAAAGTCAATTATGTGGGGAAATTCACTGTACCTTTAGTGGGAGGAATTCCCACTAGATATATGGTTAATTCTGGAAACATTTTGGGGAATCAAGTAAAAAATATATGAAAAGATCTTTTGTAAGCTAATTAAAATAATTCAAAACAAACCAAGGAAATATTCCATATTAAAATTCATAAATATTATTTACTCAATTTTATGCTTTTCACATATTCACAAAATTCAAAATAATATAAAAGGTTTACATTCACCTGACATGCTTCCATCCCCATTCTTATCCTTCTTGATTCCCACACTTACCCCTGTGAGTGACCACTGTTTTAGTTTATTGTCCTCTTTCTTATGCAGAAAGCATGCATACATCGCTCTGCATCTTCCTTTCTTCATTCATAGAAAAATGTGGGTATCTTTCTGAATAAAGAATAGAGAACTTCATGATTACACAAGTCACTTATTATGTGAATTTACCATAGTTATTTAATCAGCATCCTCTTGTTACATACTTGGATTGTTTCCAATTTTTTGTTACAAACAATGCTATAACAAATAACTACGTATACGTGTTATTTCTTCTATGTGTAAGTATACTATTAGAATGAATTCTTATAAGTGGGATTGATAGGCTAGAGGGCAAATTTACTTGTAATTTTGATAGATCTTGCCCAATTGTTCTCCATAAGGAGATTTACCATTTTGCACTTTAACCAGCCATGTATGAATTACCCTCACAGTCTTACCAACAGACAGAATTTATTGTCAAAATTCTGGATGTGGGCGAGATGGGACTTATTATCATATATTTAAGGATAATGTGTTTTCATCTTTAGACATGTCTTTTGTCCATTTTTATATTAAAATGTTGATCTTTTCCAATGCAATTTCTAGAAGTTTTAAAGAAACATAAAATTGATATTTGTACTTATTGGTATATTTCAATACATTCCCCAATATTATTTTCTTTTGCCTCTTTTTCTGTACTTATTTCCAATTTTTTTTAGGTCAGGAATAGTAGTGCCTGCCTGTAATCCAAGCTACTCAGGAGACTGATGCAGAAGGATTGTGAGTCAAAGTCCAATATGGGAAAATTAGTGAGACCCTGTAAAATAGAAAGGGTTGAGGGTGTAACTCAGTGGTACAGTGCTCCTTGGGTTCAATCCCCAGTACCATGAAAAAAGATAATTTTTATTTCATTAAACTTTTTCCTTTAGGCTTTAGGATTTTTAAAGTCATAGTTAGAAAGTTCTTCACCATGGAAAGTTTATAAAGTAATACACTTATATGTTTTTTTTTAGCACTTTAGTGGAATCCAATTTTATGGTTAAACAAGTACTACATTTGGAGTTTATCTTGGTGCACAGTGTGAAATTTAGATCCAACTTTTTTTTAAACATATCCATGATGATATAGTGCCAGTTCTTCTTCATTCTTCTGTGGATGACATGTGTTTAGGACATGGTGTAAATTTTCTTGCTTAATCTTTCCTTGTAGACTTCAGCATCAGATTATAAATATCAAAAATACTTATTTATGGGCTGGGGATGTGGCTCAGGCGGTATCACGCTCACCTGGCATGCGTGCGGCCCGGGCTCAATCCTCAGCACCACATACAAGCAAAGATGTTGTGTCCGCTGAAAACTAAAAAATAAATATTAAAAAAATTCTCTCTCTCTCTCTTAAAAAATACTTATTTATGTTTTATGAGGATTATATAGAATATAAGGATTTTTAGAGTACTTAACGTATTTATAGTGCTGAGACTTCCTTTCCAAGAACATGGTATATCTTTCCATTTTTCAAGTCTACTTTTGTCTCTTCTGAGATTATGTCAATGTCTTTTTCATATAGATCTTGCACATTTCTTAAATTTATTCCTGTCATTGTATCTTCTTTTTTTGCTCTTATATATAGAATCTTTCCTTCCATTGTGTTGACTTGTGGTTATTGTTTGTATACAGGATGACTATTTGTTTCTGTGCATTAACTTTATACTCCCTATTTGTTTTCCAGTAGATTTTCTTAGGTTATTCAAGTATACAATCATATCAACTGCAAATAGGGATAATTTTGCCTGTCCTTTTAGTATTTGTACTTCAAATTTCTTTCTATTATCTAATTTTATTGTTAAAAGTGTCACATAAAAGCAATTGGATACTTTTAATCCCTATAAATATGATAATGCATAGAACTAAATTATGATTTAAAAGCTTCTGATTTCATGTCGTTTCTAATTAATGCTATAGTGAGGTTCTGAATGACAGAGATTTTAAGTGCCAAGGTGCTATGGCTTTAGACTCTGGAACTTTGGGCTGGTGGGAGGATAGAGAGACCTTCAAGTCAGGATAAATGTCAGAGACATTGACCTAATACAGGGTTGACCTTGGAGGCATATCTGGGTAGGGAAGGCACAGGCAAAATTCCAGTGCTTTTAGGGTTACATCTCAGTCTGCCTTACTATGCTGTTTGCATTACTTTGTTAGGTATAACTTCCCCTCTTCCTTCTTTTTGCCTTCCTGCTTGACCTCTTTCTTTTCCTCCTCCTTCTCTTTTCTCCCTATTTTGTAGTTAACATTATATAAGCAGGTTTTGTTTCTATTTTTATCAGGCGAAGTACAGATTTATTGAAGGTGAAAGTGGAATTATCACACTGTAAGGTAGAGTGGAGTGAACGAGGCAAGAGAAAGAAGCTCAAGGCCCTGATATCTGGAAATTAATGTCTTATATGCTGAACTGTGAGACATTCCCTTCCCTATACAGACCTGTTTGAAGACTTTTACCTTCTTTGCTCCCATTGTTTACCTTATGATACCTGATTAGAATACTGTCCCACTTACTCCATTGGTTACTTTGGGATGCTGAACCTGTGGTAGGAGTTATCATGGTAATGGGACTTATCATAAACAGGCACATGATGACTCATCTCCTTGTTTTGTCCTCCAGCAGCATTTTTCTTGTATCCTGCCTCTGCCATCTTGGTATATGTAAGCAGGTTTTCTGAGACTGAGATTGAATTTAAATCTTATGCCATCTTGAAGAACATTTAGAGTAAGAGCCTGTGAAGGACCAGGAAGGAGAACCTAAAAAATAGTGGGAACATGTTTTTGAGAACTACAAAACTGTGCAGTTGTCTTACATAGGAGTACCATAGTACCCAGCATGTGATCTGTGAGGGAGAAGCAGGTAAGTAAGATCTCTTTGAGGAAGTTACCCTTCCTTTAAGAAAATTGGAACCACACACCCCTCCCACTGTGGGCTTCCAGGTGGAATGAGGTCGATAAGGAGGGAGAGGGCCCAGGAAGATACAAGGTGGTAGAGATTGAGATTAATTTGTGGAAGGCATTTCTGCAGAGCACATTGAAGTTGTGCCATGATAAAAGTTCAGTATATCAAGTGATCTGTGTATAGTTACAAACACAGATCGAGTGCTTTCACTATTGGTTCACATAGACTATTATCTTATTCCTTTGAGAAATGATCTAGGACCAGAAGTATACAGACCACACAGAAAGAGATCCATAGAACTTGGGAAACTTGGGAAGAGAAAGATGAACAGGACCAAAGCAGAAGCAGTTTTCTCATCCACACTTACTTATAGTTTGGGAGGACTGAAAGTGAAAACAAGGAGCATGACAAATTCTATTTGACTTGTTTTATCATTTTGCTTTGCCAACTGATTGTTGATCAATTGTTTCATTCCATATTGGGGATTCAAACTTTGTTGTTGTTTTAAGCAAAGTATTTCTTTATCAAGTCCTCCCAAAATTGTTGTTAAGTAGTCATTTAGACTGAAGGAACTAATAGGCTACATAAGCTGGGATTCCTGGGCCCCCAAAAGGGGAAAACTAGGTAACAAAGAAAACCCTCTTTATAAAATGTTGCTTTAACAAGGTCAGAATAGTTCCCCCTTATCCATGAGCAGTATGTTCCAAAAAGCCCAGTGGATGTGTTAAACTTTGAATAATACTGAATCAATCCTATATATACTCTGTTTTTCCTACACATGCATATGATAAAGTTTAATTAATAAGTTAACACAGCAAGGAATGAATAATAACTAATATGACACATTACAATAGACTGTGCTACAAGTTATTTAAAACTAATAAATTATTTCTGGAATTTTCCACTTAATATTTTGGACTGCAGTTAAACATGGGCAACTGAAACCACAGAAAGTAAAATCATGAATAAGGGGTACTACTGTACTTCTATTTGTGTATTTTAGTGCCTTATAGACCTTCAAAGGTGTTAGCCAGGGAGAAGTATATGAGGGATAGAATTGTGAAGTTTAATTTATAAAACAGAAAAAGTAATGTGACTCTTTGGAATTTCATGAAAAAATAGAAAATGGTGTATGTAAAGGATTTAGCCCATATCTAAATCATACTAAGTGCTCTAAAAGTGATAATTAGTATTTCTTTTGAATTTATAATAAAACTAGACATCTTTCTCAACTGTTTAAACTGAGACTCAGAGAATAATTAATTACAAAACCTGGATTTTCAAAACTCCTACAGAATTTTAGAACAAAAATGTATTATTATACTTCTGATATAAATTTAATTATTTCTATTATTGACCTGCTCCTATTTGTGTGTTTAATATTGCAGGATAATCTTTATGTCTAGACCTAAATTGAAAGAAGTATGAATAACTGTTTTTCTTTAGGCTGGAAAACCTATAGATTACAGTCCTGCCTTCAAGGAGAATTAATGAATATGGTAACTTTAGGAACAGAGGAGTCCATTATAAAGCTCACATTATGAAAGTGACCCATACTCTCAAATGTCTCTGTGTTATATTGTGCTGATTTTTAAAAACTTTTTTCCCCTTCAGGCTATATATTTATGATGGCCTTTTTGCTGAACTGGTTAAGGATGTTCTCTTCTCTGGAGAGCTGACAGTTGAGACTTTTAACCCTAAGCCATGGTTATCTAATCTATAATTTATTTTCTTCTCACTTACTTTATGTATTCTTCTGTTTTTGTGGTTTTCTCCTTAGTTTGGTTATCAGAAATCTATGATTCTTAGTTTTCTTCTTGTCACAATAACATTAGCAGCCATAAAGAACACTGTCTTTGGGGGTGATTAATATAGTGGAAGATTCTTCACATTGATTTAATCAGTACGGGGCAGGAAGAAGCAAAAGTTTCCTAATGTTTATACTTGTACCACATAAATTAAGTTGGAAATAGTTAGACAACCATGTAAATGCATTCTCTTATCTCACTGGCTTTTAGCAAAATTTATAACATATAACATCTGTTCTCTTTGCCTGAGTAAATCAAATTTACCCTCCTTTATCTCTAAGTTTATCAATAGAAAGTGGAGGAGAAGAAACAAGCAATTAAGATACTTCAAACTCCTTGCCTCAAGGCTAATCAGACATGTATTCTATACTTTTGTAATAATACCTTGTAATTTGGTGACTACAAACCTTTTATTGTATGCATTTAGTCACTTGTAATATGACTATATTGAGTTTCATTTATCAAAAAGGTTAAAGAGCTAATTTACTTTAGGTAATTTCTTAACCCCCAAAAGAGCTCTCCATATATTTAAATGTTTTTATTATCTGCTCAGATAGTTTAAAGATTTTTTTTTTAAGTTTAGGCCACTTTGATGACAGTGGAAACAAAATGATGGCAAAATCTATATCAATAAATTTTAAGTTTGACAGAAGTAACTCAATGAAAAAATAGCTAGCATTTAGTTTCTACTGTTTCACATGTTGTTTTAAGTGCTTTATATAACACTTAACTGTGCCTTTATGATGATACATTTATGTCCCCAGTTTTCAGAGACAAAGAACAGGAGGTTCAGATTAAATGACTCATCAAGGTCTCCTGGCATTAAGTGCCACAGCTGCAATATGAATTCATGCCTAGCTTTCCAACTCACCTTCTTTCAAGTATCCAAATCAACCTGGGCATAATGTAGCAAATTAGAATGATTTTGATATTGAAATGAAAGTATTATCCTTTAATTGTCTGTATGGCCTCTTCATAAAATCTAGTCCAAAGAAAGCCTTCTATGAAGTTGCCATTTAACAGACTTATCCGTGAAGATGCAGATCTCAATGATTTCAGATAAGTGGGTTTGAATGAAGTAAAAGACTTCACTGAGACAGTGAGCAGTATGAGGGCATGGCTGTGTTTATCTTACTTGCCAATCTGTTCCCAGGGCCTAGTATTAGACTTGGCATATAGCAAATACTTATAAAAATATTGATTGAATTCAATTGAAAACCAATTTGGAGTACTGAGGGTATAGTTCAGTTGTGAAGTGCTTGCCTAGTATGGCTTTGAGGCCCAGCACCACCCCACACACATACACACAAAAGGAAAACCAATTTCGTATATGTGAAACTTAGTTTATAGTTTTAAAATGTTTCTTGTTAAAATTAATGCTTGTTCACTGTACAGATTTAAGCAATAAAGAAAGGAAAAGTAAACCCCAAATTCCACAACTGCAAATCAACAATATTAACATTAATAACCATCATTGCAAATATTATTGAGTGTACTTATAGAAAGAAGGACCTAAAAGGATAGGGGATACTCCACAAATAATAGGATTTCTGATATGAAATATACAATGGCATGTCCCCCAATGACCCACCTCCTCTAGCCACACTCTACCTTCCTACAGTTACTATCCAATTAATCCCTACCAAGAATTAATGATTGGATTAGGTTAAGGCTTTCACAGCCCATTCATTTTACCTCTAAACTTTCTTGCATTGTCTCACTCATGACCATTTTGGAGACACCTCATCAATAAGCCATAACTTGTACTTACATATTTTTCTCGCTATTTTTATTTTTCTCATTCTTTTTTTTTGGGCAGCTCTATCTATAATTTTTGATTCTTTCATATAATATATAGAAAATTAACTTATCACTTCCTCTTTTATCTGAGATCAGTACTATTTTATACTATAAGCCAAAGTCTAAAATGAGATATTTAGTGCTTGATCTTTTTTTTTTTTTTTTTATCATCTGGGAACATGGCAAGAGATGGGTGCCTCAGGGAGTGTTTAACATTTTAGTTAAAATTTCTGAGCTTCTGATACACTGTTAAAAGCCCTGAACCAGGTTCCGTCCATTTAGATAAGAAATATTTGGGGCTGGGGTTGTAGCTCAGTGGTAGAGCACTTGCCTCACATCTGTGAGGCACTGGGTTCGATCCCCAGCACCACATAAAACCAAACAAATAAATAAATAAGTAAAATAAAGATATTGTGTCCATCTACAACTAAAAAAATATTTAAAGAAAGAAGTATTTGCCATTCACATGGTGGTGGTTGTAGTGGTGGGAAGGTGTGATATTATGGGTTTTGAGCTATCTTCCAATACACTTTATTCAAAGGTAAAAATTCCTAAAAAAAATTCCCAAACCCTATTATTCAACTGCTTTTTTTACAGGAGCCATTTCCATTGTGACCTTTTAAAAGCAGGAAAAGATTCCAACCCAGTTATATCCTGTACATATTTATGGGTATGAATGAGATGTTCCATGAGGTTTATGACTCATGATTTAGCCCTTTTGAGTTGGGGAAAACTTAAATGAAAAGTTATGTCATACTATGTTGGTTTGTTTCAGAATTGTTTCTTTACTGTAATATCAATTTATGAAATTTATGGTATTATGATGTGGTATTTTCATTAATTTTTTGCTATTTTTCCTTCTTTTTTTCAAGTATTAGAGAAACAATTTCTGAGAAATCTTTGTTTTGTGAAAAGGCATTTGATTTATATAGTTCCTTATTTCCCTACTTACAACCAAATTTCAACATTGTTTGGGACAAATTACTATAATATTTTAACACAAATAATTCCTTGAGGCCAGGAAATATTGGGGAGAAGTGCTACTTTGTTTTTTGTTTTTTTTTCTTTTTATTTTGCTACTTTGTTTAAAACTAGCCTACTAATTTTTATTGAATTGTATGGTTTTGGCAGGTTAAGATGATATTTTGAAGTTTCCTTTAATCTACAACTGTCCTCAAATAGTGAAGTCCTTCAAATAATTTTATCTGTTGTTATGGTTTGAATATGGGGTGTCAGACAATCCAGCAATGTTCAGAGGTGAGATGATTAGATTATGAGAGCTGTGACCTAATAAATGAATTAATCCATTTGATTAATGATTTGAAAATACCACTGTACTGGGTAGTAACTGTAATTAGGTGAGGCATAATTGGAGGCACTAGGACAGTGGAGACATACTCCTGGGGATTATATCTTGTTCCCCTAACTCCTCACTCCCTCTCTCTGCTTTCTAGCTATGATGAACTGAATAGCTTTCCTCCAACATGCTGTTCTGCTCACCTCAGACCCAGAGCAATGGAATTGACTGTGGTCTTAACCTCTGAAATTGTGAGCCAAAATTAACCTTTTTTTTTTTTCCTAAATTGTTCTTATCAGGTCTTTTTGTCACAGTTATGGAAAGTTGAATAACACATCAATCAGTACAGTTTATTTCTCAATGTGCTGTTTCTGGCCCATCACTCCAAAGGGTGGGTGCTTAGAAGAAACTAAAAAAGTATGGTAAAGGATCTGCTTGAAGGATTGGGATAAGGCCTTTAAAAACCAAACACCCAATGTCATGTCATTTCACTGGGCCCTATCTAGCCTAGCTGCAGAAAGAGGACTGACTGAATTCCTAGCTTTAGGTTTTCAGTCATGACTACAGCTGCCGTGTTCCCATCATTTACAAAACTGTTGCTGATGTTGAGATGGTGTCAAGGGGGTTGATTAAAAAACCAATAGCTCATGGAGTAAAAATTAGAAACATTCAAGAAAGGAAATGGAGGAATGCAGTGGTGTTCCCAGAGTCCTGCTAAGCCCTTTGGTGCTGCAAGCCCCTTTGCATATTGCTATTACATGCCAAGTTTTCCTAACAGTGAAATTAATATTTCTACATCATGATGTCATGTTTTATCCCAAAAGAGGATTAGAATGATAACTATAAGTTAAAAACTCCTTAAAAAAGACAATTAAGCTGGGAAATGAATCTCATGATTCAGAATCCAATAGTGGTTTTTTGGAAGTATTGTAATGCTTTTGATTTCCTGTTCCAGGTGCAGTTTTAAAGAAGTAGATTGAATTTCTTTTCCATCTTTTCTCAGTTCTTGAATTTCATTGGCAGAAGTTTGAATGTTATTCAACATGTTAGACTCTTCACATCAAAATCAAATGTCCTTTTCCTGTCTGATAAATTTAAAGTCTCCTGTCATCTTTCTGTCCACAGATAAAGTATATCTTAAGAGACACAGTGTCATAGTTTGGATCTGAAATGTCCCCCAAAGACTTGTATGTTGAACACTTGGTCTCCAGTCTTTGGTGTAATTGGTAGGTGTTATAAACTTTAGGAGGTAGGGATTAATTGGAAGTAGTATGTTATTGGCTGTATACTCTTGAAGGGTATATATTGATCCTGACCCCTAATCCTCTTCCCCACCTCTGCTTCTGGATGCTGTGAATTGAATAGATTTGCTCCACCATGCCCTTCCTGCCATGATAATCTGCCTTACCACAGGCACAGAAACAATCAAAATAAATGACAATGAGTTGAAACTGTGATCCAAAAATCAATCTTTCTACCTATTAGTTGATTTTCTTAAGTAACTTGTCATTACAGAAAACTGACTAACATATGTAGTTCCAATGTGATTGACTTATCCAGGGTGCATAGCTAGCAATGTTTCTGTAGGTATATCTTGGTGGTAACAGTATCTATCACTGGTCTTTTCTTTTTCCAAGGAAATTAAGATGGCTTGAAGGATTAAATTACAAAAAAAAAAAAAAAACACAAAAAAACAATGGAGCCTAGCATAGTTAATTTTAAATACTCAACAAGGGATGGGTGGCTGTTTTTTTCGCTGAGGCTAGACATTAGCCTACTTAATGAAAAACTGGATCACTGCAGTAAGTGAGAGGGGCTAATTACTTATACATGATAGAAAGTAAAGGGAGATAATAACTATATGTCTCTAGCGTGATTCTGAAGAGAGGTTACCTTTTTTTTAGTTATTTTTATGAGAAACAGGTATATCCCATCCCTGTAATGTTGATTCATCACATAGAGTAAAAAATATATCATTCAAACTTTGACTTTATTAGAGAATAAAAGGAGATGATATTGGGCTGGGGTTGTAGTTAAGTTGTAGAGTTCTTGCCTTGCACACATGGGGCCCTGAGTTTGATCCTCAGCACCACATTAAAAAAACAAAATATAAAAAGAGATGATATTAATAATTAATTCAGGACAAATTAATAGGACTTTCCTGTGCAAATCCCATTCCAATTCTCCTCTCATTCTGTGTTAACTAAGCAAAGTTTTCCTTATAATTGGCCTTCCTTAAGAGTTTTGTCTATGGAAATAATGTAACAATAGTTCATCAATTCAACATGTGGTTTTTGAATTTAAACCAGAGATTTTCCTTTTATAGAGCCTACAGTTTATTAGGGAGATAGCCAGTTAAGCTCTTATTATTTACTGTTATCAGTGTCATTTGAGGGGAATCATGAGGTAGTGTAGGTGGTCCCTACTAGGACTTGGAGGTAAGGAAAGGTTTTCTGGAGGAAGCCACTAATTTCTGAGCTAAGACCTGAGGTGTGATTAAAACTAATTGGGCAAAGAGGTGAAAGAAAGAATTTTTCTAACCAGGTGTACACAGATCAAAGGTCAGAGAAAGCATTTATTCTCTTCAGTTAGTAAAAAATGTGTGTGAATATGAAAGTTAAAGTGAGTAAAGGAGAGGGACAAGGGCTATGGTGAAAGAGATGGGAGATGGTGGCTCTGAGAGAGCACACACCATTCTGGACAAATCTGTGCAACTGCATTGCCAGAGTGGACACACACACCCTTCATCCACATTTTTACATAATACCATATTAGTGTCTGTTGTATTCTGCTACCTTTCCTATCCTCTACTATCCCCCCTCCCCTCCCCTCCCATCTTCTCTCTCTACCCCATACCAGATTTAGCCTTGAATTGGGGGCAAAGGAAAAAACTTCAAATTGAATGAAAATTGAATGTTTTGATTTAGATTAGAATGGACTTTTTAATTTTTTTTATTTTTATGAAACTAAGGTATCTAAGCAAGCAGTAGTGATTTAAACAGCAGTACAATACTTAGGACAAAAATATATGTCCACAACCCTACTCTGTTCTGCCCTTTGATTTCTACTTTCTAGAGGAAATCACTTTCTTTTTTTTAAATACCTTTATTATATTCATTTATTTATATGTGGTGCTGAGGTTTGAACCCAGGGCCTCACACATGCTAGGCAAGTGTTCTACCACTGATCCACAACCCAGGCCCAAGGAAATCACTTTCTTTTTTTAAATTTATTTTTTAGGTGTAGATGGACACAACACAATGCCTTTATTTTTATGTGGTGCTGAGGACTGAACCCGGGTCCCACCCATGCTAGGCAAGTGCTCTACCGCTGAGCCACAATCCCGGTCCCAGGAAATCACTTTCAACTCAACACTTTTAGCAACTATTATTATTTACTTCCAAATTTCTGTTATATCTGGATTGTTCTAACTACAGCTTCCTTTTTTTAACCTTTGTTTTATGGTAAGTGATGATTTAGGTGTCTTGTTTAGGTGTCTGACCACCCTGTCTTGCTTCCTTTCTTCATCAACCCCAGGAACCTCTCTCTCCTCCATTTTCTCAATATAATTATACCATGACTTGTGTTTATTAGTTAGTATTCCATTTTATATTATTATGTCTATGTAAACAAACTTGTAGCTGAGCAAATTATTTCCTGAATTACCTTTTATTCTTTCTGATGTTGTTTAGTTTTTTAATGCTCCTCTTACAAATTCTGCCTCCAAAGTTTGGATATAATTATTAATATAGTCAATAAGGAAATCTATCATTACATTTTTTTTCTTTTGGGCTATTCTTTCTTGAAATCTTTTTCTATGAATGATAGAAAACACATGATTATTGTCTTTCTGTGCTGGGCTTATATGCTTAATTTGATATTCTCCAGTTCTATCCATTTTCCTACAAATGACAGTATTCCATTCTTCTTTATGGCTGAATAATATTCCACTGTGCATACATACCATATTTTCTTTATTCACATATCTGTTGACAGGAATCTAGGCTGATTACATAGTTTTGCTATTGTGAATAGTGTCACAATAAACATGGGTATGTGGGTATAACTTTTGTATGCTAGCTGTATTTACTTTGGATGTATTGCCAGGAGTAGTATAGTATGACTATAAGGTAGTTCCACTTTTGCATTTTTGAAGAACTTCCATACTGTTTTCTATAGTGGCTGTACTAATTTAAGATTCCCACAGGATCCCCCTTTCTCTGCATTTTCATTAGAATTTGGTATTTATTTATTTATTTTTATGATAGGCATTCTAATTGGGATGAAATGGTATCACATTGCAATTTAGATTTGCATTTACCTCATGGCTAATGACATTGAGCATTTTTTTTTTTTGGTATTTCTTCCTGGGGAAGTATTTATTTTCCCATTTTCAAATTGGATTTCTTGCTTCTTTTTTTAAAAATCTTTTGAATTTTATATATCCTGGATATTAATCCTCTGTCAGATGAAGAGCTGGGAAAGATTTTATCCCATTCTTTATGTTGTCCCTTCACTCTGTTGATTGTGTCCTCTGCTGTTCAGAATCTTCATTTGGTGTAATCCCATTTGTCAATTTTGCTTTTGTTTCCTGTGTTTTTGGAAACCTATCCAGAAAATTGTTTGAGCCAATATCTTGAAGTGTTTTTCTTATGTTTTTCTCCAATAGTTTCTGAATTTCAGGTCTTACATTAAGGTTTCTGATCCATTGTGAGTTGATTTAGTATAGTGTGAGAGATACACATCAAGATTCAATCTTCTTCATGTAGATAAGCAATTTTCTCAGCACCTTTTGTTGAAGAGGCTGTCTGTTCTTAAATGTATATTTTTGGCAACTTTATTGAGAATTATTAGGATGCAAATGCATGCATTTGTCTTGACATCCTCTATTCTGTTGCATTGGTTTATGTATAACTGTTTTTATGTTACTTTTGTTACTATGTCTCTGTAGTATGTCTTTGAAATCAGGTATTGTGATGCCTTCAGCTTTGCTCTTTTTGCTAAAAGTTGGTTTGGCAATTTGGGGTCTTTTGTGTTTCCATATGAATTTTATAAATTTTCTAGTTCTGCCAAGAATGTCATTGGTATGTTGATAGTATTTGTGTTAAATCTATATATTGCTTTCTATAGTATTGGAATTTAAACTACATTAATTGTTAAACATAGGACATCTTTCCACCTTTTAGTCTTCTCTTTCTTTCTTTAGTGTTTTATAATTTTGATTGTAGAGATTTTTCATTTCCTTAGATTTAATTAGTTAGGTTTATTCCTAGACATTTAATTTTTTCATGGCTATTGTGAATGGGATTGTTTTCATGATTTCTTTCTCAGCAAATTCATTATTGGTATATATAAAGCTATTGATTTTATATATTAATTTTTATCCTGATACTTTACTGAATTCAGTAAAGTTGTCCTTTGGTTGAGTCTTTAGGTTTTTCTAGTATAGAATCATATCATATCATATCATATCACTTGCAAACTGGGATGATTTTCTATTTGTATGTCTTTTACTTCTTTCTTTTGCTCAATTGCTTTGGCTAAAATTTCTAGGACTATGTTGAATAAGAGTGGTGAGAGTATACACTCTTGTCTTACTCATGATCTTAGGGGAATGCTCTAAGTTTTCTCACATTCAATATTATGTTGGCTATAGGTTGGTCATATATAATCTTTATTCTGTTGAGGTATTATCATTCTATACCTAATTTATTCAGGGATGTTATCATGATATTGTATTTTATCAATGCTTTATTTGCATCTGTTGAAATGACCATGTGATTTTTATCCTTGATTCTATTTATGTGATGCATTACATTTATTGACTTGTATATTTTGAACTATCTTTGGATAGTTGACTATGGTGTAAGATCTTTTTAATGTGTTGATTAATTTAATTTGAAGTATTTTGTTGAGGAATTTTTGCATTTATGGTCATTGTATTCTGGTCTATAGTTGTCCTTTCTTGTGTCAGGTTTTGGTTACAGGGTAATGTTGGCCTTGTAGAATAAGTTTGGAAGGAGATCCTCACTTTCAATTCTTTGGAAAAGTTTAAGAAGCATTGGTGTTAGTTCTTTTTAAAAGTTTGATAAAAGTTAATAGTAAAGTCATGGGCTTTTCTTTGTTGGGAGACTGTTAAATTACTGATTAAGTTGATTCATTTGTTATCAGTCTACTTAGATTTTTTAAATATACTTTTGGTTCAATTTTGCTAGGTCATAGGTTTCCAGAAATTTACCCATTTCTTCTAGGTTTATCAATTTATTAACATTTAATTTTTCAAAATAATTTCTCATGATGCTTTGAATCTCTTTGTATCAGTTGTCTCCTTTTTTATCTCTATTTTTACATATTTGGGTCTTCTCTCTTTCTATTTGACAATCTAATTAAAGCTTTGTTATTCTCAAAGAACCAACTATTGATTTCATTTTTCATTTAGTTTCTATTTCATTCATTTTTGCTCTGCTCTTTATTATTTCTTTCCTTATACTGATTTTGGGTTTGGTTTGTTCTTGCTTTTCTAAAACTTTGGGATACATCAAGTTATTTATTTGCAATCTTTCTCTTTTTATGTAGGAATTCTTTGCTATAAACTTCCCTCTTAGTACTACTTTTGCTGTTTCCCCTGAGCTTTGGTATATTTTATTCCCATTTTTGTTTGATTCAAAGAGTTTTAAAATGTTTCCCCTTTGATAATCTTCAATAAACCACTGTAAAAAAGTGTGAAGTTCAGGCTCCATGTGTGCATATAGTTTCTGTATTTTTTCTAGTTGATTTCTAATTTAATTCCATTGTTAACTGAGAAGATGCACGATATTATTTCAATAATTTGAATTTGTTAAGACTTTTATTATGGCCTAATGTTTTATTCTAGAAAAAATTCCATGTTCTGGTGAAAGAATGTGTTATGGGCTGTGGATGTAGCTCAGAATTAAGCACTTGCATAGCATGTACAAGGTCATGAGTTCAATCCTCAGTAATGCAAAAACAAAACAAAGAGTATATACTCTGCAGCTGTTTGATGGAACATTCTGAAAATGTCTATTAAGTCCAGTAGATCTATAGCATAATTTAACTTGGAATTTTTTTTGTCTCAATGATGTATCTATTTGTGAGTATAGAATTAAAATTCCCCCCTATTATTTTTTTGCAGCTTATTTCTCCCTTTAGCCTAGTGGTATTTGTTTTATAAAATTGGGTGTTCTAATATTTTGTGCATATAGTATTATAATCATGATATAATCTTGATGACTTGATCCCTTGATTATATAGTGGTTTTCCTTGACTCTTATGTATTTGTTCCTTTTAGTTATATATGACAGTATTTACACCAACATGGAGTACAACTTATTTTAATTAGGATCACAGTATTTTGGTTGTAGATGATGTGGAGATTCACTGTGGTGTATTTATATGTACATAGAAAAGTTAAATCAGATCTTCTATTCTTCCCTTCCCTTTTATTGTGGGTAAGCTTCCACATATCAGAGAGAACATTCACATTCAATCTTTGTTTTTTTTTTTTTTGGATTGGCTTATTTTGCTTAGCATAATAGTCTCCAGATCCATTCATTTACCAGCACATGTCATAAAGTCATTCTTTTTATGTCTGAGTAATATTCTGTTATTTATATATATATATATATATATATATATATATATATATATATATATATATATCACATTTTCTTTATCCATTCATCTGTTGAAGGGTATCTGGGTTTGTTCCATAGCTTAGCTATTATGAATTGAGCTTCTATAAACCTTGATGTGGCTCTGTCACTATAGTATGCTGAATTTAAGTCATCTGGGTATTAACTGAGGAGTTTGGGTCAAATGGTGGTTCCATTCCAAGTTTTCTGAAGAATATTCATTCTGCATTTCAGAATGGTTGCACTAATTTGCAGTCCTACCAGCAATGAATGAGTGAAATTTTTTCCCCACATCCTTGCCAACATTTACTGTTACTTGTATTCTTGATAATTGCCATTCTGACTGGAGTGAAATGGAATCTCAGTGTAGTTTTAATTTGTATTTCTCTAATTGCTAAAGATATTGAACATTTTTTTCATATATATTTTGACCATTTGTATTTCTTCTTTTATGAAGTGTTTGTTCAGTTCCTTTGTCCATTTACTAATTGAGGCATTTTTTTGGTGATAAGTTTTTTGAGTTATTTATATATCATGGAGATTAATGCTCTGAGGTACAGGTGGCATAAATTTTCTCCCAGAGTTGAAATTTCATTCATATAGAACATCATTGCAACTTCAATAGGAATTGCAGTAGATCTGTATAGAACTTTTGGTAGTATGGCCATTTGACAATATTATTTCTGTCTATCCAAGTAGGCTTTCTCTCTTCATGCTCTTGTGTTTCTTTTGCTGTGAAGAAGCTATTTAGTTCAATAGCAACCCAATTCATTGATTCTTGATTTGATTTTTTTTTTTGCATTGTGGGAGTCTTATTGAAGAATTTGAGTATTGGGCCTACATTTTTTTTTAAAGAGTTACAATAAAAATCTTTATTTAGGTTTGGTCAGTACAGGTAAGATATACTGGAGTCACAGAGCAATATGCATTAACAGGATACAACAGTTCATAAAAATTGAGTTAACTATGCACACAAATATCTTAAACATTCAGTCACCTAAAGAGAAAATGCACAGATGTATGGTGGAAAAAATTGTATCTAACACTGAAACTACTATAGGATTCCATCAACAAGTCCAACTTTTAGTGATAAAAATCTACGGTACTGGGCAAACTTGGCAGTCATAAACCCACATCTACTCTAACAAGTCTGAATGGTGCGGAAGTATATAACAGCATGAGGAAGAATTCCCTTACACAGCACGGGTTCTAGAGACACAGATTTATACAGACATCATTGTGTTATACTTTTAAGGAAAGATTTCCATTTACAACTTCACATTAACTCATATAAAAATAACTTGACCCTACACAAAATGTCTTTTTAGCAACATTCAAAGTAATTAACTGTTACAATTTCCAAAGTGGCAGAGGTATTGAAGCCAGGGAAAAAATAAAAGAGAAAGGGGAAAAAGAAAAGAATCAAAACAAAAATACACCCATAAAAAGGCAAGTTGTGACAAAAAGTATGCATCAATTTTCTGGACAGTATCCTCTCCCAAATTAAATGACACTGTATAAAAATTTGCTGGAGAAATATTACAAAACTGAACCCTGTACATTTACACTTGAGTCCAAGCCATTCTGAACGTGGCGGGAACCCACAGTTCGGTTACCTTTCCCACTCACTGCTTTCTCCTCTTGAGGGTCATGATTGGAGTCTGTGTCATTTGAATGATGTGTAAGAGAATTTTCACTGCCCGTGGGAGAGTCTACACTTTCATACCCCGCACTGAGTTGGTTTACGTAACTACTACCTCCTCTGCCAGTTCTCTCCTCTGAGCTGTTGGAGGCCTTATTACCATTCCCTGGAGAAGAAGGAAAGTCATCCTCTGTTGTGTTCCCCTCCCTGTGAAATCCAGACCCAGACGTCCTCTGACGGGAGGAGCTGCCATTGCTTGGTCCATTTGCCAGACGACTGCAGTCTTTACTTGTGGCCTCTGCCTGTTCTACAGGTTCAGAAGATGTAGTCCTGCTGGTACTTGGGCCTGAGGCTTGAGACTGCTGCTGTTGGTACTAAGCCAACTGCTGGCGTGTCTCCTTCAGTTGTTGCTGAAGAACTAGAATGGTACTCTGCATACCTTCTACTTCTTCGTCAAGTTGTATGATGAAGTCATTTAGTTCATCCTGACTGCTTTTAAGTTCCTCACTATATTTCTTCTGTAAAGCCAACTCTGCTTCAAGCTGTGCAATACGACCCTGGGACAGTTGCCTTCCAAGCTCCTGGTTCTCCTGGATAAGCATTCGACACTTCACCATTAACTTTTTGCCTGTTTGGAATTGATTTGAATGATTAAGAAAGAACTTAAGTCACCCTTGTTAAAACTGCACTTAAACGATGGGACAAGCTGGAACATTTATCTTCTACTCATCTCAGACTCCATTATCACCAAGCGAAAATTCAAATTGGTGACTTATAGAATGTTCTGATGAAAAAAAATTCATCTCCAGGATTGGATGGAAGCATGAAGAAAATAATGCCTCATTTATCTAAATGATCATATGAATTTTCTAGAAATGGTCACTATACATTTTTTTTGTTTCGCAAAATGTCTCACTTAGGCCAGCCCATAGTTCCAACATATTATGTCCCCAATCTTCTGGCAGGCACCCTGTGAGATTGTCCCACATTAATTTCTACTACAATACTCTAGGACAAAGTGTCAAAAAGTAATAAGTATCCAGTCTCCTTGTCTTTTATGATACCAGCTGGAACAAAGTAGGTGTTTTAAAAATGAGATAGCTTTTTCCTTCACTTTGAGAGCACAGCAACCATTTTTCCAAAATGAATCTGCTCTCCACAGCCCCCCAAAATTAAAATGTTAAGAGTACAACAAAATCATAGTATTCCTTGAACTTTGGGGGAAAAAAAAGCGACTATTCCAAGGCACATTTAATTTAATATCAAGAGTGTAATACAAAAGGCCCCAATACAACGAAGGAACACATTCCCCCATTAACACCAGTGACAATGCTCTTTTAACATGTGCCTGTTGAATGGGATGGGGATTCATAAAGTTCACTACTGAGAAAAAATAATGCAGTGAGTCTCATCATCACAGCCAATGTCCTTATACAATCTAGTTGTGAAATGAACGTTCATAACGCTTCACACAGTTTAAACCTGAAGTTCAATACCACACCTTCATGTCTGCACAGTCCTCAGTTGTCTGCAGTCTTTAAAACCATTCAAAGAACAAACCATTGATGAAAACCACATTGATTTAAGGCTCCATTATGTAAGAGAGAGCCCTAAGCTAGATGGTTAAATATATGCTCTACTTGTACTGACAGCTATTATTTGATTTTCTCATGGGTGGCAGCTAGACCCGCAAATAAAGGGGAGCGCCGGGGCTGCGGCTGCGCGGTCTAGGCCCTTGTGACTGGCGGCCTGGAGAGGATTCAAGATGACCAATGAAGAACCTCTTCCAAAAAAGGTTCAACTGAGTGAAACAGACTTCAAAGTTATGGCAAGAGACGAGTTAATTCTAAGATGGAAACAATATGAAGCTTACGTTCAAGCTTTGGAGGGCAAGTACACAGATCTTAACTCAAATGATGTAACTGGTTTAAGGGAGTCTGAAGAAAAACTAAAGCAACAGCAGCAGGAGTCTGCACGCAGGGAAAACATCCTTGTAATGCGACTAGCAACGAAGGAACAAGAGATGCAAGAGTGTACTACTCAAATTCAGTACCTCAAGCAAGTCCAGCAGCCGACTGTTGCCCAACTGAGATCAACAATGGTAGACCCAGCGATCAACTTGTTTTTCCTAAAAATGAAAGGCGAACTGGAACAGACTAAAGACAAACTGGAACAAGCCCAAAATGAACTGAGTGCCTGGAAGTTTACGCCTGATAGGTAAACAAATCATACTCCCCAGTCAAGACTTCCCTGACAGTCCCACTGCGAGAAAGCTGTGGTGGGACAGCCAAGTACTCGTTTCCACACCAAGACTCAGACTTTTTGAGCAAAAAAAAAAAAAAAAAACACATTCTTATACCGTGCAGCTTGTAATGATTAATGTAAAACTTACTAGATGAACCTTGTGTTTCAGCTTTTTTTTCTTCCCCTTCCCTTTGCTTCTGAGGCCTGATGTCGTCGGACTATTCCGAAGAAGAGGCTACCTCCAAAAAATTCCCCTTCTAGAACATGTAGACACTTGAGAAATGTTTCTGTTTGAAGAAAATAGAGGGAGAAACAGATGTCTTAAGTCTGTGGCACACTGTGTCTTCAGACAGTTTGGAGGATTGAAAACCTAGAGATTTAAAAATCATGAATTGAACATGTAAAATTCCAGTAAAATGTAAAAACGGAATATGCATCGCTCTTAGCCTTGAGCATAATGACTTAGAGACACTGTTTATCAGTTTTGCCAATAAGACTGTAGACTTCATGATTGTTGTTGAACTTCTGGATCAAAACTCAAATGAGGTGATATTGCCTTTAAAGGTTTTTCTGGGCCTACATTTTCTTCTAGTAAATGTAGGGTTTCTCATCTAATACCTAGGTCTTTGATCCACTTTGAGTTGAGTTTTGTGCAGGGTGAGAGAAGTTAAATTTCATTCTGCTACATATGGATTTCCAATTTTCCTAGCACAATTTGTTTGAGGAGGTTATATTTTCTCCAATGTATGTTTATGGTGCCTTTGTTTAGTATAAGATAATTGTATTTATGTGGATTTTTCTCTGTGACTTCTATTTTGTTCCATTGGTCTCAATGTATGTTTTGGTGCCAATACCATGATGTTTTTGTTACTATAGCTCTGTAGTATAATTTCAGGTCTGGTATTGTAATGCCTCCTATGTCACTTTTCTCACTAAGTATTGCTTTGGCTATTCTAGGCCTCTTATTTTTCCAAATAAATTTCATGATTGCTTTTTCTATTTCATGAAGAACATCATTGCAACTTCAATAAGAATTACATTAGATCTGTACAGCACTTTTGGTAGCATGGCCACTTGACAACATTATTTCTGCCTGTCCAAGAACATGGGCAATTTTTTCATATTTTTTTTAAAGAGAGAGAGAGAGAGAGACAGAGAGAGAGAGAGAGAGAGAGAGAGAGAGAGAGAGAGAGAGAAAGAGAGAGAATTTTTTAGTATTTATTTTTTAGTTCTCGGCAGACACAACATCTTTGTTGTATGTGGTGCTGAGGATCGAACCCGGGCCGCACACATGCCAGGCGAGCGCACTACCACTTGAGCCACATCCCCAGCCCCAATTTTTTCATATATTAAGGTCATCTTCAGTTACTTTCTTTAGTTAGTGTTCGGTAATTTTCATTGTAGATGTCTTTCAACTCTTTTATTAGATTACATCCCAAGTATTTTATTTTTTTGAGACTATTGTGAAGGGAATAGTTTTCCTAATTTTTCTTTCAGCTGATCCATCATTGGTGTATTGGAATGCAGTTGATTTATGGGTGGTAATTTTATATCCTTACACTTTGCTGAATTTGTTTATGAGTTCTAAAAGTTTTCTGGTGAGTTTTTGTGTTTCTTCTAAATAAAGGATCATATCATTGGCAAGTAGGGATAGTTTGAGCTATTCTTTTTCTATTTATATCCCTTTAATTTCTTCCTTTTGCTTAATTGCTCTGGCTAGAGTTTCAAGGACTATGTTGGGTGGAAGTTGTTAGAGAGGTCATCCCTGTCTTGTTCCAGTTTTTAGAGGGAATGCTTTCAGTTTTTTTCCATTTAGAATGATATTGGCCTTGGGTTTAATGTATACAGCTTTTTACAATGTGGAGGTATTTGCCTACTATCCCTATTTTTTCCTAGTGTTTTGAGTTTGAATGGATCTATATTTTTCAAATGTTTTTCTGTATCTGTTGGAATAATCATGTGATTCTGGTCTTTTTGTCTATTGGTGTTGTAAATTACATTTATTGATTTCTGTATGTTGAAACAAACTTGCATTCCTGGACTAAAACTCACTTGGAAATGGTACACTGTCTTTTTAATGTGTTTTTGTATGTAATTTGCCAGTATTTTATTAAGAATTTTTGCATCTATATTCATCAGGGATATTGGCCTGAAATTTTCTTTCCTTGATGTATCTTTGTCTGGTTTTGCAATCAGGATAATACTAGCTTCAGAGTAATATGAATTTGGAAGGGTTCCCTCCTTTTCTATTTCATGGAATAGTTCAAGGATGATTGGTGTTAGTTCTTGTTTTAAGGTGTATAGAACTTGGCTAAGAATCCATCTGGTCCTGGGCTTTTCTTTGTTGGTAGGATTTTGATGACATCTTCAATTTCATTGCTTGAAAATGAATGGCTTAAATTTTCTACGTTCTTCTTTTTGGATAGATCATATGTTTCTAGAAATTTGTTGATGTCTTCAAGATTTTCTATTTTATTGGAGTATAGTTTCTGATCATCCTCTATATTTCCATGATGATATTTTCTTTTTCATCATGAATTTAAGAAATTTAAGTTTCTTCCCTCTTTCTCTTGTGTTTCAGTCAGATTTTTTTGCTGCTGTGACTGAAGGATCTGACCAGAACAATTGTAAAGGAGGAAAAGTTTATTTGCAGGCTCATACTGTCAAAGGTCTCAATTCATAGACAGCCAGTTCCATTCCTCAGGGCTCAACAGACCATCATGGCAGAAGAGTACAGAGAAGAGAGAGAGAGTCAGTCTACTGTCCAGATAAAAAATATATACCCTAAAGCCATGCTCCCAATGCCCATCTCCTCCAGCCATACCCTACCTATCTTCAGTTATCACTCAGTTAATCCCTATCATGGGATTAATTCACTGATTGGGTTGAGCCTCTCACAACCCAATCTTTTCTCCTCTGAACTTTCTTGCATTGTCTTACACGTGAGCTTTTGGGGGATACCTCACATCCAAACCATAACATCTTAGTTAGCATGGCTAAGGGTTTATCACTTTTATTTATTTTTTCAAAGGATGAACTTCTGGTTTCTTTGATTTTTAAATTTTTTTTGTTTAAATTTTATTGATTTTGGCTCTGATTTTAATTATTTCCTGTCTTCTAATGTTTTTAGTGTTGATTTATTCTTTTTCCAGGGCCTGGTGATGTAATGTTAGGTTATTTATTTGATGACTTTCTGTTCTTTTAATTAATGAGCTCAGTGCTATGAACTTTCCTCTTAGAACTATCTTGATGCATCCCAGAGATTTTGATATGTTGTGTTACTATTTTCATTTATTTGTGAGCACTTTTTAAAAATTTATCCCTGATTTCTTCTGCTATCCGTTGATCATTCAATAGCATATTGTTTAGTCTCCAGGTGTTAGAGTATCTTCTATTTTTATTATATAGTTTATTTCCAATTTTATTCCATTATGATATGATAGAATGCAAGGTATTAACTCTATTATTTTGTATTTGCTAAGCATTGCTCTGTGGCCTAAGAAGTGGTCTATTTTAGAAAATTATCCATGTATTGCTTAGAAGAAAGTGTATGCAGTCATTGATGAGTGAAATATTCTATATATGTCTATTAAGTATAAATTATTAACTATACTTTTAATTTTATAGCTTCTTTGTTTAGTTTTTATTTGGAAAATCTATCCAGTGATGAGATAAGCATGTTAAAATTTCCTTGAATTATTGTGTTATGGTACTGGATTCTTGAAATTGATAAAGGTTTGTTTGATATACATAGATGCTCCGTTGTTTGGAGTATAAATATTTACAATTGTTATATCTTGTTGATGTATAAAAAAGGTATTAAATGACCTTCTTTGTCCCTTTTGATTAACTTTGGTTTTAAGTCCACTTTATCTGATATAAGGATAGAAACCCCTGCTTGTTTACAAGATCCATATGAGTGATACATTTTTTCCCATCAGTTTACCTTTAGTCTGTGGATGTCTTTGCCTATGAGGTGAGACTTTTAAAGAAAGTACATTGTTGCATTTTGCTTTTTAACCCAATTTGCCAGTGTATGTGTTTTTATTGATGAGTTTAGGTCATTTATGTTCAGTGTTTTCATTGACATATAATTTTTATTCCATCATTTTGAGTTATTTCTGGTTTTTAATTTGAATTAGTTTCTCATTTGATTGACTATTCTTCTAGTTTAGTTCCTCCCTTTGCTGGTTTTCAATTTTATTTTTAATTTTTTTCTTCATGAAATATTTTATTGTGTATGTTTTATAGTGAAGGCTTTCTAGTTGTGAATTATCTTCAGCTTTGTTTACTGTGGAGGTTTTTATTTCATCATCAAACCTGAAGTTTAATTTTTGCAGATATAGTATTCCTAGTTGGCATCAATTTTCTTTCAGGGATTGGCATATATTATTCCAAGTCCTCCTAGCTTTTAGTATCTGGGTTGAGAAAAGAGCTGAGAACTGGATTGATTTCTCTCTAAATATGACCTGTCTTTTTTCACTAGCAGATTTAAAATTTTATGTTTATTCTGTATGTTGGGCATTTTCATAATGATGTTCCTTGGTGTAGGTCTGTTGTAATTTTTTATATTTGGAGTTCTGTAAGCTTCCTGTATTTGATTTTGCATTTCATTCTTAAGGTTTGAGAAATTTTCTGATATTATTTCATTGAAAAGATTGTGCATTCCTTTGATTTGTATCTCTGAGCCTTCATCTGTCCCAATAAATCTTAAATTTTATCTTTTGATGTTATCCCATACTTGTTGAAAAATCTGTTTGTGTTCTCTTAACATCTTTTCTCTATTACCAACTTTATTTTCCAGATTATATATTGTGTCTTTATTGCCTAAAACTCTTTTAAGTTGTCTAATCTGCTGATTATGCTTTCCATTGAGTTGACTTATTGATTCCTTTATTCATTTTGAGAATTTCTGATTGATTCTTCAGGATTTCTATCTTCTTATTGAAGTGATCTTTAACTTCTTAAATTTTCTCTCTGACTTTACTCATTATGTCATCTTTTATCTCATAGATCATTGTAAGTATAAACTTTCTAAATTTCTTCTCTGACATTTCCTCCACTGTGATATCATTGGATTCTGTTAATGTTTTGTTTGGGATGATTTGTTGGGATGATTTGTTCCCTTGCTTTTTCATGCTGTTTGTATATCTACCCTTTATCAGTAAGAATCTAAGTATCATAGCTTCTACCCTATGAATTTATAGTGTTCCTGAAGATTTCTTGTACCTCACATTTTAGAGACAGACAAAAAATAACAACAACCAATGGAATCAATGTTCAGCATGTTATGGTTTAGAAGTGAGGTATCCCCCCCAAAGCTCCTGTGTGAGATGATGCAAGAAAGCTCAGAGGAGAAATGATTGAGTTATAAGAGGCCTAATCCAATCAGTGACTTAATCCCCTGGAATGGATTAACTGAGTGATAACTGAAGTGGTAGGGTGTGGCTGGAGGAGGTGGGAATTAGGACATGCTATAGGGTATATATTTTGTATCTGGAGCTGGAGTTTTTCTCTCTGCTTCCTGATGTGAGCTGCTTCCCTCTGCCATACCACCATGATGTTTGGCTTCACCTCAATCCCTGAGGAATGGAGCTGGCCTTCTATGAACTAAGACCTCTGAAACTGTGAGCCCTCAAATAAACTTTTCCTCCTTACAGTTATTCTGGTCAGATTCTTTACTCACAGCAATGAAAAAGCTGACTAAAGTACAGCATTAAATAAATGCTTAGTTATTATTTTGGCATCTGCAATGTTAATTGGCACAATAAACATAAATGGTATGATAGGCAATTGCCAACAGTAGAGATATTATGTTTACAAAAGGTTTTCTATTTCAAAAAGGTGAAGAGGAGAATGCAGAGATGAAGGATGTAGTAATTGAAAGGGAGGATGAGAGACAGTTAAAGGGAGTTAAAAGGAGAGTTAAAGATATAACAATAAAATTTGACTGTTTGTGAAAGAAAAGAGAGTAAAAGAATCAAGGGAAATAGGATAAAGACAACATGAAACAACAACACCATAACAAAATAATAAAAAACAAAGACAAAGTACACTAATCTAAAACCCTTGTCCTCAAAAGACAGAGTCAAGAAAATAACTGCCTTCAAGAAATGCTAGAAATGAAAGGAGTGAGAAAAATATGTATATGTAAAAATTTCCATGAACCATCCAGCACAAAAAAGTTAAAAAAAAGTTCTTGACAGAAGATTAAGAAATTGTTTCCATTGCAATGGTTGAAAAATTGTCAATAATATTATATGTTGGTGTTTTGTTCTCATTTGTATTTCTGTTTTTTCCTTGAGGTATGCATCATTGTGTGTAAGAGTAGTAGTCATGGGCTGTCAATTCCTTCTTCTTTTTGTGGAGCTAGTCAACTTTGCCCATTCTCAGCTTCCCTTCTCAGAAGATGAGGTGAGGTGGGTTGGAGAGTGTTGTCTACTCCAATAACAGTGAGGGATCACTGTAAAGTTCTGTGAAAGGGGTTCCCCACAGCAGAGCTTCCAGAAGTGGGGCTTTGGTCTAGCTAGACCCCTGGTGCTTTGTAGAATGATGTTTGGTGAAGGTTTTAAATCAGCATACCTCCAGAGCCCAGCTGGTTCTAGTCCGTGCTAAGTGTCTGTATCACTGGAATCTCCCCTGGGTTCCATTCAAATGGTGGAGGAGCTACTCCTTTGCCCTCCTCTGCTTCCTGCAGCTCTCATATCTCAGCCCCCTGGGCTCAGTCTGAAAATGCACATTCACTCCCCCTGTCCAATCAAGTTCCCAGTTGTCCCCAGCTAGACATGTGACCCATAAGACTCAAACAATGAGAGACACCCAATATCTTTGGGTCTGAATATCTTGAATTACCTTGGGTTCTATAGTTTCCCCACCTGAATGTCATCTGGTTTTCTAGTCACACTTGGTTGCATGACAGGCCTCTGCCAGGTCAGGTTTTTGGACCCAGTTGGAATTACACAGCTCTTGGTGCTGGGTTTGGACCTATACCCACTGGCCACCATAGCACTGCAGGAAAAGATGGTAGATGTCTCCTCTGCAGACCACTGTGAGATGCTGCAGCATCTCTCTCACATGAAAACAAATTGTAGCTCATCCACTGGATCAACTTGACATTGTTCCTGATTATTTCCCTTTCCACTTCAAGACACACCTCAGCGCCAACCAACTAACAGGGTTCTCTTAGTCTCCGCAACTTGCCCATGGTGGACCTGTATCAGACAGTGCTGCTGGTGTTTTATTTTTCTTTATTTTTTTAAAATTTTATTGTATCCAAACTTATGAGTCCCTAGGCTGTTCTGAGTGTTCAGTATTAAATCCCAGGAGGATTTCATTTTTTTACTGACCTTAAAGAGAATCTTTTTGTCCACTTTCCTGGTCTCATGCCACAGAGCAGTTTGGAAAGTAACATTCTCTACTGTGCCATTTTGACCCCCACCTCTTTGTCTCTTATTTCTGTTTTTGTCTCAAAGTCTGTTTATTTTTTATGTAAGTATAGATATTCCCATTTGCTTCCAGATTCTACTTGCTTGAAATATAATTTTCCATTATTTCACTTTCATACTGTATGCATCTTTATAAGTGAATTTCTTATAGGCAGTGAATTGTTGGGTATTGTTTTTCAGGCTATCTGTGTCTTTTAATTAGAGAATTAAAACCATTTACATTCAGAGTAATTACACAAAGGTATAAACTTGCTCTGTAATTTTGTTAATTTTCTGCTAGTTGTTTTGAATATTTTGAATATTCTGCATTTATTTCTTCCTTTTTTACTCATCTTTTTGACTTGATGGTTTACTATATTGTAATGTTTTATTCTTTCCTATTTGTCATTTGTGTATCATTTGTGTATCAATATATGTGGGGAATCTAGTGGGATTTATCTTTTCATGAGGTTTCACAATGCTGATTGTCTTTCTTCCTCTTCTGAATGGAGGTATATGAACTTAAGCATCATTTGTAATGCTTATTTAGTAGTAATGAATTGGATTATTTTATAATTATCTTGGAAGGTCTTTATCTCTTCTTTAATTCTGAAGGATAGGCTTGCTAGGTACAATAATTTTGGTTGGCAATTATTTTCTTTCAGATCTTGAAAGCATCATTCCATGCCCTCCTGGGTTTCAGGATTTTTTGTGAGAAATATCCTGTTATTCTGATTGCTTTACTTTTATATGTGACATGATATTCCTATCTTCCATCCTTTAAAATTCTTTCTTTGGATTTATTTTTGACATTTTAACTATAATGTATTGTGGGGATGTTCTTTTCTGGTCTTGTCTATTTGGGGTTCTAATATATCCAGTATCTGAATGTCCATCTCATTCAGATTAAAAAATTATCTATTATTTAATTGAATAGGTTATTAGTGCCATTAGCTTGTATCTCAGTTCCTTCTTTAATACCAATGAGCCTGAAATCTCTTAATATTTTCCCAGAGTTCTTGGCTATTCTATTCATATTTTATTTTTTTCTTTATTGCTATCTGAGTGTTCACGTACATATACTTTGTCTTCAAGGCCTGAAATTTTGTCTTCTATTTGATCTAATATATAAAATTTTCAATTGAGTTTTTTAGATTGAATTTTTATTTCTAGGATTTCTATTTGGTTCTTCTTTTTTTAAGAGTCTTTCTTTATTGAAATACTCTTTTATATCCTGCATTTTCTTCCTTAGTTCATTTCTTAAATCTTTTAGTTCATTGATCATGTTAATAATCAACTTTTAAAATTCTTTATCTGGTTATTTCCTCCACTTTGGTGTCTGTGGGATCAGTTATTGGAATGTTATAAGCTTTGTGGGGTGTCTTAGTTTATCATGTTTCCTTTATTTATATGTTAATACGAATCTGCTGAATAGATACCTCTTTTGCAGTTTTTTGAGGGGATTTTCATGAGCTGCTTTCTGTTCACTATGTGTCCCAGGTTGGAGGTGTATATAAGTGTCAAAACTCCCACTCTGTATAATCACAGTGCTATTCAGTCCCTAACACCACACTAAGGAGATAATATTGACTAGTAACTCTGACCACTTCAGAGAAAATCCATATACTAATAAACCTTTAAAAGCTTATTGAAAATGTTCTACTCAATTCCATTAACCCAAAAATAGAAAAGGGAAGTAATGCTCTAGAATAGGCTTAGAAATTAGTTATGTAGGGAAGTAAAATTACTATTGAACTACATTGGGCATGAAAATGAAAAAGAGAAAAAAGAAAGAAAAGAAAAAATGGGGAAGACAGAAGCAGATAATGCAAAATGAGAGAGATAACAGGAGAGAGACTATAAAAATGACCAAGTAGAAAAAATCTAGAATTAATAAATAAAATTAACACACTAAAACATTAAAGAAATGTAAAAAAATTAGATTAAGGAATGCATAAAGCAAATGATAGCGGGAAACCTATTAACATAAAAGATAGTATCAGTGAAATAAAAAACCCTGATATTAGAGAGTCTTAAAATTATCCCTTTCTATGTTATTTAAGATTGAAAGATTTGTTTTACTGGGCCTTCCAGACTTGGATTCCATCAGATTTGGGGAGGCTTAACAAATGCCCACACTTCCTTGGCTTGATGTAAAAATTTTCCTGGGCATGAAGGTAGCAATCACGCCAGCCCTCATTCTGCTATATATTAAATACCTCCCACACTCTCCTGTTTAGTCTTTTGCTTCAAAAACTGCATTGACCTTTTTTATAAAAATTAATTTAATTTTATCTATTTGCATAGGCTTTTTTTTTTTCAGAATCTATTGCTACAGTCTGCCCAAGTTTGAAATGAATCTACTAGGCTTCCTCCTTTCTTTGGTGTGTCTGGGAGCCTAATGACTTTTTGGAGGGTCAGAGTAAAAGTCTTCTACTTGTCTATGCTCTAGTGGCCAGGTCTCTCCCTGGTTGAGACCATAGTCTTCTGTGCCCACTTGTAGAAATGCTTCATGAGCCCAAAATAGATGTGAACTTGCTTGTGTAGATTTCTGATTCTGGGAGCATAGCAGCCCATGGCAGAGGTCAAGCTGCTCAGCAACAATGATACTGAACAGCCACGGCAGAGGTGTGGGGTGGCAACTCCTGACCAGGGTGTGTGCATCATTGGGTCCCATCAGGGGCAGGCTGGATGGTGCCCACTGTCTGGGGTTCATGTGTATTTAGGCAGCTGCTAGAGCATGCACAACATTGGTTGGCAGTCAGGGCACATGCATTAGAGGGCCACTGTTGGGGCACACTGGAGCTTGGCTGTTTCTGTGGCATAGTTGGCTATGGCCTGAATCTGGGGTATGCATATATGTGGGCAGTTGTATGGATGTGCACAGCTTCAGCAGGTTGCTGTAGGTGTGCTCAGTGCTGGATATCTGCTGGAGCATGTTTGGCAGTGGCCAATGTCTGGGGTGCACCCATAAGTAAGGCACTACTGGGGTTCAGCTTCAGCATGTGGCTGGAGCATGCATGACAGTGACTCCTGCTTGGGCACACTCAGTGGTGGCTGGAAGCTGCGGTATGCGCATCTGTGGGGTGTTTCTCGGGACTGTACTGTTCTGCTGAGGTATGGGTAGCTTCTGCTGGCAACTGGGGCTTGTGTAGCTACTATATCAAGGACAGTTGTTGCTCCACAGACACCACACTCCCTGAGAATTACTTGCTCTTTGTTCCACTTGTTCCCACTTCCCTTGATCAGAGATTGTGGGGGGTCAGCTCTCCTACAACCTTCATCTGGAAGTGATCCCTTTGCACAGATTACTTGGACAGCCTGTTACGAAGGCATTCCCTATAGTAGTATTTGCTGTTGTCTAGGTGGGATGAATCTGCATAGATTTAATTCCTTCTAGTGAGGCAGGCTTAGGTGTGATCTCTATAAAATGGCTGTCCACCAGTTTTCTACCAGCAATTTGAGATAAGCTGTGTACATCTCATTCACCAAGTTAATTTGAAGTTCCTACTCTGGCTTAACAGCTTAACTGTCTGACTTTCTTTCTACCATTAATTACAGGGTCTGGCTCATTGGTAGAATGCTTACCTAGTTCCAACCCCAGCACTGCAAAACAACAACAAAGCCCACCACTGTACTCACATTTTTTTCCAAATTAAACTTGTCAGCTTTGACTCTTCCTCTTTCTCCCTTTTCTTCTTTCCCCAACAACTTGCCCTGGCTAGGGTTCAGGAATAATAAATCCTTTACTGTTCTCTGTTCCAGTAACCAGAATTTCTGAGTCCCTTCAAGTCAATATTGTGTCTTAGTGCATTCCCTGTCACCCGCTTCTCCAATAAACTGTTCTCCCACTGCTTTGATTCCATACTAAAGAGGAATTGAGGTTTGCTGTCTTGTTCTACTATGCCATCTTGTCAACCTTGACAGTATTGATATTAGCTTTGTTACTTGAAAGTGATTCTCATATTGGTTGCTCCATTTGTGGTAAAGGGTCTGAAGCTCGTGTCTTCTGATTATACACTGATGCAGATCCCAATGTTTCACAGGAAGAGTAAGGTTCTGGGATTCATAGCTTCCCCCACTTTGGCACTCAGACACAGACTTGTCAACAATGCACCATCTGACAGGATATGGGTGCAACCAATGTAGAGGATCTGCATAGGTATGGTTTCAGCCAAAAGTGTGTTAACCTTCTTTGCTATGAATATTGGGGTATCAAGAAAGAACCTTAGATCTCCCAAGCTGTGCCTACTTGGGGATGAGTTGGTAGCTTGGAGATTTTGTCCCCTGTTAAGGTTTGAATATAAAATGTCCCTTGAAAGTTCATAAGTGAGACAATGCAGGTATGTTTACAGGTGAAATGATTAAATTATGAGGACTGTGATCTCATCAGTAGGTTGCTCTACCAGAATAGATTAACCGGGTGTTAACTGTAGGCACGTAGTGTATTGTTGGAGGAAGTAGGGACATGCCTTTAGAGTTTATATTTTGTCTGTGGCACCTCCTCCCCTTCTGCTTCTTGGCTGTCATGTCCTAAGCTGCTGTTCTGTACCCCACACTCTATCATGATTTTCTGCCTCACCTGGGGCCCAGAGTAATGGAGTCAGCATTCATGGACTAAACCTCTGAAACCACAAGCTAAAATAAACTTTTCCTTCTCTTTTCAGGTATATTGGTCACAGCCATGCAAAGCTGGCAAACACATCCTCATTCTTTTTTATTATGAGAGCTTTATAGTTATACATAGTAGTTCGGTTCATCCAAACAAACTCTTACATGCATGGAAATTGATTTCAGTTCATGATCCCCCCTTTCCCACTCCCTCTCCCATTCTCATGCCTCGACTCTACTGGACTTCCTTTCAGGAAAAGCAGAATATATGTGGGGCCCCAGAGATGAAAGGTCTCATCTATTAATTTGTATTTGATAAGTTCTTTATGAAATCTTATCCTTTCCTCCCAATTTCATTTATTTTACTCCAGCTTCTGAATATAAGAGAATATTTGACCTTTGAGTTTCTGAGTTTGTTTAATTTACCTTAGTATGACATTCTCCATTTCCATCCATTTACCAGCAAATGCCATAATTTCATTCTTTATTATGGCTGACTAGAACTCTATCTCTCTGTGTGTGTGTGTGTGTGTGTGTGTGTATCACAATTTCTTTTTTCTTTTGATTGAAAGAAGGGCATATAATCATGGTTGATTAAAAGAGTGGAATAACCCTATAATAATAATGTCAATCAGATTAACATACAAAATACTGAGGTTTATTTTACATATTAAGAACTCATAGTATAATATTGATAGAAAAGAGAAAAAGGCCATAGTTCCTCAATTGTGTTTGCTTCTGTGTTATCTGTCAAGGAAACTAATCTTCAAGCTATCTATGATAAGATTGAAATTATCACAATTTATAAATCTAGTCATCTTTTGAGGGACATCTGGGTTGATTTCATAATTTGGATATTGTGAATTATGTTGCTAGAAACATCGATGTGCTGTGCTGCTCTAGTATGCTGATTTTCAGATGTTTCAGGAAAAGCAGAATATATGTGGGGTCCCAGAGATAAGAAAATGCAGGGGTTTCTGAATATCTGAGCAGTAAAAATTCAGACAGAATGACCCTCCTTAAGATGACTCCTGGGTACTGAATGTTGACAGTTCAATGGGACATGCATTGAATACCTTCTCCAAAGGCAGCCTGCTATGTAGACTCCAGGTCTCTTATCTATTTAGGTTTTATGTCTGGAAAGTCCTGGCTTCTACACTAATAGACATCCCTGGGACTATCTTTCTTTTACCTATACCCACTGCTGAAGGGAAGATTCCTCCTCCCCTGGTCAGTGTTCTAGGGCACTCTGTTTTTCTTGTTATTCTGCTATCCCACATCTCTGGATTTCACCAGGCTTCTGTCTCTCTACTATTGAATCCTAGCATTCTCCAACAGCCATTCAACATGAAAGAACATACCTGTTGCTTTGTTTGTATCCAAATGGAGGAGCAGGTAAGTGCTGGGTGCCTCTCTTCTACCATCTTTCCCTTCCAGAATATTTATCAGATTGAATTTAAAAGTATTCATTCAATGTTACATGTTTAGTAATATAATGAAGGAATAGTCAGGCATGGGGACTATACTTTTAGATTCAAATTTTATAAAAAGTATGAATACAAGTGATCAATGGGAATACAGCATGAAAGGCAAGTGCATAGTACTAGGGCCACATATGAGAGGGGCATTTAACTCTGGAGTAGAGTAAAATATGGATTGAGGAAGCAAATATCAAAGGTCACATGTTCTGTCATTACATGTATATGAAATATCCAGAATAGGCTAATCAATAGAGATGAAAAGCACATTAGTAATTGCCAGGGGCTGTAGAGAAGGAAGAATGGGAAGTGACCAATTAATGGGTATGGTATTTCATTTTAGGGTAACAAAAATACTCTGAAACTATATAGTTATTTTTTCAACTTTATTTTTTATTCTTATTAGTTATACATGACAGTAGAATGTATTTTGGCATATTATACATATATGGAGTATAACCTCTTATTCTTCTGGTTGTAAATTATGTATAATTACTTTGGTAATGTAATCCTAAGTGCACGTGGGAAGGTTATGCTAGTTCATTCTACTATATTTTCTATTCCCATTCCTCTCCCTTCCCTTCATTCCCCTTTGTCTAATTCAAAGTAATTCATTCTTCCCTACCTCTGATTATTGTGGATTAGCATTTGAATATCAGAGAGAACATTTGGCCTTTGATTTTTGGGGAGACTGGCTTATTTCACTTATCATGATATTATCTAGCTGCATCCATTTACTGGCAAAAGCCACAATTTCTTCTTTATAGCTGAGTAATATTTCATTGTGTATATATACCACAGTTTCTTTATCTATTCATCTGTTGAAGGGCACCTAGATTGGTTCCATAGTTAGCTATTGTGAGTTGAGTTGCTATAAACATTGATGTGGCACTGTCAACCGTAGTAGGCTAATATAGTCCTTTGGGTATAAATTGAGGAGTAGGATAACTACGTCAAATGGAGGTTCCATTCTAAGTTTTCTGAGGAATTTCCATTGTTCTTTCCAGAGTAGTTGCTCCAATTTGCAGTCTCACCAGCAATTGAGTGAACCTTTTCCACCACATCCTTGCCAATATTGATTGTTACTTGTATTCTTGATTATTGCCATTCTGATTGGAGTGAGATAAAATCTTAGTGAGATGATGAAACTACATAGTTTTGGTGGCTGCAAAACATTGTGATTGTATTAATGCCACTGAATCGTACACTATAAGATGGTTAATTGTATGTCATATAAATTTTACTACAATACAAAAAATAAAATGAGAGAGCAAACAGGAGACTATTATAGTCCTAATGTGAAATACTTTTTAATATTTTATTTATTTTAAAAATATTATATTTATATGTTGTTTTTTGGTAGCCAGTACTGAACCCAGTGTGCCTAACCACCCACCAAACCACATCCCCAAACTTTTCAAAATATTTTATTTAGAAACAGGTTCTCACTAATTACTTAGGGCCTCACCAAATTGCTAAGGCTGGCTTTGAGCTTGCCATCCTCCTGCCTCAGCCTCCTGAGCAGCTGGGATTTTAGGCATGTATCACTGTGCCCAGCTACATTTATATAGTTTTTGAATAGGCAAGCATATGGTATATATTTCCAAAAAAGATAAAAGGTTTATAGTTACCTCAGTACTTTTCCTTGAAGGAAAACATAGTTATCAGATTCTTATATATTTTGAGTCTATGCCTAACAAGTTTGTGTTTATATGTATATTTATATAATATATATTCTAATGCATATTATATGTATCATTTTAAAATCAAATTGTAACTACTGGAGTTTACAACATGCTGCCTCAAAATATGGCACCATAGCATTTGAAAAAACAGCAGAAGCAGGAAGGTCACACTCACTTTCCCCTTGCCTATCTCGCCTGAAGCAGGTCATCAAACCTAGGAAGGTCACTCTGCCTTCTCACACCCTTCTCCCATAAAGTAGGTCACAAGATCCTTATTAAAGAGGTGTTCTCTTTGTACTGGGAAGGAAGAAATATCCTCATATCTGAGTATGCACAGGTACAGAGAAGAATCTGAATCAACCAGTCATTGTGAAGTCTTCCCCCACCCACATTGGTTATTACTGTTAGTTAATGGTCTTCCTGTTCTCCATGTATTTCTCCATGACTATCCACTATTCATCAACCTAAGCATAAAATATACAAATTTTACCTATTTTTGAGTCTTCATTTCTATGTCATATAAAACTTATATTAAATGAATTTTCATACTTTTCTCTTTTTAATCTGTCTTTTGTTATAGGGACCTTAGTCACAAAGGTAAAGATGGGAAAAGAACTCTTTTCTCCCTTTGAAAGCATATTAAAAACACAATCTGTATTTTGCTTTCTTCACTTATTATATCTTGGATGGTATTTCATACCAGTACATAGAATATTTTTCTAGTTCTTTTTAACAGCTCCACAGAATTCCATTACTGGACCAAATTTTATTAGTTTGTTCCCTATTAATGGATATCTAGATATTTAGACTGTTATCAGTTATTTTGCAGTTACAATGCTGTAGTGAATGTTCTATATATGTTAATTTGCACAGATGTGAGCCTGTGATAAAGTCTTGAACTAAGCAGTGACAAACTTAAAGAAGAGGAGGAGATGAGAGGGTGTGAGAGAGAGCAAGCATGCAAAGAGGCAGAATTTATAAAATGTGGCATCTGACTGTATACCATAGGTGAGGGAGAAGGATAAGTTTGTACTGCTGTGTATTTCCAGTTTCTAGCAGAGTGCACATGCTTATTAATATTTCTAAATGCAACCACAAAAATAGCTTAACCATTCTCACACCCACACTTGTTTTGATTTTCATGACCTCTGTCCCTTGGCATTCCAGGAGAGATTTAGCTTGACAGTTTACATATGTATAGTTAATGACTTTTACTGAGCAACCCCATTCTATGAACTCAGGTTCTTTTTGCATTGTAGATTATGGGCAGTGCAGTGGTTAATAAATAATTGCAAATGTTTGTGGCATGTCAGTGTTCTCAAATAGTGAGTGTTTTATGAGTCAGAACAAACATAATATATAGGTTTCCAGTTAATTTAAAGGTTAATGATATTTAACAAAAATGAAATTTATAGTAGGTAGTGCTTTTAATCAGTGGTGAGAGGAAGATTTGCTGCTTTCTCCTTCTTTCATGCCATGAAGATTTTGTTTCCCTTTAAAAACAAATTTGTTTCTTCTCAGAATTCCCTTGAGATCTCCTTTCTTCCCTAATTTAACTGTGATTTAAAGGTGAAGTAAGATTCTAATTAGGTTAGGTTTGATCCTCACAAAATAATTGCTCAGAATCTCAGTGTATTCCTAATTTATGATATAATTTCAAAACATTTATTGATATAATCAAGTCACCATAATAATTATGACTGTGGTATATATGTTTAGTAAAATTTGCAAACTACAAATTTAAATATTGTGGACAGTCTTATTTCATGTCTATATGTGATTCTTTACACTCAGTAATCAGAAGCAAATCTCATTAGTTGTTAGTAACAGTAAACTTGTCTGTTAGCACTGAAATCAATCTCTACACCCTCACAATTTTCTATCTGTTTTTGGTAACAAAGTTTAAAATTTCTACTTATGTGAGTTTTATGAACCTTATCTAGGTCTTTTGAAATTATTTAGACATAGTAGGTCAGATTCAGTCTTATGAAAAATTATCCTTTAGCAACCTAGCAACTCTTTTGCTGTTATGTAAGAAACACTTAGTGTTACAGATTTTATAGGCAAACTTTAGAGTTTGTGGCATTTCTGGTTAAAATCTGAAAAGAGGGGCTGGGGTTGTGGCTCAGTGGTAGTGTGCATGCCTAGCATGTGTGAGGAACTGGGTTTGATTTTGAGCACCATAAAAATAAATAAATAAAATAAAGTCCATCAACAACTAAAAGTATATATTAAAAATCTGAAAAGAAAATGAATAAAGAAATAGCATTTCTTTACCTCCTGCCATAATGATTATCAAATTAATAATTTGATATGTACAGAAGCCTTTATGAATAGCTCACAACAGTTCCTCAAGAGGCATTATCAAAAAATCTTAGTAAATTGACTCAGGCTCCTTTCCTCTTTTCTTTTACTAGGCATTGTCAAATCCTTCTTATATGAACTATAGAAATTTATAGTCCTACCAGCGGTGTAGGAAAAGCTGTTTCTCTATTGTCCCACTGACAAGGGAAGTATTTCAGTTGCTTTTTGTGAACCTTCCTTGGCTTGATTACATTATTTCTGAAGTCTGGAGACCACCTCTTCATGGTTATCCTCTCTTAAGACCAGTCATCATGGAATCAGCTTTAATTTAGTAAGTGAGGTTGGAGAAAGAAGATAAGAAATATTTTAAAAAGTGTATTTTATATAATATATAAAAATATGTTTTATTAGAAAATATTTCAAGCATGCATAAAATTATGAAGAATATTACCCTCCTGTCTTGTAGTTTATCTTTTTACAACATTTGCTTTAGATCTTTTTTTATTTTTTGTTTTAGGCTCTCTTTAAGAAGTGAAATATTACATGTAGAATTGAAGCTGCCTGTATGCTCTTCCCTGACATCATTTACCTCCCTCTCTCCCCAGAAACATCATTCCAAAGCATGTTTTTACTTCTACAATATATATTGTTTTGTGTGAATTCACTGGTTTGGAGCATTTTCTATTAAAATCTGAAAAGAGAGTTTGGAGTTGTGACTCAGTGGTAGAGTGCTTGCCTAGCAATGTGTGAGGCACTGGGTTTGATCCTCAGCACCACATAAAAATAAATAAATAAAATAAAGGTCCAAATATATATTAAAAATCTCACAAGAGAATGGATAAAGAAATAGCATATTTTTTCAACATGGATAAAAATGTATGCGACTCTAAGAGTTATTGTATCTGTGTAGGGTGAGGAAATTGCTGAACTAGAAAGAAAGCAGTTCTGAGAGGGTAGTATGGTAAAGGGGAACAGTTCAACATTCATGGAACAAAAAGGTTCTTGCTGTTTCTAGGTATGAATGATGCAGATAGGAAGATCATATCATGAATTTGAAGAATTAGATTGGTGAAGGGCCTAGGAGTTTAGAAGCTTTGAGTGATTAAAAGTGGGAATGTTGTTTGATCCGTTTTCACCTTAAAGACATTGTTCTGGTGAGTTGTATAGTGGACATTTTACAGTCTCTGGTATAAGTAGAACAGGATGATTCTCATGTTTCTGGCTTGAATAACTGATGTTTGACAGTTCCAGCAAATATGTTAGACATTGTCAGAGGAGGATTTAAAGCATAGAATAAAGGAGGGAAGATGAAGAATTTAGGTACAGATATCTTGAGTTTGATATGCATATGAGCCATACAGATGGAAATATTTAATTGGCAAATGTCTATATAAATCTGGTTTTCATGATGAGAGGTCAGGAATAGACTTAGAGATTTAAAAGCCATCTATTATCACATGGTTGATTCCTTTGGGGGTACAATTTGCTTAAAAGAATTACCTGGCCCTCATCTTGAAACTCATCTGCCTCTTTTCTGCAGCTCACTCCTTCAATCATGTGACATTTTTAGGCAGTTTATCCCCAACCAGTTTGACAACTCAGTACTCAGAAAAGCTAAATTTATTCTTCAAATCTGGAGATGTCTTCCTCTCACAGATTGTTTATAAAAATGTCAAAATAATATCAGTGCTACATGATGGCTAAGGGATTCCATTGTTAGCATGACTCCAACTAGATAAGTGCTTTATAATCACTGCCTTTGATTGCCTGTCTTTAATTCATCTCTCTATTCTTGACAAAACAATTAAGATTTTAAACAAATTATCTATGGGTTGCCCCTAATTCACATGCTTATTTATCTTAGCTCTGTATGATTTTTTCCCTTAGGGAAACTATGTTCCCATTCTTTTAAAAAGTTATAAGTGATAGTATTTCCTATGATCATAGATTAATTGAGTCCAAGAATTTTACATGTCAGAGCTATCAGGGTTGTCTCTATTGTAACCATTTTAGAAGGGATTGTGTTTTGATAAAAATCCTTTAGAAAGAGAAAAAAAAATGTTGCTTTTGTTGTGTATGTGTGTGCGCTTTGGCAAATATTTGCTTTGGAATTAAATAACTACAGTGTATTCTAGGCATTTTAGTCTATTCCTTTGCCCACTGCATGTATTCTGAGTATTAAAAAGTGTCTTAGAGGCCAATTCCTTATTCACTATGGTGACTCTTATTATAACCTGTCAGATAGCCTTGTAGAGTCTGCATGGACACTTTCAGCATAGAGTACTTCAATACTTTTCTAGGAAGTTCATTTCCATGGTAGAACAACTCTGAGGTTATTTATTCAGTTGTGTTAAATCTGTTTGTTTCTACTTCTGCTCATTAACTCTAGAGAAGCAGGTGTTGGCCCTTTTATATTCCTGTTTTTAGCCTTAAGGAGATTATTGTCTGACAATTGTATGGGAATATAGATAATATAGGTACCTGGCTATACATATAACTACTAGATCTTTGAATCATTTAAGAAAATACAGAAGTTCAAATTAAAGAGAGAGAGTAAGTGCTGTGGTTCTGGTCAATTAGTTGCTCGGCTACCATGTCGTGGGGAGTAGAGACACAGAATCAACACACAGACTCCTGGAGCTGGTGAGAGAACTGGATGGAGACCCACCTCAGGTCATTGTCCAGTAGCTCAGTTTATTTTTGGAATGCATACAATTATTATAGGGTTCGAGTGGGGTGTACCCATCAATCATACACAAGCAAGATAGTATCCATAAGCCAATCATCTTATGCCTAATGTAACCACACTATGAGGATGCTCTAAATATTGCTATCATCAGGAAGGGTCTTTGTCCCTAGGGGAGGGGGTTTCTAAGTTAGGAGTTCCATTCTTGAAGCTCCTGGCTATCAGTTTCCTGGCCTGGCAGCTTGGCAACACTAACCACAAGTGCCAAGGATGTGGTTTCACTAATGGCTCGCTAGAGCAGAGCATCCCATCCTGCAGGTGTTCCTATCAGACCTGAAAGAGTGTGAATTCTTCAAGCACTCTGAGCTGCTCACAGCTGCTAGCTGCTAGCTGTAAACTGAATGTTTTATATTTAT